>NW_020653732.1:1609547-1628128 GCF_003589595.1 Hyposmocoma kahamanoa | reverse complement strand
GGTTTCTAATAGTGGTGGAACCGCAGCCTAAGTCTGGTCCCCCGGTGACAGAAAGGGGAAGGCGAAACTCAATCGTGCAGTTTGGTAACTGTGTCATTCATAACTAAGCATTTGCATTTATAGTTTTTTTATTTGAAAAATGTGGATTACCTGGATTTTGCTAACAAAGAACTGAAACGAAATAAGATAGAAAAAACCGGCTCCGCAGGTGAGCTAGCGGGAAGAATAAAAAGTAATAAGTACCAGGACCTCAGATCTGACAACCTGTTTATAGCCTTTGGAGGCGAAACCCTTGGCCCGTGGGGTCTCCATCTGTACAAAATTTTATCCAAAATAATAATAGGCTGTCTGGGAAACCCAAGGGCCGGTTGCGTTGCCCAACGCATTGGTATAGCCATACAAAGGGGGAACGCTGCCAGCATCTTAAGCTCCTTAGGACCCAATTTTATTTATATGTATAATTTAATCCTAATTTTACTTTCTAGTATTTAAGCTTTTATTGTGCTTTACCTGTTTATTTTAACTTATTGTCTAACAAAAGACCGTTTAAAAGAGGTTGTAGGTAGATTCCGTTTCCCGACTTTTTTATGTCCGACAAGTCCTAGCAAATGGGAGCTGGGAGTAATATATTATCCATATAAATATGTATGTATATATAAATATGTACGTGTATTAATATAATTAATAATCAAAATTATGTTAGTAGAGTTGTCATTTCAAAATGGTTAATTTCAACACATACGTCGACGACTTTATCGATATATCGATAGTGAAAGGAGTTATAATATTGCAGTAATGTATGAATAGTGAATGTTATGATGTTATTAATAATTGCATTATCTTCGAACGGGCGGATCCAGTGGTATCGAAATCAATTCGTGAAGCACGATTTTATTTTTTATATAAATACGTTTTATGATTTTTAAATTTATATTGAAATGAAACACGTACGGCCAAATTATTGCGTAAGCCATTTATCTAAATCTATAATCAATATACAGTCGATATTCGATAGAATATTTATCAACTGCAATCACTAGTATGTCATTATGCTTCGTTTTTTCGTATAAAATCACCTTTCGTACCATCTCATTAATTCCGAACTTCTTTATAGATATCATCCATGATATCTAAATCATAGTTTTTCTATTTAAATGCAGCTATTTGAATTCTACGTAACATGAGACCTGGTGTTTTCAAGCCTAATGCTTGCATTTAGATCTGACATTCTACGATCTTCCAGACGGAAAACGTTCGGTCGATTCTTTGATAATTAAATTTAGGTACTCAAGAATTATTCAGTTTGGTATCATTTACCTTAGAATCGATTAGTCGAGAATCGTTAAGTTTGGAAACATTTAACCGTGAAATTCCTGGAATCATTAATTTCAAGTGTAATACTGCTTTGTGATGGGTTTGTGTTCATCATAGCTTTATTAGCAAAAAGTGACACTTCAATATAAGTATGTAGTTATTTATAACACCTGGCACTTTCAATAAGCATTAGGTACAGATATATAAGTTTACAATCCATTGACTTACAAATAAATGGACGACGGGTCTAATACAAAAACCACGAAAAAAATGTCCCAAGTCAACCTATTTAAACGTAGTGACATGTAAAGGAATATGAAAAAGCTAAAACGTTGAATTTAAATTGTAATGTCATTGCAGTACTGTCTAATTTTGTTTGCTTCGATTGATTTTAACGCCCTATAAGTTCGGACACTTTTTAGCGCGGACCCGACGTCCATATAATTGTAAGTCAATGTTACAATCGAAAACGTGCTGGTAAAACGACAGCACGCGACATATTTTTTTTCAACACGCGCGCGACGCGAGCCGAAGGTAGGGTTCCTCTCCTCCTTCCCAGGTGGAGTCACCATGCGTGGAGCAACAAGAGGGGATATTTCCCGCGTTGTAACTTTTAAAACTATTATGTTTTAACTATGTGGTTCCCAAGCAATTTAACTTGTGTATTTTTACTTAATTCGCAGTAATTTCATGAAAATGGCCGAATATCGTGACTACGTTTTTAGTGAAAGTAAGATGCTATCTTTCTCCCACAGTTAAGTACTTGTAATCGACATAATGACCTTTCCGAGAGTACCTACTGCAATATCTAATGTATTAATCTATATTCCACATCATTCTACGTTGTTCTTTAGGCATAGAATTTTTTTTATAATTTTAACTTATGGAAGTAATAAGTTGTAGTTAATAAAACTGTTGTGTTATGTTTTTTAATAACATTAAGTGACGGGACGAACAAGTCATCCGCCTGATGGTAAGCTACAGGCCTGTCCATAACACTTGCAGCGTCACTCAGAGCTTTAAATTGCAAAGATCTAAGGAGCACAGCCATTGAGTCCGTCACAGTGAAACATAAGTTGACAAGTCCCTGTAATTTCATCAGCACCCTTACCCTTCAAAACCAGAACGCAGTAATGCTGACATGACCAGGGCTCAGTCGCTCAAGGTTACGTGATAAGTGCCTACCGCTGAGTGTGCCGACGTCGGAGCAAGCGCTTATGGAAATCTTTCATTTATGTAAGTTATTATAGCTTAGGTATTTTCGATTTTGTATGAGACAGATGTATCTTTTACGTAGTTACTATATAAAAAAAAGTAAAAAGTAAAAAGTGTTTATTGAAGTTCAAGTAGCATAACAAAACGGAGGTTGAGACCATCCTATTAAGTAATTAAATACTTGTGTAAGGAGGTCTCGCTCTTCCTTAACTAAAACATAATCATCAAAGAACTTAATACAATAAAACAAAAATGAAAAAGAAAAAAGATGCTAATTAGTATTATCTTACTACAAAAGGTGTGTTTGTGTTTGTGTGTGTGTGTGTGTGTGTGTGTGTGTGTGTGTGTGTGTGTGTGTGTGTGTGTGTGTGTGTGTATGTGTGTGTGTGAGTGTGTGTGTGTGTGTGTGTGTGTGTGTGTGTGTGTGTGTGTGTGTGTGTGTGTGTGTATGTGTGTGTGTGCGTGTGCGTGAGAGTGTGTGTATTATATGATAACTGTGTGCATATGGTAATATTCGATTTTATGTATAAACGCAGCAATACCCTATTTGAAAGGTTTATTGTAAAAGCGCTTCTGTATCATTGTAATTTATTGTTATTAACCATTTTATCAGTTTTTCCCTACATTTATGTGAATTTAATTGATATATTTGTAATTTTTTATTTAATTTGTTATATATATACACTATATACACATATATATACTATATATTAAGAAATCTGTGACATTACTGCTTGGCGGCAGAAGTAGGTACGGTGTCATTTACCTGTCTACTGTGCAAACTCGCATCCCACAATTCGTTGGTCATGTCTCAAGACGGAATTTTGACTCCATAGAGCGTCTTATTGTACAAGGCAGAGTGGAGGGCACTAGATTCTAGCGCGGAAGGTCACCCATTCGATGGACCGATCAAATCAAATCTACAGTGGGCAGTCCTTTATATGAGTGCACGAGGGAGTCTACCAACAGACAGAGATGTCGTGAGGCAAGCCACATCAACCGTTAACAAATGTATTCCGTGATGACCACGACCACTCTGTCAAGAGTGATACGAAAGAGAAGAGATGAGAACTTTTTCACAAGGAGGTCTAGTTGTCTTAAACTATGACTGTACTGACCATCAATTGGCTACAAAGAGGTCACAACCCACCATAGATCAGCCGCTGATGTATAAGCTTTATCTAAATGAGTTATAGTCATACATTTTTCACCATTCAATGCCATAATGGCAATTTTTGGTGTCCATAATTGATGTCGGAGGTCGGTGAAAGTTGAGTTTTCACAATATATTGAGCGAAAGCTTTTGAAGTCTAAAAACGGTTTCTTATTGCTATTGAAAATCCGAACTAATTTTACGTTTTCAAGCCTAAATCGCTTAACCAATTTTGATGAATTTTGATATAGAAATAGATGGGACCTAAGACAAGGGTATAGGCTACTTTGTATCACAAAAATAAATCTTGAAGGGGAGAAATAGTTATAACATTAATACGTGGAATTGTTATACATTTATTTGGAATTCAATATTATGTACATTCGGAAATGAAATATATCATTGTTAGGTATACTACAGTACCAGCAAGCTAATCATAGCTTCGGCCATCATGGCCGTTTTGACAGATTACAATAGTGAGGTCAGATCTCAATTCACAATCGAAAAAAATATAGTGAAATGCGAGTCGCATATATAAGTTTTTAGATTTATAACGAGTATTGCAAGGGGTTTAAAAGCGGATTAAAAAGTTTTAATAAAATGAAAATGTTTCCTTAATAATATATCGTCAATTCGAAACTGCTTTGTTTTGCATTGAGCTTTGACGCCAGTTTGCCGAAGGTAGAAGTTGTATTGGACAGCGATATTATAAGTGACGATTGCATAAGATTTCCTTTTTAAAAATATTGATTTCTTTTTTAAAACAAATGCCGAGTTGTGTCGTCAAATTTATACATCCATAAATTTTACTGCACCTCACTATTGACAACAATGTACATCAATTAGCTCCGTATTCAACGAAGTTATGAATTAATAAGAAACTTGATGAGCGGACAAACGTCAAAACAGTCATCATAGGTACTATAGACAGTATCCCTATGGTTACGGGCATTACAATTAGAATTTGAATGGACTAGATAATCTCGTATAGAGTACTAAAAACCGACCTCAAAAGTCATTCATCCCCTAGTTTACCACCCTTAGACGCGGCATATTTTCTTCAAATTTAAATGGGACCACTACTGAGGTGCCCTCTTTCAAACAAAAAAGGAATAATGCAAATCGATCCACATTTGAGTTATTGCGAAACCTACGTACAAAAAAAAACTGTACAGACGAATTGAGAAGAAGGATAAATGTCAGGATTAAAAATAAACGAGCTATTTTTATTAGTCGTCTTTACAAAGTTACAAATTCATATCCGGGTAATATTCATAATTTTCATTCAATTACGAGCTTTTAAATTAGTGAAAAGACTTTACACTAAAGTTCTACAGTTATAATTTACAACAGTAAAACAATATATAACGAATTATTGAAGAACTTCAGCATGTTCTTCGTATAGTTACTCGTATTTGTGAATTACTGTAAGCTACTAAAAAGTAATAGTTATCGATAACACATAAAAACGTAAAACATCGATATCAAATTTTACAACATTGCTTTACCTCGTATGAAACGTTTTTACAACTAGGTAAGCGATTTTTAATTTGTTATGTGTAAAGTATAGTAATAAATTAATTTGATTTTTAAAGTTTTTTGGAAGTTGTAAAGAATTATCGTACCCTTGGTATAATAATGCCACTTATGATCATACGTCAAAAGTGTTTTAATCACATGAAGGCCTCGTGTCTATAACCAGAAATAGAGACGAAATAAGGGACATCCATTCCTGGCAACTCATTAGGCAAATGGTCCTTATATCCTTTTAAATATCAACTCTCGTTTGCGTTGAAATCACAAATTAGAAAGCTGAAACAGTAAAGCGCCAATAACTGACCTGTGTGTACGTCTCCGTATATTCCAAAAATATTCTGTATTTATTGTAATAAAGATAATATCATGCTGTTCGATTGGTTGGTTTGGGAAAAACAGCAAAACATCTAATTGCAAAACAAATGGATTCACATTTCATCGGTAATTAAATATGTAATTTTCGTCCATTATAGCAAAGCTCAAATTATACTGGTCGATTTGAAGTGAAACAATTGACGACACCCCGTCAATTGCTGAGCAAAGGCTGGCCAATCGGAGTGCAGTTGTCACTGTAATGATTTGGCAGAATAGTTTTTAAACAAATTATATGACATTTTGTCTCTATTGCAGGTTTTACACTCGATGCATGAAGGTCATAAAAATAATACGAACTATGCGCCATAAAATCATGTATTTTCTATAATACCAAGTGAAGGGACGAATAAATCGTGCACCTGTTGTTAAGCGACGCACCTGTCCATAACAGTTACAGTGCCACTCAGAGCTAGAAATCCCAAAGATCTGAGGGTTACTGCCACTGCGCCCATCACCCTGAGACATAAGTTGATAATGTGCCTGTGATTTCACCAGCACTGTGTGTATAATGTGAAATTTTTAACTCTCCTTTTTTAATAAAGCATAAAAAGTAATCAAATAATTACATTAGTAGATTTTTAAAGTTTTGAATAATTGTAATTTTGTAGAAGTTGCCAAGGTTGCGAATTAAAACAAATTAGTAGTAATTAAAAAAGAAAATTAGTGTCATTCCATGCTTTATTAAAACATCGATAGTTTAAAAAAGTAACAGCTACTAATATCTGATAACAGCTATTTATTATAACAATAAAAATTGCAAGTGTAGTTTCTTTTGATCTTCGTCTATTCAAAGATCGTAAACAATTTATACCTGAGTTGCGAAACTTTCTAAATCTTCTTTATATTCATTCGGTCTTTTGTCACGTACTTGTAAGAGGCAGGTAGTATTTCATAGTTGTAGTGAAGAATGTTCCGCTTGGTTGCAGTGTGTTAGAATACGTTCTCAAGGGTCTGATAAAGATATAGATAGCGACTTAGGCCGCGTTTCCATTATGTCGTGACGACTGATACTCGTGCAGTTGAAAGTGTCGTGCCTTGCATATTTAAGTGACCTTGTTCACACATAGAACAATACGATTAACTGTCGTTCACGACTTTTGTCGTAGTAGTAGTTTTGTTGAAGAGCTAGAACGACTGTCGTCTGACGATAAGTAAAACGTAACGATAAAAATGTGACGACAGATAATCGCAGCTTCAAACGATTCTGTAGTGCAAACGAAAAGTCGGCTGCCGTGAATCGATAAATTGTCGTCACGATCTATGGGAATAGCTAGACACGACAGTCGTTCAACGATAAAATAAACGTCCACGACAGATAGTCGATATATGATATCGCACAGTTAATACAATAGTGTATTAACTCAAAAAGTGTATTTTCTCAGAAACGATGAAAAACGAATTACTCACTTCCCGTGAAAGATCATTAAAATTTATGTATGGGTTATAGTTTATTACAGACACTTAAACAATTTTCTACTTGCCAAATATTTAAAAAAAAAAATTGTTTTTGAATAAAGGACTCATTAGGAGTTAAGTAGATATCTTTTAATTATTTCTTACAATATTCTAACGACGGTTTTATTGACGTGTATCTCTACACATCAAATTGTACGTTCAGTAATGACATAATATTAAATTCACATATTTTGAGTTACAACACTATAGTAATAGCAGTGCGATATGGGAACACGCTAGACGCGATGCGTCCAATGACAAGTAGAACTTTACAACATAATGGGAACGCGCCTTTAGGACGATGGGTTGTGTCCTTGTGCATTCGATTGCGGCTTCTATTGCGCTTATAGATTTTTTACATTCTTAAGCCTTGTATAGTATCGAGTTCTTAGGTTTTCGCGATTGTTACACATAGGAAATGAAACTATTTTTCCGGATTTAAATCGCGTATATTTGTTTTTTCAAACAAACCGACGTTTCGGGCCCTTTACAGGTCCCATGGTCACGGTTGACTGAGGTGGTACAGTCTTCAACCAGTTATGTCTAATATTAATGCAAACCACCCTATTTTTTCACTATAGTTACAATAGTTATTAATTAAATACCTTATTTTTAATTTTACAAAGAAAACATTCCAATTTACACTACATTAAGTTTTACAAATTATTTTATTGAATGAATTTTTATTAAGTTTAATTTATTATTAATTATTAATAGAAATTAGAATAAACTGAAACATATTAATTAGTACTGCAGTCTTATGTCTGTTTGGGATTTTTCATTAGAGGAAATACTGGATCCCAAACTGGTGGTACGGAGAAACCATCTTCCCTGTTGAAATTAGGATGTTTTTTAATTTCAATGGCCTCTCGCAGCATCCTGGGTAGATAACGGACTTCTTTTGCAAGGACCTGGGGTTTGTCAAACTTCATTGAATGTGTAGGTTTATCCATGACATGCTCGCAGACGCAGCATTCAAACGTAGCAACGGAGCTTGTTTGTGTGCACTAGGGATGCAGTAGACAAAATTGATGCATTATGCACACGTCGCACTTCGTTCGTTTTGTAGCAGTAGAGCTTGTGAAAGAGTTCGTCCTGTGAAGTACTGCCACCTTACCTACTGTGTACCGGTTTTGAAGGGTAAGGACGCTGTTGAAATTACAAGTCACATGGGACTTGTCAATTTATGTCTCAGAGCGACGGGCGCAGTAACTATATCCCGCACATCTTTGCGAATTAAAGCTCTGAGTGCCACTGCAACTGTTATGGACAGGCGTGTAGCTTACCATCAGGCGCACGACTTGTTCGTCCCGTCGCGCGATATTATATTAAAAAAAAGTATTTCTCCCAGGCGGTTCAAATGCTATAGATACAGAAATACGTTGCACTGAAAATTTGTCTAATTACGATCGTTGGTCCACAGTGAGGTAATTAAAGTGTTGTTTTATTTAGAAGTTTTCTTCTACAACGTTAAGTGGAGTTAACTTTTCTGGAATCACGAATCAATCTCACGATCTTCACACTTCAATTCATACTTTTCTAAAAAGTTATAACTTTTTTGAACAGGGTGGCCATGATAAACATTTTTAGGTTTTTCGGAAATGATATTATTTTTTCTGATCTAAATTTAACTCCAATAAAAAATTGTTCTATGTCCATTAATTTAAACAACTTTTTTATGATTTTAAGTGATGGCATGAACAAGTCATGTGCCTACTGACGTGAACTGATTTATTTCAACCTGACATCCATAAATCCATCAATTAATAACTATTAGCTTAAAATGTACTTTATATAAAGTCTTTCAATGCCTTTTGCATTACTAGCTCAACACCAACAGAAATATGAATGCCATAATTTGAATATCAACCGGAATCTTATTATAGAAGCGTATACATTGCCCTATAAATTATGTCTCAGGGTGACGGGCGCAGTGGCAGTGCCCCTTAGATCTTTGCGATTTAAAGCTCTGAGTGGCACTGCAACTGTAATGGACAGGCGTGTAGTTCATCATCAGGCGCACGACTTGTTCGTCCCGTCACTTGATATTATAAAAAAAAAATTGTGTCTTTGTGAGTCTATACAACCTCAAATGGCTCTGGTTGATTCTGCATAACATTGAAAGTGTTGAATTAATATAAAGTAAAATTGAGAATATACACTGATTACTGTATTCGATATGTACTTTACATATACCAATGATTTTTTATATCAACTGAATTATAAACCACGTATAAGTATACGATATACATTCATCAAATTCAATTACGTTTGTAAAAAAAATCTGAAATGCCTCGCCTGCCGCTTGACCGAAGCAAAATGAGCCGTATTAGTATGTGAAATTTTTTGAATTCGAGTTACAATAGGCCTATCAATGCTTTATTATATTCTAAATAATTAATGAAAATTTCTTTTAAATGTAACAATGTATTTCTTACAGTTCAAAAGTATGGTCACCCCAACAATCCAGGTAATCTTCCCCAAACGTGGTTTTAACAAAAAACAACAATAACCGATCGAAATAGAGTTCCGAAATCGGTGGAACGGTAACGCACGACTAAGTTTAAATGTTAAACTCGAATGGACGTAAAATTTGTAGTTATTTACTGCTTTTGTTAAGGTAATCTTACAAGATGTACATTAACCATCAGTGATCGTAGTAGGTATAACTGTTAAACTTGTGACATGCGGTCATAACCATAGATTTTTCCTATATCGTAACGTAGATATAAAGGTTTTTTTTAATGAGACAGTATGGGGAAATCCGAAACCATAGACGATACAAGGAAACTGTCATAAGAACCATTAAGTGTCTTTTTTTGTAAAAACCAATTTTGGCATAGTCAATTTTCTGGTCAAAGATGAGTTGTCCGTAAAAATGAATAAAATTGATAATTTTTTTTAGTGCTGGACGATTCAATATCATTTTAATGTACGAGATGAAAAAAATGGCGACAGCAGGAGTTTGTCAAATTTAATAAAATGTTTTTCATAAAAAATGAATAAACTTGAATAATTTTCTTTTAATACTTGTATCTTCTATGGCATGAAAAGTACCGACTTCTCCAACTGATAATGATGGGCAAGATTGAGTGTAAACGACGTACTGGAAGAAAGAAGAAGTCGTGGTTGCGCAACATCCGGGAATAGATCAATATTGCCAGCGTAGAACATCTATTTTGCTTGGCTGAGGACAGGGAACCGTTCTCCAAGTTGACGGCCAGCCTCCAGTAGTGGAGAGGCACTACATGATGATCTTTTATGGTTTCGGATTTCTCCATACTGACATTCAAAAAAACACTCTGTATAGTATCTTGTCTGCTAATAAGTGTTGCCAAAATGCCTTTTTAACGGGAAAGGAAGTTTTGTTAACCGGTGCTTTGTTTTGCTCCGGTTTTACTGACGACAATTTTCACGTTGTAGATACGGGTTATCTAGTAATAAATAAGAGATTAAAAAAATGTTGAAAGTTTCTACATTTATCTACTCATTTAGTTAGAAAAAGATAGGATATAGATGTCCATGTAATAAAAATCAAAAATACCTTGTGTTACATTCCGCGTGTAGCAGCCCTAGGGGAAACGAAACTACGCAACGTCTTTTTCGCTTTTATCGTTTCCGCATTAATTAGTGCGCAATTGACATCCATCTCACCTGATGGAAAGTGACGATGAGGTCCACGATAAACGAACGATAAACGATAAATAATGCCCAATTAACTCATCCGTCAAATCATCAATCAGTCATCTTTTATTATGCGCACAGCCCAGAAATCGAATTCCCTGCCTGCGATTGTGTTTCCGAATACCCGAGGAGTTAAAGTGGGACTGAAAAGCCATTTTCTGGGTAAGCTCGTTCCATCGTAAATCCAGTCTTTGATCCAGGGCTAGGTTAAGCGCAAGTTTAGTGAGCAAGAGTACTTTAAAAGAAAAAAACTCACATCTTCAAAAGCCCAAGTTATAGCGTTCAGAGATTAAGTCTGCAGACAGGGGATTCCACTGGAATAATAAATGTGGAAGCGAAACTCTTCGTGCGAATCCTTGGAATATCTACAACATAAGAGTCTAACCCCAGCCAACGTCTAGTACCCGGATGATGGACAGATGAAGGCGGACTTAAGGCGAGCTACCGGAGGAGAAGTAGGAAACAACAATTTACTAAATCAATTGGTTTATGTAGTTACTGTTAAATAACGGTGTTACAAAAACTATGTGTATGTCCTAACCGGTTTCGGCTACAGCGACTGCTATCGTTTAGAATTAGAGCTAAGGTTGTTAGCTCTTTCATGTGCCCTTAGATGGCTACAGTAGCCAATCTTATTGGTAAATGTTTGCAAACAGTGGCGACACGTAAGGACATCGTCAACATAGTAATAAAAGATGGCTGTGTCTTGAGAGCATCACGTTTCGCGTCCAGGTCTGACAGTCTCTGCTCCTCAAAATTCGTCACCTGAGTTTTCACAAAGTGCCTCCACCAAGAACGGCATCTCCCACTTCGAGGCGTCAATGTTGCAACTTTTCATGTGACTCTTCAGAACATCCTTGTACACAAACTATACGATACACCTAAAGATATTGTCTAAACGATGTGCTAATGTGTTACACGATAGGATGTACTTTGTTCGATTATATAAAATCCTGAAAACAGGCTAAAATAAACGTCTAAAACGAGTTATTTAAGAATAAAATACCTAACCTTAAACCAGGGCTTCTTAAACTTTTCCTAGTCAGGGATTCAAGAACCCACTGACCTTATCGGAAAAGAAGATGAAGAAAAAAGGTTCGCCGATTGCATTGACGCGCATCTCGCTCGCTCGTCTCTGGGGTGCCAAAAATCAAAAAGGTCACGCGAACAAATAGGTACCTATTTTATTTAACCACAACATATTGTATACCAATTTTTATATAATGCAATTGTTATGTTAGGCAGGCTCGCTATGGACTACCAGCGTTCATTACACGGACCCCTTAGGGGTCCATAATTTTTATATGCAGGTATTTCTCTTTAAGTACTACAGAGAGTAGTTAATTATGATCAGGAGGGCAAAATTTACCTTTTTTTTATAATATCAAGTGACGGGACGATGTAGTCGTGCGCCTGATGGTAAACACGCCTGTCCATAACAGTTGCAGTGCCACTTAAAGCTTTAAATCGCAAAGATCTGAGGGGCCCTGCCATTGCGTCCGTCACCCTAAGACATAAGTTGACAAGTCCCATGTGCCTGTAATTTTACCAGCACCCTTACCCGTCAAAACCGGAACACAGTAATGCTGACATTACTGCTTGGCGGCAGAAATAGGTAAGGTGGCAGTAATTCCCTGGACGAACTCTTTCACAAGGAGCTCTACTGTTACTAAACTCTATGCATTTTACGATAAGAATAGTTTGAGTTCATGATTGTACCATTGGTTCAATATCAGGAGATTGCGGCCAAACGTGTCTGTATTTTACATTAAAAAAAATCAACAAAAAACAAAACCACAGAGCCAGTTATACCATCATCTCCTACTAGGCACCAAGATATCATCACCATTAAGGTAAATCACCGACAATTTATGACAATTTCCGAAACAAAAACATCTGTGTCTAGTCGGTCGTTGACCCTGCGCGTGCGCTGTGGTTTGTCAACAAAACTCCGGTGTAGGTGGCGTTAATGAGATCAGATCGTGTTTTTTTTTGTCACTTCTTAGCGTTACTTACTGAGTTTTTGTTTTCTCTCTGACAAGTTTTTCTTTACTATATACCTCTATTTTGGTAGAAACTTCTTGTGAACGAGCTCGTCCAGGGATCTACTACCACCTTACCTATTTTTGCCGCCAAGTGGTGATATGAGCATCATTGTGTTCTGTTTTTGAAGCGTAAGGGTACTGGTAAAATTACAGACATGCGGGACTTGTCAACTTACGTCTCAGAGTAACGAGAGCAGTGGCAGTGCCCCTCAGATATTTGCGATCTGAGTGGCATTGTAACTTCTATGGACATGCGTCACATGCATGTCGCTTACCATCAGGTGCACCACTTGTCATCAGAAATCGATTTTTTTTGTAAATTGTCATCTTTATATCAGTTAATATAAATGGAAACAAAGATCTGCAACAAACACTTGGAAAAATTCATGAGGCCTTTGATTCGTTCCGTGGCTTAGTTCGCATAGCGTTTGGCACGGTTTGCTGTGAGACGTTGGTTCGAATCCAACCGGATCGAAGTGAATTTTTTATGTGTTCGATCTTTGTTTAATAATTAAAACAAACTCTGGATTAATTTCACGAAAAATCAATTGAATTATCATGGTGGTGAAACAACCTGACATTCAACGAAATTTATCGGCACGCTGTGATGGCTGTTTCGACGTTTGTCCGCTAATCAAGTTTCGTATTAATTCATAACTACGTTTGAAGGAGCTAATTGTTGTACATTGTTGTCAATAGTGAGGTGCAGTCAAATTTATTTAACGACTCAACTCGGCGTTTGTTTTCAAATTTCGAAATTTAAAAAAATTAAATCTAATACGATCGTCACTTATAGGATCGTTAGTCAGCAGAACTTCTACCTCCGACAAATTCGCGTCAAAGCTCAATGCCAAAAGCAGTTTCGAATTGACGATCTATTAAGTAAACATTTTTATTTTCGTTTTATTAAAACTTTTTAATCTGCTACCCCTTGCAATACTAGTTATTAATCTAAAAACTTATAGATGCGACTCGCATTTGATTATACTTTTTTCGACAATGAATTGAGACTTCACTATTTGTAACCGTCAAAACGGTTATCATAGCGTACTGCAGTTAAAAATATTGTTTAAACGGACAGTAATTACAGATACAATTGTCCATCTTTTGGACCATTTCATTTGTCAACCCGTTTAGTTCAAAAACAATTTATTACAATTACCAAATTATGTAGCTATCTCACCCTGTGTGGGAAGTAACTTTATGACCGTGTTTACTACCTTCTAAGTGTTGTTACACACCATCTGTCGACTTCAGTACGAGTAGTTAAGGTTAATAAAGAAACGTTTAAGGTTTCAGAGAAAAGTTTAAGGAGACTGGTGTCATCACTGTGTGGCATTACAGTACATTTACTCAAATATTTTGAATGCCCGAAAAAAATATATAGTTTAATTAAGAAAGATAATAAGAATATAATAAGATATAATATTAACCGTAGAACTAAGTCCAAACTCATGGTACCACGATTTTGTTTAAGTAAGGTAAACGATTCTTTTATGGGGAACTGTAGGTATACGTTTTTACAACAAGATCACGGAGAATATATTAAGAGTTTAAAACTTGCATTAAAAGTATTTTATTTGAAAAGTCATATATACATATATTTAAGAGTATTTGTTAGATAAAGATGTATGGAAAGATAACGTGAATCTAGATTCCACACAATTATAATTCGAAGTGTAGGGGAACGTGGGGTATTGGGAGCCCGCGGGTAATCAGAGCGGTGTCAAACTGGACTTTCCCAATGCTCGTATTTGTGCAAACGGCACTCCTATGTCTTCGTTAACGTTCGACAAGGTTCGAGTCCCGTGGGCGCCCCCGTAGAACCCCGCGTTTAGTCGTATGAGATGATTGTGTGTTTTTCGCTCTGCGCTTATAAAGTTTGCTAAGTTTCATCATCCCAGGTAAGCATTAAAATGCATAGATACTACATTGTATTTACAATAGCTATGTTACCATATCTATCAAATTTTAGAAGTTGTGCTTGAAATCACAATACAAATAGAAGTGTTTTTACTGTTTTATTCCTTTTTAAATTCTACGTTACGCGGGTAATGAGAGTTATTTAGCTCTCCTTATCCCATTGCAATATTCACTGGATATTTGAACGCTTTTTACTTAAACGCTTTCTTGTTTATTTTCATTACTTTCTAACTTATATATTTTATTACTTAAATTTTTTTTCAGACTGATTATATATAATGGCTCCCATTTGACATACGGGATTCTTACCGGCTCCCATTCCCCGAACTGTGGGGTAATGAGAGCGAATGACATGTTTTAGTTTTTTCTGTTTTAACCAAATATTTTATTTAAGTTTCATATTTTTCCTGTGATTATTTAGTACCCAGATATGTGAAGCGTACATTCATTAGTAATAAAAATTTAAATTGACCCCCAGATAGGTTTTAAATATTGTCAAAGAAGTTTCGCATATAAAAGCAGAAAAACCAGCTTTATTTATTTGATATAAAATGTCAAAACTATTTGATACGGAATACAATAGAGAAAGTTGGAAGTCTGAGGGAGAGGCCTTTGCTGAACATGGGACATTATTGCAGTCTATTAAAAAAAACGAAATGTCAAAAGGGTCAACGACTCAGCTAGACTTTTAAGTACATAATATAATAATTAACTGCATATTTTTCGTGTTTAAATGTAACCTTTAAAATTAATAATACAATACTATAATAATAATGTTCTCAAAACGCCTTAAAAATTAGGTTATCCGTAACACTTCTAATATAAATTTTACGAGACAAAAACGTTGTTTACGTTGCAAAAATTTTTCTAGACCAGAGACGAGATGTGATAAAAAATAATGTTATTGTACATAGTTTACTGTTATAGTAGTCGTTAGAAGAATGTATATTTTAATCTTTGATACTTTTAACTAATATTGTTATTAGTAGCTTTTTATTTAATTTAACACAAATTTGATTATGCATTTAATATAATTTTTATAGATCTAGATCAGCTTAATAAGATTCATTTTATGTATTTTATATCACTTTTAGAGTCCATGTAATGGAATGAATAAATGATATAAATAACACTCGTTCTTTTATAAGCAGGTTAGAAATAACTTCACGAGACTGTCGTGTAGCACGTCTTTGATTTCACATAGTACAATCGTGTCGAATTACGTTCTTGTCGTGAACGCACACGACTTACGTCAATTGTTTTATAAAATGACCAGTCTTTTCTGGTTTGGTTCACACGGGACAATATTTATGGCCTTTTTAAAGATGGTAGCAGTATTCATAGACTTTGAAAGGAATTACAGTTCAGTGGGGAGTGTTTAAAGATATTTTTATCGATAATTTTTAACGCGTCCAACACTGATTTTTTAAAATTGGCATCGGTTATTGACCTCGAAACATGGGTATAACAAAAATTAGATTTTTTGTATTTTGTATGTATGAGGTGATGAAAATTGAACTGACGGTTCGCCGTATCTCAGATAACTGGCTACGTGTCCCATTTTAAAAGCAAAACTTATCCCTTGGTGGAAGTGATTGTCAGATTTTTGGTCACCGGAGAGTTCAACGGCAAACTGAAATCTCTTTAGCAAGAAGTTGTCTGTAGTCCTCAAGGCAAATGTAACCATGTTCAGTAACCAAATGTAGAAGAATAACGACTACGTCAGCATGTGGTTTTAAGTACCTAGTGATGGGACACTTCAATACAGGATACAGATTTATCGATACAGATTTGATTAGAGGACCTCGATGCGCCAACGGTTGATGACGCTGGATGAGCTGGTCCTGGGTTCGATGCCCGGTAGAACCAAATTGGGAAATGAACTCTTTACACCTAAAATGTTGCAATTTTATTACTGTTATTAAATTGGAACTTTTTGTTGCAGTAAAGGCGGCAAGATGTCGCTGGCGGATGTGACGTCAGCACGCAGCTCTCCCGCACCCGAAGCGTGTCCCGAATGTGACACGAGTGCTTCGGTCACTTCCGACTTGCACAAAGTAATTTGATTTTAATTCTTTTTAACCGACTTCAAAAAAGGAACAGATTTTCATGCTTCTTTTTTTGTTGGAAAGGAGGTACTTCCATAGTGGTCCCATTTCATTTTGAAGAAAATCATCCACCTCGAAGGGTGGCTGTTTACGCATGAAGTTTCATTTTTATAAATAGAGTCTAAATATAAGGAGTAATTATTTTAATGGTTGATTTTGCTATTCTCCAATTCAAGGCGTTTTTCTCTCAATATACTTTTAGTAGTGAGAACCGTTTTTTATTATTTCCTGTGCCAAGTGCCGTATAGTGGCCAACTAGGGGATGAATCCGGGTATGCGCACTTCCCGGTAACCGGTTTCAGTAAAACTTGGTAATTATATATAATTCCACGTACCTACTTTTGAGGTCGGTTTTTTTAGTACTCTGTACTGATTAAAAATTTATTTAAACATCTTAGATCGAGACTACCTGCAAGAGCTAAACGGGTAAAGACTACAACGGGTTTTTGTCATCCAAGTATAAAGTTTTTGTTTCACTAAGTATAGTTTTAAACCTATATATATGTATATCAATCGGAATCTTATTATAGAAGCGTATACATTGACCCTTATATGAATTTGAGACTTTGTGAAGACGTCTGTCAAGAACAGCTAGTTTATCGTTTGAGGTTAGACACGGCGATTAGTGGAGAATGTTCGTTTATGAGAGCTTAATAATATTGCAAGTCTTGTTTCATTTCTTAGGCATAATTATAACGTTACATGTTTATTTTTGTAGTATCAAGTGGCATGCACATGCAAACCGGCATCCGTGCAATACGCATGCGCAGACGAGCCGGGCCCCCCACCGCCAGCCAAGACTGACACCCCTCCCGCACTGCCGCCGCGCCCCCCGGCGTCCTTGCTCGCCACTAATCGACGGAATAATGGTAAGACGAGTGGGATATGCTAGATGAAGATCCATGGCATCTCAGGATACACGATCTGCACCGAGACATGCTAGAAAAACTAAAGGACATGCACATAGTGGGACTGGACACTCCTGGTCCACAATACACTAAATATGGCCAGTACAACCCGATGGTTTACAGTCAACGAATTGGTGAAATAGAGTATGTCACAAAAAAAGATAGGGATAAACGTGTCAGTAGACGGCGTGTACCCCCAAGGGAACACATTCTGCAATAAAAAGAAAGTTATAAATTTTACGTATGTATAGCACTTTTCTGTGAGCTATAAACTAGCTACACGACATAAAATAAATGTATAGATCTTTAAGACACATTGCATTACGTACACACCCTTTTACGGACAAAAACTGTAACAAAAATGAAAAACAATAAAGAACTTTCTATTCTATTCTATTCTATTCTTATGTTTTGGACTGTAAAGGTTATTAACCGACTTCAAAAAAGGAGGAGGTTCTCAATTCGACTGTATGTATTTTTTTTGTATGTATGTTACGCGATAACTCCGGTATTTGTGAACCGATTTTAATGATTCTTTTTTTGTTTTTGAAAGGGGGTATTTCCATAGTGGTCCCATTTCATTTTGAAGAAAAGCATCCACCTCGAAGGGTGGCTGTTCACGCATGAAGATTCATTTTGCGCCTTTTTCACTGCCATGACTTCCAAGTGTAATATTAGTAGATAAGAATATCATTATTGTTATATATAAGTTAATGCCTATATCATGTATCTGATGTCATGGTGGCGAATAAAGCTTTTATCTATCTACCTATCTATTTTTATAAATAGCGCGTAACTTTAATTTAGGAGCAATTACTTTAATGGTTGATTTTGCTATTTCTCCAATTCAAGGAGTTTTTCTCTC
>NW_020653732.1:1600022-1609537 GCF_003589595.1 Hyposmocoma kahamanoa | reverse complement strand
AACCTATTTAAACGTAGTGACATGTAAAGGAACATGAAAAGCCAAAATGAATTTAAATTGTAATGTCATCGCAGTACTGTCTAATTTTGCTTGCTTCGATGTCAGTCGAACAAACGAAGACTAAAGCGTGAATGACGCTCTGTATACGATTTTAACGCCCTATAAGTTCGGACACTTTTTAGCGCGGACCCGATGTCCATATAATTGTAAGTCAATCTACTGAGAACCTATCTTTATTATCTCCAGTGTCAAGTCCTGTATAGTGGCGAACTAGGTGATATTTCAATAAAACTTAGCAAATAGACGTAATTTCACGTACTTTTCAGGTCGGTTTTTTTATATTGGACTTTATGTTCAATGTAACAATATTTTGAATTGCAGGTTTGGAATATCTTTCTAACTGATGTCAAAAAGAGCCGATTCGAAGTTCGACTGTATTTCTTTGTGTGTGTTACTCTGGCAATTTTTCTTGGAAAGAGAAAAAAAGAGAGAAAATTTGAAAAAAATATTTCACTTCCGTGTGTGGCAAACTAGGGGATGAATGCAGTTTCGCGCACTTTCCGGTAACCGATTTAAATAAAACTTAGCCATTAGGTGTAATTCCGCGAGCTTTTGAGGTCGGTTTTTTTTAAATAAAATAGTTGTAATTATTAAGCTACTGCTTGTGATAACTTCTCTGAGAAAAACGAGCAAGAAACTATAGGGAATGCTTTTTTCAAACAAACTTAAATACAATGGAATACACTTTGAATCTAATTCGAGTGTAATCTAGAGTGATGTCATCTTTCCATACATCTTTATCCAACACTTAATCTTAAATTTTATAATATGACTTATCAATTTAAAATGTAGGTTTTTAAACTTAGGAAATGATAATCTTAATACATGTACCGAAATCTTATAGTAAAACGTATACAGTTCCCCATAAAAGAATCGTTTACCTTAGTTAATCGAAATCGTGGTACTATGAATTTGGACTTAGTTCTAAGGTTAATAATTAATACTACAGAGGTCTTTTTTAAATGAAATTATGTATATATTTACGGGCATACAAAATAATTGAGTAAATGTATTGTGATGCCACAGTCATGATACCAATCTCCTTAAAACTTTTTTGTTGAAAGAAACCCGAGAACCTAAACGATACACAGAAAGAATCGCTCGTTTTTGCAATACAAATGTGGTTTGTATATCTGCCGCTTTACCTGACATGAGAATCCCGTAGGACATTATACTATGGAAGTAACTAAAGTAAACTAGTCTAGCAGTACTAACATCGGTAAGTTCACGTATTCTGCGGACTGCGTATGCATCGGAGCTTAATTTGCTGGCCAGGGAAGATATATTATAAGTGGGAACCATTGAAGTTTACTGTCTAAGGTCACTCCCAAGAAGACTGCTTTATTAACAAAGTCTATCTTTCCTCTGTTTATTTCCATACTTCCCTTTAGATGATTCAAATTTAACACACTTTTTCTTCTTGGCGTTAAACAATAAATTGTTAGCATTAAACCAATAAACCACTTTAGAGAGGGTATCATTAATATGTTCATAGTTAACGTCATGTCTGTCTCCCCCTTAAAGTTTTCATGGAGAGAAACCTGTAGATAAATAAATAAATTGTAGCGTCCTTCCTTTAGAACTATGTGAAATATAAAATAGGCTTTATTCCAACAAATATATTGCAAAACCATCCCAAAGTTCTCTATACAAAAATTCACACAAAAGCAAGCAGGTGATCCACAAAGAAATTCCCACTATTGTTGAAACTGTTACATGTAGGAAATATTCTAACATTGTGTGTTCATAAAAATAGATTCTAACAACGGATTTTTGACAAAAAAAAAAATATCTACCTGTATCTGTAGCAAAAGAGACTCAGTTTTTTTTTTCAAAATGGCTGGTGTTCTTTTTTTGAAAAGGTTGAGTAATATTCTGCCATTGATGTACGAAAGCTTTAAAAGATGCTTTATAAATAGATTGTATTCGTATTTGAGTTTACGAAAATCCATAATTTACGTTTTGATTTATCTTATGGTCTCTGACAAATAAGTAAAACATTCCATTAGGTACAAAAAAGAATTTTTCTATGTGCTTGCGTCGTATCTTTGTATTTGGTTTTTTCAAAGACTTTTAGTCGTTGGTTTAGTCGTTGAAAAAGCTCGTGAGTTTAGGTGGTTGGTTGGTATAGCTTCTGGCACGGTAAGCTAGAAGACGTCGATTCGAATCCGGGCGGATCGAAAGAATTTTTTCTGAGTGTTCTATCTTTGTATTAATAATTATAACAAACTAGTGGAACGATTTCACAAAAAATTATTGAACATAAATTCAATAAAAATTTAAAATACAGTGAATTGCGACATCTCGCACCAGGGGCTGGTAACTGTAAAGATATCTAACTGGGTGATAAAACTTTCATAGATTTCTCATAGATGGCGCTACGACTAAAAGTCGTTGAAAAAACCAAATACAAAGATACGACGCAAGCACATAGAAAAATTCGTGAGGTCCGCTGGGTCGTTCCGTGGCTTAGTTGGTATAGCGTCTGCCACGGTAAGCTAGAAATACAACATATTTTTTATTTCAACATATTAAAAAAATCTTTTTTTTTGTACAAAAAATATTTAAGTAAAACGTGTTTCCATTTTCTATCTTCTGTAACAGTTTTAAGGAACAAAAAAATCCATAGAAAAAGGTAAAAAATTCAAGAAGTTATAAAAAAAGTTTCTTGCGTGTTTTGACAACCAGCCAAATGTCCCAAAAGTCAATTGACATTAAGTAAACCAGCGCTACAGGCTGTCTATATCTAAATCTATCAGCCTGTAGATATTAGCTGAGCAAATCCCGCTTGCGTGCGCCGCGACACGCATTTATTATTAACATATTATATTTTTTTAAACATTATAATTATGTTTTAACTTTTGTTGTAAGTACAGTATTTTAGATTAACGTTTATAATATTGTATTTTAATTTTAATATCAGGTGTGTCTCGGCGCTTACGCAATGAACTATTCTTATTCTTATTCTAAACCTTCGAAATATGAAATTAATATAAATCCGCAATTAATTGAAACCCAGTTAAGGACAGATTTAGAGAGCGTGAACAACATTGACATTGTTCTGTTGATTGATTATGAAAGTAATAAAATTTACCTACATACCTGTACAATAACATTTGAAATTTAATTCTTTTCTCAACACGTCAGAGTTCAATTTAAACTGACTGTACAAATGCAAGACTACCTGCACATCCCTCCGCTACTGCTTCTGCGCAAAGGAGCCATTGTTACACATAACCTATCATTGTAAACGGAGCAAAATGTAATCTGTTTTTTTATTAACAACAACATGAATACTGCTTATAGATAGTGTTTTAATAAATAATTTTCGTTATAAAAGCTGAAACGATGATATTTAGTGTTAAATTCAGTGTTTCTTTACGTAAAAACAAGAAAGGAGGGAAAAATAACAATAAGTGATTTCAAAAAGACGAAGACTCGAATTTTCAGAAAAAGGAATTGTTTTTTTCTACCTGTGTTAACGCATTTAGGGAATGTGATGTAAATAATAATAAATCCGTGTCCCATAAATCACTGTTCCCGAGTGTTTGTAATAAATATCGATTTTGTGCAATGGCGGGAGATTCGAAAGTTGTTTTCAATTACGAGTTTTTAGATATGTCGCGGAAGTGGACTTTTTGTAACGTTGTTTTCAAATTATAAAAACATTAAAATACACAGTAAATAATAAATCAATTGTTTCTACAAAAAATAGCAATATAAATATGGGTAATATAGGTACATATTAATAAATCGATAACCGTGAAATAACTCATAAAAAATATTGTTAGAAAGGCAATGCAATCCTGCGGTGTTATGCAAGTGGTACAATATGAAGTGTCAACACCTCAATCGACAATCGCAGCGGACGTTGCCCAGCACTATGTGCCACCGCCGCCGTATTTTGGTAACTTGCCCGTTATTATTTTCTTTTTCTTTAAATCTCTGAATGGCACTACAACTGTTATAATAAGAATTTATTTACTTCAGACAACATTTAAGGTCCATTTTAATGTTAGTAGAGCTTATACTAGATTAATACTTAATAACTAACAATGAAATTGGCCTTTGTGCGAGTGTATACATCATCGGGCAATCAGGTCAACAGCGAGGCAGTTTTCTTTCGCCAGAGCTGCAAAAGCGCGGGAGCTGTAACAGTGCCCTGAATGCATTATCAAATTGGACTCGCAGAGCTTTGTACGATTTTCGGGTATATTTGAACCATAAACTTGCCGTGTACAGTGTTGTACAAAATGCCTTAAACAATGTTATCTTCACTGTATCCGTACATCTAGCAAATCTTCGAACCAACATGTTCGCCCGAACTGACAATGCCCTGCGCTCCCTTTCCATATCCGCATCATCCCTAAGATCCTCCACCACCGTCACCATCCGTCCGATCCGTCACCAAATGCTCAAGATATGGATATGCGTTATAAGTTATGGCTAGACGTGTCACTTACCACCAGGAACACTATATGTTCGTCCCATAACTTGAGATTATAAAATAAAATATATAATTAATAAAGAATTGTTGTATATATGTTACACGATTTGTGAATCTATATCCACTGAAAATCAGCGTCGTACCACACTTTCAGTGAGACGGCAATAGCTGAGTGGATGACGGATTCAGTGGCTGCACAGCACACATCCTGTCTCCCTTATCTTTCTTTCTTTCTTCTATTTTTTATGTTTTTGTTTTGTTTGTAAATTGTATGTGTGCTGTGCTTTACATTGAATATATAATTTCTATTTCTATATATTGGTCTCATTTAAATTTGAAGAAAATATTGTACCTCTAAGGTTCGTATTCTAGAACTCTACTCAGTGCTCAAGTCAGGATTGCACTGGAAATACGACCTTAATGGCAAGGAATTGAGTATGATTTCGAGTGCTTTAAACCATACTCAAATCCTGACTTGAGCATTGAGTAGAGTTCTAGAATACGACCCTAAGGTTCGAATTCTAGAACTCTACTCAATGCTCAAGTCAGGATTGCACTGGAAATACGACCCTAATGGCAAGGACTTGGGTATGATTTCTAGTGCTTTGAATCATACTCAAGTCCTGACTTGAGCATTGAGTAGAGTTCTAGAATACGACCCTTAGAGTGGTAAACTAGAGGATGAATCCGGTTTCGCGCACTATCTGGTAACCGATTGTTAACTTTTTAGTTTCAGATTGTTTGTACGGACAACGGCACATCAGACTACACATTTTTGTGCAACGGAATAAGATACGTCAATGTGTAGGTTGATGTGCTGGCGTGTGTAGTGGCGATGTGTGGCCGTTATTTCCCTGTACTTTTTTCGAAGGAATTAATTTATTGTTTATTATTATTTAAAACATACTTTTTTCTGGTTTCCAGCATCAGTGGGATGCAACAATGACACAACCTGCCGTCGTCGAAAGTATGCTTGGTGGTGCGTCGGCTGTGGAGCTCTGGCCGCTGCCCTGGGAGGGCTGCTGGCCGCGCAGCATATACTGCTCAGGGCGTACACTGCCAGCCCGCACCATTTGGAGACCGTACCTGCTGCCGTTCCTGCAGCTATGGTAAGACTTAGATGACAAAATATTAAGGTGCGTCTACGCTTACAAGCCGAGTACTAATTCGTGTAGTGTGAACTGATCATCAAGTATATAACCAGAAAAAGAGATGAAATGTCATTTAATTTGTTTAAAAACTATTCTGCCAAATCATTACGGTGACAATTGCGCTCCGATTGACCAGCTCGAATTCGAAACAATTGACGGGTGTCGTCAATTGTTTCACTTCAAATCGATCATTTTAACTTTAGCTTTGCTATAATGGACGATAATTACAAAATTACATTTTTAATTATAGATGAAATGTGATTCCGTTTGTTTTGTAATTAGATGTTTTGCTGTTTTTCCCACACCACCGACAGACACAGCCCCCCATTGTTAGCTATATTATCTTTATTACAATAAATACATAATATATGTATTTGGAATATACGGAGACGTACACACAGGTCAGTTGTTGGCGCTGTACTCAGTTTTCTAATTTGTGATTTCAGCGCAAACGAGAGTTGATATTTAAAAGTGATATAAGACCCATTTGCCTGATGAGTTGCCAGGCATGGATGACCTTTACTTCGTCTCTGTTTCTGTATGGGACTGATTTACGAGCCCTGAGCGAGCGCGCGCCGAGCGTTCGGCTCGTGCTCGACTGTGCTTCGCTAATTGTCGGTTTTTTGAAAAGCATTTGCATCGCATTCGCAAGTGTTTAATGACAGACGCTTTGTTGATGATACCATACGAATAAAATTCTGAAATTAGAAAGTTGCTTGTTGACATGTCAAAATGGTTAACAAATCTATATTTTGTTGACTCGATCTGTGGCCGTAGCATGGCAGAATATGTGTAATAAACCACCCAGTGACAATATTTAATTCAGTTGATAAATCTAAGTTTGCTTATTTGGTAATGACCTATTGTTATACATTTTGAAGAACAAGGACAACGATATGAAATTGCGTATATACCTATCTTTGTCGTTTAATCATCGCTGCGAAAACCATGAAACAAAAAATGTCTTTTCATTTCGTTTGTCGCGCTCAATTTTTACGTTGATAAAATTACTGTGGAAATCTTTTAAGCAGCTCGCACTTTGTTTGGCACTTTGTTAATCTTTGACATAAAAATGTGACATTACGATGCTCGCCATGTTCGCTATTGTGATAAAATTTTTAAATGCCGGTTTATCACTCGATTTTGACTGCTAAATGTGGATATAATAGCTTTACTGAGGTGGCATACTACGGGGGCTGTCCTTATATAATTGTGTTGATCCTCATGGTCCTGGCCTTCTAGTTTTTTTTTATTGATTTAGGCCATAATAGTCGTTGCAACAGTAGCCGCAATAGCTAAATCGTCCATGTTTACCACAAGTCGCGAGCACACTGCGGAAAACGTTCGACAACTGTGATCGTTGGAGGCTCATTGTACGTCCATACTTGACGCTGCGAATGACGACAAGCAGAGCGGCAACGATCGTGCTTGACTCGTCTAGCGTTGACGCACCTTTTGGAAATGACAAATTAAACTATTAAAAAAATATATGTGAACAAGTAGGTTTACTCTTAGTACGTGTGGCTAAGTAAGTATTTTCCTTCCAACGTCTTTATACGCGCGCTCAATTACGCACGATAGAGTGTCTGTGTAAAGCCCCCTAATAACTCCGAAGCTTTTGTATTTTAGAAATTGTAGATTGTGCAACAAGGGCACAAAACGCTCATTTTACCCGAGACGAGTATATTACTTAGTACATGTTATACTTAAGTCGAGGGTAGAGTAAAATGGGTTTTATGAACAAGTAATACAGTCTGCTTTTCACTTCGATTGCGAGGATATTAAACAGTAATATTACAAATAAACGGTTATTTAATTAAAATTGAATGTAAAATTACAACAATTAGATATTTAATGTGATGGTTTATTTTTATTTTATGCACTAGAGCATAAAATCCTATTTTATGGAGCCTACACCCAGCATAAATACGAACTTTAAGAGCGTGAGAAGTGAAAATGATATTAAGTAAATAATTTTCCTTTGCTTCAGCTGGTCCTTACCGGAGTATGCATCATGAGTCTGGCCAGAAGACGGAACCGATACAGCTATATGGTAAGAAAAGTATGTTGTTTGCCTTTTATTTTATTTTTTAACCGTCTTCAAGAGAAGGAGGTTCTTAATTCATTTGTATTTTTTTATGTGTTTTTTTTATTACGACATTTGTAAACCGATTTAGGTGATTCTTTTTTTGTTGTAAAGGGGGTATCTCTGTAGTAATCCCATTCAAATTTCAAGAAAATATTCCACCTTTAAGGGTGGCAAATTAGGGGATGAATTAGGTTTATTAAATTGCATCCACTTTCACTTAACCGATTTTAACAAAACATGGCACTTACGAACTTATTAAATATGCAAACGATAGATCGATTTTTTTCAAACATCGATATATCGCTCATAAATATCGATGTTTTAACATCGATGTTGAAACCCAAAACATTGTTAATACATCACTCACTAAAAGCGATATTTTATCGTCTATGTGATACTATACTATAGCGCCATCTACCGTCCCGTCCGTGATCTACAGCTACGCACTTAAACAGATACTTCTCTCAGTCATAAGCACAGATTTTTCTATTTAGCGTTTCGTTCGCTCTGCAATACAAACTTACGCGCGCAAAATCTTCATCTAATAATATAAATTTGATTATTATACTTATTTGTTTTAATTTCTGTTCAAAAATAGTATTTATTCGATATATAGGTATATGTCACCGTAAATTGTGAACTCCGTCAGTTTATGATATAACGCCTGAGATTATAAACTAACGGTAGGTTCGGTGAGATTGTAATCTTTTGACGTGCGATTGCAAATTGACGGAGTTCACAGTTATACGGTATACATATATATTTAAATGGTGACAAAAATATCGAAAAAAAATCGAAATATCGTTCATAAACTTCAATGTTTTTAGCATAGTTGTTACACTTTTAAGAATATCGATGTTTCATATGGGCGATGTTGCATCCCTAATTTCAAAAACGGGTATAAGCAAACTTATGTGGCCGGTTTTTTATATAAAAAATTATGACTAAATCTTTCGTATTTTGATTGTTTTAGATCAAAGTGGTTGGCGCATGTTGCCTGGTATGCGCATTGACATGCGTACTGGTTACCATTACAACTACTGTCATTCATATGAACAAGTAAGTACCAACTTGGAGGATGGAAAAAATAAAGCTCAACTCTCTCTCTCTCTCTGTCTCTCTGTCCATCACTATTATCGACATATTTAAAAAGCTTATAGGGTTTTCATCAATACTTAACATTTTTTATTATTTTACTGTGATGATATACTTAAATTAAAAACATAAAAAAAGAAAAACATAAAACGTTTTTTGGACAAAGGATACATTAAAGACAACAACGAAATTGAATTGGAAATTAAAGTTAAAAAACTTTCTTGACAGTAATTTAAATTCTAATATATCCGAAACAAATTGCATTAGCCGATTTAATTAAATTCGAAACTAAAATGCAATTCCTAGTGCGTACGGGCACTGCTAGAAAAACAAATCACAAATCCAGAAAACTCGGACCCACTTGTCCACCAAGTCCGATTCAAAGCCGACAAAATACGAATATCGTTTGTACACTTAAAGATAATATGATCTCTGTGACATTTCGGACTGTCATTTCTCGGATTCAGAACTAGGATACACTGCATAAACGCCTTATAGGTCGTTTATTTATAATAATTATAATTTATATTACAGATTACAAACACTAAAGTTTTGCGAGTATACAAAGCTGACGAGGACCTGCACCTGTTTCTCCATGCCGCCTGACACGCAGCACAGCGGAGAGGACGAGGGTATGACATTTTTTTATTTATTTCATAAAATTACACAGTAT
>NW_020653732.1:1590176-1595022 GCF_003589595.1 Hyposmocoma kahamanoa | reverse complement strand
TGCTGGTTTTTCAGTCAGTGACAAGAAAGGGTTATACATTAAACTTACATACCTGTTCGTCAATTTTATTCCTTTCGCTATCAAGTTCGATAGTCAATCTTTCTTTCGTCTTTATATCTTTCCGCACCTTATCCAAGTACGCGTTCTGGTCCATCAATGCCTTTTTATGAATCGCCAGATTCAAATTGGCATCACCGGTCATCTTCTTTAGTTCCACTAGTTGTTTTAGCTTGTGATCAATCGCGAGACTTAGCTCATAGTTCTCAATTTTGGTCTGTTCAAAATCCACTGGTCTCAAATTCTCGCTCAGTTCAGCTTTTATTTTAATCTGTCCTTTTAGTTTTGAATACTGTGAGTTCATTGTGCTTGTCCGCAGTCTCAATTTTGATATTTTACTGTCGCAAATTTTCACCCACTCGGCCATGTATCTCACCCAAATTTCAGCTGGGATTCTTTGGGCTATTTTGTCCCAACCTTCAATAATCACTTGCTGGTTAAATACCTCAGTTGCTTTCTCAACGTCCACCATCCTTATACTAATCTCTTCCAACTGCGCTTTCAGCAATGCATGTTGCCTTGCAGCTCTCAGCCTACTCTTTTCTAAATTTTGTATTAAAATCTCCATTTCATTTGAAACTAGTTCAGATCGCTCCATGACATTCACTCTGGGCCCTGAACCAAAGATGATGGTCCCAGTGACTTTTCCTGATGACTCGACGCGTTTGAATATTGTTGAAGCTTTTGACGGACTCATGAAGAGTCTTGAAGGGCTGGTTATTGAGCCCATGAGTACCCTGGAACCTGAAATAACATAAATTTTATAGTTTGTATCTCTTTTGGTTTACATAGCAGTGGTAAAGAAATGATAGATGGGAGAAAATTTTAGTTGCAATTTGACAGTTTTAGGTTGTTATGCTCTTAAAATTTGGACATTGTGCAATTCTGATGAAATCATGGCACTCGTATGATGAAACGGGATGAAAAAGTCGAGCGTCTGGTGGAAAGCGACACGCCTCCCCGTAACAGTTGCTCCACACAGAGCTTTAAATCGCAAATATCTGAAACTCCAATGCGCCTGTCATTCTAAGACATAAAGTTGACAAGTCCCATATGCCTGTAGTTCCACCAGCTTACCCTTCAAAACCGGAACGCAGTAATAACGTACGAACGAACACATTCACAAGAAGCTCTACTGCTACTAATATCTAATAATTTATAGGCTCCCCTCACTGGGCTAACGAAATTGGGACTCTATTCTTCTTGATCATTATACTCCGCAAGTACCGGAGTATCATGAGACTCCGTAATTTTGTGCTCCCTTCATCATCAACGTCCCACTGCTGGGCTCAGGTCTCCTTTAAGGAGGCTTGGGGATTTCATACGTTTTCCGAGGTTTCTGAACCTTTTTCGACGTGCAGTGTCATCACGATGTTCCTTTACCGAAAAGTTCATGGCAAATTTCAAATGAAATTTTGGAGAAACTCAGAAGTGTGAGCCCGGGTTTCGAATCTACTGAAAGATAGGCCAAACCATTATGGTGTACCTTTGAGGCGTGTTGCACAGTTTAGGTACCTTGGTCATATTATGACGGAGGACCTAAAGAATAACAAGGACATTGAGTCAGTTCGAGGCAATATGTTGGCCCATAGATTCATGCAGTATACGACTGGAATGAAACTTACGCTCTTCAAAGCTTACTACCAGAGTTTCTACACGTGTGCTCTATGGTCCAACTTTACGCCGAGATCATACGGTGACTTAAGAGTCCAATACAATAACACCTTTGGGGCCTTGGTGAGGCTTCCCCGCTTCTGCAGTGCATCTGGCATGTTTGCTGGTGCAGCTGTGGACGATTTTTATGCCATTATGCGCAAAATGTCCACATCAGTAGTGCGAAGAGTTAGGGGGAGCAACAACGAGATCCTAAAGATGATAGTGGATAAGATAGAAACAGCGGTTTTTCGAAGGTTCACCGAGTTACACGTTCTACGTGTGCGTAATGAAGGAAAGCTAGGTAATGTGTAAGTAAGTAATAGGTATAATAAGAAATTTAATAATTGTTTAATCTACTAACACAATACCAATATAGTTATGAGGTGTGTCATGTTACTAACATACTAATTTGTATGGACTTCTAGTTGTCTGAAATAAATAATTTTTATTTTTATTTTTATTAGGCTACCACGGTTTTAGTGTTTTAGAGTACAAATGTTACAGTGTCACTTTGTCACCAATATCATCACGATTATCAAAAGCTTGTTTAAAGTACTATGTATCACAAAAGTATTTTACAACATATCAATATTAACCTACCCGTTCCTGACTTAAAACTGCCAACGTTCAAAGACGAGGTGCTCTGCAGCTTGATGGCATATTCCAAAGCCTGTGCAACACCGTGCATTAATCCAGGATCGACCCGTAGGATTGTCTTTTCGATCACCTCATTCTCTAGGGACAGGATTTTAATTTGACGTTTTATGTCATTTACCTGAAACAATAGTAACGTAATGTTGCAGACTTTTAAATACAATACAAACAAAATACAGGTAACCCACTAGCACTGGGGTGACAGGACGAATTGAAAACTAATTATTGACAGAGGGTGTTATGTACAGGGTCAAGAGCACGTCAAGCTTGACACGTAAGACTTAAATCTAGCTCTATGCTGTTTACGATAAGAACGGTTCAAAGTACAAAGTGTCAAGCTTGATGTGCTCTTGACTAAAGGAGATGCATTAGAAATCGCGTTTGGAAGAACACGTTAACTGTAGGACCGTAGAACGGAATATTCGAAAAGAAAGCGTATATAACCAGGGAAGACGAACTGGAGGAGTTCTTTAGGAAATGGGAACGATATGCTCATTACTGGGAAGAATGGAGGAGGGTTTTTGACAGCCGACATAATCTTGTTCGAACATTGTCAAAAGTTAATTTTGACATCGAGGTAAAAACTGCTCTTGGGAAAAGGTCAAATAACTCTGTAACTTGTGAAGTTTTCTACCGGCTTTGGGTCGACTAGACCTTTTCTTAAAGGAGACTCCAAAAATAGGATGTATAAGGGTTCAGGGCTTTTAGTATCGCTGCATTTTCCGACAAAAGTTGAGACTCGGTGCGGTCCCAGATATGCTGGGTAAAAGAGCTTTTCGAGACAGTTTCCTAAGTAAGTTTCCATATTTATAGGCAATTAGGCAGCCAAAATATAATACTGCCTCCGCGGCCGAACGGTTACCACGCTGGAATGCCACGAGGGCTCGGGTTCGATTCCCGGGACAAAAGAAATATTTGTATGACCTACATTCATTTCTCTCGTGTGTTTGGGTGTAATTTGTGTTTGATAGACAAACACAAATTACATGCAAACTCATGTCACAAACACCTAAGAAACAAAGGGCGTTCCAGACAGAGAGGACCCGACTTTATTATAATCGTTCTTCAATCTCCACAGATTACACTAAGCTCCATTCAACATTGATGCCTTGTCAATGTAACCTTAAAAAACGACTGTTGGTTTAGTAGATTTTTTAATACAACATCTCGAACTCGTGTCTCGAAAATGTTCAAAAATTGGTTAAGACTCTTGAAATTTTCAGCACCTAGATTTCTGGCATGAAAGCCCTGATAGAGTAGATGATAACGACCAACGTACCATTTTAAGCAGTTCATCATCGGACAATTCATCCATATCCGAGCTGACGAACTGGCTTATGGACCTTGAGTGTTGACTCAAGCTGGCCCGGTAGTGGCTATGCGTATGGGACATCCTGATTATAGCTGTGGAGGAGAAGAATGGTTAGTTTGGAATAAGAATTCGACACAATTAGTAGTAGTAGAGCTCCTTGTGAAAGAGTTCGTCAGGGAAGTGCTGCTACCTTATCTATTTCTGCCACTGTGTTCCGGTTTTGAAGGCTAAGCTTGTTGGTGAAATTACAGGCACATGGGACTTGTCAACTTATGTGTCAGGGTGACGGGCACAGTGGTAGTGCGCCTCAGATCTTTGTGATTGAAAGAACTGAGTGGCACTGCAATTGTTATGGACAGGCGTGTAGCTTACTTACTTATTAAAAAAAAACACAAATAAGGTAGGAGAATATAAATGTTCTCGACAGATTTGAGCTTGTTTGGACAAATCGTGGATGAAGGACAAAGTTGAATTGTATTTCTAAATGGCTTTTTAGATTAGCGGCCTATCACAACAGCAAGGAGAGTGTGCGATGGGATTGCACGATGTAATTCCGTCGTCACCTTCCCATCATTAGGGGACTAGACGTAGGCTGTGCCTCCCCTAGCTGTGAATGTTACAAGGATTTGTGTTAAGCGTTACGCTTCCACATTTATATGGTGAACGGCTATGGAATGAAATTCCCTGCCTGCAGACGTTTTCCCTGAACGCTATAACTTGGGCCTTGTCAAGGCGAGAGTGTACAAGCATTTTTAGGTGTGCATGCTCCATCATCGACCTCATCGTCCATCAGGTGAGTTGGAGGTCAAATGCACACTTATTCTATATAGTTCGTCAGGTTAAAAGAGATTGGTTAATAAAACGGAGACGTGTCTGTTGCGGAAAGTTTCCGAATAATATATCATCCCAATGTTGTCGTGTGGTTATTTAAACACATGAAAAGTTTCTCAATAAAATTTAGCAACTTCGGAAAAAATCTCAATAATAAGTAAAAAAGGAACTATATTTTTGGAAAACAGCCATGTATACTTCAAGGACTACTTGACGGCTTATTCGATGTGTCATATTTATCGGGGATGTGGTCAAACGAAAATTAAACACAGCCTCATCCACCATTTTGGTTTTACAATCTGTCACTCGATCCCGCAGTAAGCCCGTGTGGAAGGC
>NW_020653732.1:1563424-1590166 GCF_003589595.1 Hyposmocoma kahamanoa | reverse complement strand
AAGGCTCTATATTATTAAATTCACCAAAATGATACTTACAACGTGCCATCTTATAGTAAATTAATAATACCAAACTTATACTTCGTACAAACTAAATGGATGCTGTAGCACCTACTAAAGTAACCTTTACCTGTAGAGAGATAAGAGATATTTGGATAATTTTTAGTCAAAAATATTTAGTGTATGGTTACGATCGTTACAAACAATCTGATTTAGAAGAAGATTTTTATAGAATGAAACAAAGGAAAGAAAAAGAAAGAAAAGAAAAAGAAAGCGAATGAAATATGAAAGAAAACATTGGAAGAAGACGGCCACGATAGACTTTTTCAGATCAAATTTATGCCTATGGTTTTTCATGGTTAAGTTACAGTATAATATAATGATGAAAGAAGAAAATAAAAAGGCGAAAGAAATGAGGAAGATAACTTTGAAAGAAGACGAAGGATTGTTTTCAGATAAATGTATGCCTATGCTTATTCGTGGTTAAATTACGGTATAATACAATGATGATAGAAAGAAAATAAAAACAGCGAAAGAAATAAGGAAGACAACATTGGAAGAAGACGGTCTCGAAGGACTTTTTTCAAATCAAGTATATGGCTATGCTTTTTCATGCTTGACTTACGGTGTAATACATTGGTTCAATTGATATTGCCGGAACTTAAACAATGAAATTGTACATAGGATAACGATCTTTACGTCACGTGTGTAATGTACAAACTGGATCCCAAGTGGAGAGGATGCTAATTTTCAATCATCTCAGTTGTATGTCGATAGAGTGTCAAGGTGTCAGGCTACTAATCAACTGCCATTGCACATTTTTGCTATAATTTTGGCATAAAAAATTATCGATTAATCAAATAAAACTGAGATTTCCCTCTAAGGGTCATATTCCAAAACTCTACTCATTGCTCAAGTCATGATTTGAGTATGATTCAAAGCACTAGAAATCATACTTAAGTCCTTGCCTTTAGGGTCGTATTTCCAGTGCTTGACATCATACTCAAGTCTGCTCAAATCCTAACTTGAGCATTGAGTAGCGTTCTGGAATACGACGCTTTGTGTCTTAAAAATAATTCATTTCTTGGTTGTACAATTACAGGCAATGAGTGCATGTGGCGTGCAGCAATAATTTTAAGTAATACTTTTGATCTGGATCTTTTCAATACGAGTGTGATTTCGGCATTGAGAGCGCTGAGTGAGCTCTTCTTTGACTTTTAATGAGGCTTAAAACGGATGTGGTTTTTTAATTTTATGTTTTATGTAATAAGTTACGTAAATTGTGCACCCATATTCCTTATTATATTTCTATTTGTGAGGATCTTTAATTGGCTCTCCGTTGTTACTATTATTATTTAATATAGTTTTAATCTGTTGATCTTCCTTTTAAATAAATAAATAATTTCGTTGGTGGGACCTTTTAACCTCTCCGGAGAAGATATCATTTTGCAGAGTGGTATTGTTACACCAAGGATATGATGGGCAAACTTTTCAACAAATCTTTTTATCGATGGTTATCTACCTATTCGGATCCATTGCGGTGGGCAGATGCTATGAATCCTGGCTTTTTTCGTAAAGTAAATTAAATACTTACCTAACAATTAAAGCTATTAATCAGACGCAGTAGATGTTTACAAATTATAAACGATAAAAGTAGGGTAATAAACACATTTAAGTTATTTTGACGTGGTGTACGCCACCTGGGTTTACTGCTATAAAATGGGGATGAGTAGTGATGGGCCTTATGTGTGAGATTTGGTTCGTTTGAGTTTTGACTCACTCAAGTGTTGTTCGCTCTCTCACTCTATTGGGTAAGGCTATTGTCGGTGTAAACGCCATACAGTCCTCTACAAAGCTTTTCTGCGACCCGCTTTTATAACTTTTTTTTTATTAAAAAATAACTGTACACCTCTATCTCACCTGATGGAAAGAGATAAAGAGATGAAGTTATAGCGTTTCTGGAAATAAGATTGCAGGCTGGAAATCCCACTCCAATGCCGTTCGTTATATAAAATGTGGAAGTGTAACGTTTTGTGCGAATCCTTGGAGTATCCATGACATAATAGTGGAACCAAGCCTACGTCTAGTCGCCGATGATAGAAAGGGGAAGGCGGAATTAAATCATCAATTCCCTCGCAAACACTCCGTGGTTTTTTTTTATAATATCAAGTGACGGGACGAACAAGTTGTGCGCCTGGTGGTAAGTTGCACGCCTGTTTATAACAGTTCCAGCGCCTCTCAGAACTTTAAATCGTAAAGGTCTGAGGGGCAGTGCCACAGCGCCCGTCACCCTAAGACATAAGTTGACAAGTCCCATGTATCTGTAATTTCACTAGTACCCTTATACCCTTGGACACAGGAACACCGGAACATATATCCTGTAGAATACCGACAAGCAGGCAACTTTACGGAGGTGTTCAAGGCTTTGCGGGCTAACGTCTATAAGCCTCTTGGCACGCTTTTCAACTGAAACTTTACCACACTTAACGCAAGAGAGGTACCCCTTTTTCGTGGGAAATCCTACTAGGATACTTCTCCGTCGCGGGGGCAGCGGAAAGTTTATGCCGAACTTCTACTGGCTAAAATCTCAAGGTGGCCTTCTCGTGTGCTTTAATGGGAGGGATCCAGGATCGACTTTGCGCGCCGGAATCATCCCAGCACCTGGGAAGAGCTACGTCTTATCCCTCCCCCTCCTCACGACAAAGCGGACCGACCGCCCCGTCGTCCTCCTCACGGCTGTCAAACATGTAACGATGAAACCGTTTTATCGCCTTTTTCTCTGGTTCCTGGCCACTTATTTTTGAAAATTTGAATCGTTCTCTAGTTCTTTTTCTTCGTCATTCTTATCTTTCGAGAAAAGACCTTCAATCATGTAAACCTAAACTGCTTATATATATATGCAATACAGGCCCTTTTGGGGTAAGTACACTTACGTTTGTCTAATCTGTAGGGACTGTATTGTACTTGTTTTTATACCATTGTTTTTGTTACACTCTATTCCTTTCTTTTTTTACCTTTAACAATAAACGATGCGGACCGAGCGTTTTTTTATTATCATTACGCAAGACCCGCGAGACAAATTTACTGGTGAACGAAGCTCCTGTTCTGGTCGCCCACAGTCGCGAAAGAGAGGTCCCAACGCATCTCATTCCTCGCTCTTGGTGACTTGTAGCTTTTGCAATATTTTGTCAGTATATACGACTCATAACAGTAGAGCTCCTTGTGAAAGAGTTAGCCAGCCAGACACATATTTCTGCCCCCAAGCAGTAATATAAGCATTATTTATTTAGAATGCAAATCATAACAATACACGTTTCGTTAGATAAGTACTTATTACTATGACGCCCCGCAGGGGTATGGCACTTAGTCGTTACCTTTTGGCTTACATTATTTCACACATTACAAAATATAATAATAAAATTACAATTTAGATTAAAATGACATGGTCAATTATCCATCGTCAGTCTTCGTCAAATGCATGAAATAATATACGAGTAACAACGTAATTTAACCAAAACTACGCAAGTTTGTCAATATCTTTTAATTTTAATTTTAACTTTTAATTTTTTTGTGAAATTTTTGTAACTTGTCTCACATCTTAGGTATTCGGGTAGTTTATTGTGATTTTTTATTGCATTATAATACAGACTCTTCTGATAAATGCTTAATGTACTTTGCTTAATATATTCTTATATTTAGACGTTCTTATCATTAATGAATAGTTCACTATTTTCTAATAAATTCATTGCGTTGTAGTTTAATTACCGGTAAAATAAAAGGCGCAAGGGTCTTGTCAGATCTTTGTCATTAAGAGGGAGCAGAGGAAAAACTCCTAATCTTCGATTTGATTTTAGAGGGGTGTATCCACTTTAAAGTTAAAAATAAAATATTGTACGAGTAACTACACGATGTATTCAAGCATATATATTAATCAGAAGCACAAAACAATAAAATTTCCTCGATAGATAAAAATCACGAAATTACCTCTAATTTTCACATTTTTTCGATTTATCTTCGAAATGCTACAGGTTATTAGGACAAAAATTAGATAATTAATTATATTTATGCATGATCGACAAATATCACTACGGATTTTTTTTAATCCCTTTAGTTTTAGAGTTATTCCGCTAAAACGAATTTGGTACTTTTAATGCGCAAAATTCAACATCTCCTGTCGCATGTCACGCGAACTTCAGGCATATATTTGTTTCACAAATTTGGGCGGAGCCAACGTCAAAACTTTTTTTGGCGTGCTCCCTCTTAAGCTCTGAGATATATTGTAACACTGTATGTCGTTTCCCATCGCGCGCACGACTTGTTTGTCCCGTCAGTAGACATCATAAAAAAAATTTGATTAGAATGACTTGTCATCTACATTTTTCTTCGGTCCATTTAAAGCCATTTTAACTGCCTCTGAACCCGTACGGATACCATGCCGGATTATTTCTCTCGTGAGTTTGGGTGTAATTTGTGGTTGTCTATGTGTGTGTCAATGGCACCCGCGACACAGGGTTTCCCTAGTGTGTGCGTTACTATTATTATTATTATTCAACTGACAACAACCAACTGACAAAATTATAATGTATAGCGTCAATGAATTTGGCACTTAAGAATATAAACTCAATTATTTATTTTTCTAGACTCAATTCAAAACACTGGCACATCACTATCTTTTCACAGCTATTCGAAACAACAAATGTACATTGTACCGCTTTTAAATTTTCACACCTCCTTACTAACCTAACTTAGGGTTCAAAATCGCATAGCATCTAAAATGAAGGTGTGCACATATGTCTTGGTTGTTATTTACACCTTTAAGACGTTACCATGGCAACTGATAGCATTAGTTTTTCTCGTAAAAGTCTATTTCGAAGTTTCGAGTCCATTGTGCCAGTTAGAAACACAAAAGCTATTTGGTCTATTTTAGTTTCTAAGGAGTTTTTATTTCAAGGTTTGAATTTTAGACACACGAAAGTGTATCAGCCGACATAAAGAACTGATTTATTGTTACAATTCTGGCAACTTTTACTGTTGTATAATTTATATTGGATATATAAGGTTTATTCTGACAAGTTTTATTGTTATATAATTTCTTGAAAAGTTGATAGTTTCAGAGAAAAAAATAGTTTAGTTTTTTGTATACGGAAATACACATTTTACTTTTTATCTTGAAATATAGGAAAATGTAACATGTGTGGCTTGATTGCCGTGTATTGCCACTACAGTTGCATACATTCTCTATCAAGACAAAACTTTCTTAAGATAGGTATTTCAAAACGAGACTAGATTTTAGGATGTGAGCTGTGGGGGGTCGCCTCTCGGGGCCTGCAATCAGCGCGCTTAAAATTAATATGAATAAAAAAAAGAACTGGCGGAGAAAATTTGACTTAGATCCGACGTCGACAAGCGTCCGATGGCGACAGACGGGGCAGCGGGCGGCGCAGAGCCAGAGCGTAGTTAAGGCAATTTGCAAACTTTGGGTTGTGAATTTAATAACTAATAGGGATTCAGTTGAAAACCAAAATTTTGCAGGTTCTCTGTAGTACTCGAGAGTCGATACTATCTCTGCTCGAATTCCAATTTTTCCCGTACCAATACGGCTCATTTTGCTTAGATCGTGCGGCAGGGACGCTGGTTTTATTTCGTAATTTATTTTCTTACAAACGATATCAAAGCCGTTTGAAAAAAGTATATCATTTACTATACGTGTGTAGGAATCGTGTTTTCACACTATATAGTAATCAGTGTACAACACTGCTAATAGGAGGGCTTGGACTGTGGTTCCCACGCGTGTCCAATGTAAATTACGTAGGTAACTCACGTCAACGTGCAAGTTCGGATTCAAACCTACGACGCGCTGCTTCAGAGGCAGTACGTCAAACCGTTAGGGTAGATAGCGGCTTTAATAAGCTCTATAGGCATTAAATATTCTTAGAAGAGATTTGTGCTTAGCAGTGGAGCTTTTAAAGGTTGGTATATAAGTACCTAGTAAATAATTGCTAATTAGAAATAATTTTAAATTAATTATTATAAGATGGTAACTGCATGCTGATCTTAGACTATTTTCCATCCTCTAAGATGCTGATTATCTTTCTTATTTTTGAGTTAAATACGTCGTTCCGATTTGAAATGTCAAAAGTTTCTGATCGGCCAGTTGTGAATCGTATTATGCGGAAGAGACGCAGTTTCCGAACGGGAGAGGCAATTAAGATCAAGCTGCTGGACAAGAAAAAGCACAGTCAGTTGTCGACCTTTTAACAAAGTTTATTTGATTGTAACATAATTTATATAACTCAGAACTGAGATTCGCACCCATGCCCTTTGAGAGGCGGTAGGTCCAACCAACAAGCTACTACGGTTTCTGGAAAAATGAACTTTTTTAAATTGGTTTTGGTCTGGATGTTCTGGGTTGTCCCCGGAGTGACTTCCGTTGTTCTCATCTTAATCATGGCGGCCGTTTTCTTATCCAATCTTGGATGTAGGCCTCTTCCCTCTTCTTTCACTCTTGCCAATCTTGTGCTCGACTCATCCACCCTCGACCTCCGTGTCGTTGGATGTCTTCTATTCAGTGCTGCGATGGTCTGCCGCGTCCTCTGTTGTCCGCTTGGGGTCGCCACTCAAGTACTCGCCTTGTCCAACGCCTCTCATCCATCCTCGCAATGTGCTCCGCCCACGCCCAGCTTTTCTTCACCACGACAGCCATGGCATCTTTAACTTTCCATTTCAGATCCTAGCGTTGCTCTAGTACAGGAAAGTCACTTATATTATCCAGCACATTACTGTTATTGTTATGATTATAGTAATAAAGTTGTTTTTTCTTTTTATTTACAGCCACGAACGCAAGAAGATGTACTGGGAGCAGTTGGAGCTCCGTTGCCGGTCGCTGTATCGCCCGCCCACGGCGCAGGCGCAAGCTGCGGGAAGGCCTGTACAGGTTAGTTTATTTAGTTTAATTTAGTTACATACATATTAATTTATTATAATGATTAATACATATTAACTAAAAATAACGGATATCTCACGTATTTAAGTCGAATTTTTGCTCGACATGCTCCGAACCAATTATATAAGATTCCCTGCTCCTGTGGCAACAGTTACGTAGAAGAGACCGGCCGTAACATATCCATACGACTAACGGAACATAATCGTAATCGTAATCGGGGCTCTGCAGTGACGGAACAGTCATTGGATTCGGGCTCGACGCACTATATTCGTTTTGATAAAGCGCCCGTACTGGCGAGAGAAAAGCATTTAATTCCGCGGAAAGTACGTGAAGCTATCGAGATTGGTCATTCGAATTTCAATCGTGATATTGGACGGTCGGTACCCCCCAGCTGGAAAACAGTGTTAGGTACTGCGTCAGTGGTTAGTGTAGATGAGACTTTAGAAAGTGACGTTGTCAGAGTAGTGTGGAATACTGCGTATGACTTTAATAAAAATGAAGCAAACGAGGGTAGATTCTCCCCGACACGCTGCCAGGGCTTCTCCCGCCGCGGAATCTCATGGTTAAGGACCACGAATTGGTACGAAAGATGTCGAGCAAAAATTCGACTTAAATACGTGAGTTATCCGTTATTTTTAGTTAATATGTCTGAGTGTCACGGTGGTTTTCAATTTGAAATTATTAATACAATTATCGAACACCTGGTTTTTTAATGACTTTTTGCCGCTACCTTCAGCTGACAAGAGATGTCACTTTTGCATTGTAATTTTTAAATTTATTGAATGTCACGATGTTCGACCACCATGATATTCAATTATTTTTTGTGAAATTACTCCCAAGTTTTTTATACTTATTAAAGAAACACCGGACACTTAAAAAAAATCCATTCAATTAATTACCTGACTGGGTCAAGAAAAACTTTTATAGATTTCTCATAGTTGGCGCTATGGAAAAAAGTCGTTAAAGAAAACCAAAAATAAACATCTGCAACAAACACTACGAAAAATTCGTAACGTCTGTTGGTTCGTTCCACGGAAGAAAAAAAGCAATGGTAGTGCCTTATACCTCAAGAACCGATGTGTCGTAGTTTCAAATTCAATATAATTTATACTTTACCCTGTTGGCATATCGTTGAAAGTTCGATATCTACTATTACAAGTTACGATGTTTTGACATTATATTGAAATTTCAATCGATGTGCTGCCATCTAGCGTTTCATTGCTAAACGACGACGAATTGGAGATGTCAATTTAATTCTCCAAAGAAGAAGCAACGATATTGCAGGGGTATAATCTTTACTTTCGTTCCTTGTAGCAAAAAAAATATTTCGATAAACAGAAAATTTTAAAATAAGACTTGCCGGTGATATGAAATACCACCACAGGCATTGACTTACAAATAAATGGACGACGGGTCTAATACAAAAACCACGAAAAAAATGTCCCAAGTCAACCTATTTAAACGTAGTGACATGTAAAGGAATATGAAAAAGCTAAAACGTTGAATTTAAATTGTAATGTCATCGCAGTACTGTCTAATTTTGCAGCGCTGTCAGTCGAACAAACGAAGACTAAAGCGTGAATGACGCTCTGTATACGATTTTAACGCCCTATAACTTCGGACACTTTTTAGCGCGGACCCGACGTCCATATAATTGTAAGTCAATGACCACAGGTAATATTTTTGGTGCGGCTGCCATTATTGCACTCCGAAATAGCACAATAAGGCATTTTTCAAGGATTTTAGAGAATTTGCACAAAGGAATGACACAACCACATCATATAAGGCGAAAATGTGGAACTGAGCTCAGATAGGTCTTCCGAGACCTATTTGGCACGCGTCAGACGCTAAATAACCACTTCTACTGTATTTATTGTTTTGTAGTTCGTTCCATAGCTTATGTAACAAAATTATTAAAAGAGTGGCAATATTAACAAGATCTGACGATGCGTCGTGGAGAGGCGAAACTCATGTCGGGTAGTATATTTTTTGGTGGTGGTGTTTGTGACCGTCATCGAGTATATAACCAGAAATAGAGACGAAATAAGGGCCATCCATCCCTGGTAACACATTAGCGAGCAGCTCTTATAAACATCAACTCCCGTTTGCACTGAAATATAGACAGGCCAACTACAGACCTGTGTGTACGTCTCCGTATATTCAAAAAAATATTCTGTATTTATTGTAATAAAGATAATATCTCTAACAATGCCGTGCTGTTCTATTCGGTGGTGTAGGAAAAACAGCAAAACATCTAATTACAAAACAAACGGAATCACATTTCATCGTCACATTTCATAAATATTAAATATGTAATTTTGCAATTTTCGTCCATTATAGCAAAGCTCAAGTTAACTGGTCGTTTTGAAGTGAAACAGTTGACGACACCCGTCAATTGTTTCAAACTCGGGCTAGCCAATCGGAGCGCAGTTGTCACAGTAATGATATAACAGAATAGTTTTCAAAGACATTAAATGATATTTCGTCTCTATTTCTAGTTATATACTCGATGTTATCAAATAACTGTTATCAAAAAAAATGTTATCAAAATTTTATTATATTTTTTTATGATACCAACAGCTTGACTTTGATTGCCTCTTCCGATTGGAAACTGAGTCATTTCCGAGTCGAGGCGCATAATTGCGACTCACAACTGGAAGATCGGAAACTTTTGATATTTCTAATCGGAACAATACTTGATTTAACTCACAAATTAGAAAGATATAGTAGGAGTCAGGTTCATCTTCTCGCTCAGAAACCAATCTGATTTCGAGACTACCCGATCGTATCGATTCCAATTTGAAACAAAATCATCACGCAAGTGACGGGAAGAACAAGTCGTGCATCTGATGGTAAGCGTCACGCCTATCGTGTCACTGGATATCATTCCTGGAATGTAATAAAATATTATCTGTCTTTTGTTTTCAGAGTAACTGCAGCTGTTGTGCACAGTGCCATCCTACTCAGCCAGCGTGGGATATCAGTCTGCAACACCGTTTTTGGGCACCAGGTAATTTTAATACATCAGACGATTGCACCAATTATTGTCGCTCTTTTAACTGTTAGTTACGAAGACGCATTGTGGTAGCCTAATAGTGTCACCTATCGCCTCTCAAGCAGAGGGCACGGGTTCAAAGTCAAAGTTAAATAATCATTTATTCCATAGTCAAAATTTTTACACTTGAAAACGTCATTTTTAAACTTCTGCTCGTTCACTACGCTGACTTCCCTGAGAAGAACGAGCAAGAAACTCTAGGGATTGCTCTTTTCAAATAAACTGAAATGCTATGGAATACACTTTGAATCATAATTTTGTGGAATCTAGTCTCTTGTTGTCTATCCATACTTCTTTATATAAAACATACTCTTCAATTTTGTAATATGACTTTTCAATTATAATGTAAATGTAAATGGTAATCTTAATATATTCTCCGGAATCTTATTGTAAAAACGTATACAATTCCCCATAAAAGAATCGTTATACTACTTTAGTTAAACGAAATCGTGGTACCATGAGTTTGAACTTAGTTCTAAGGTTAATATTATGGATATCTTCTCTCTTAACGAATATAGAAACGGAATATGGAATTAGGCATAGATAAATACTTATTAAAAAATTCTATATAAAAATCTTATTTAGACTAAATATATAAACTCCACTCAACACTCACCACGTAATCCTGTGGATTCTCACTGTTGAGGGGTCGTGCAGCGTGACAAATACAGTGCAGACTTAGGCTTTTATGAAAATCAATTCCAGTTCATACTATCTAACGATTTTTTGTATCGATTTATTTCAACGCGATTTCCAGGTCAAACGATTCAATAGAATAGAATGTGAAATCGAATCGTTTACATCAGAAAACAATAAACATTTAGTAATAGCATCATAACATTTGACCAAAGCTAGATTTACAACAAATATGTAGTTGTAAACAATTTTTGCCCTCGATTTCGGACATTAATGGGTTTTAACCCGGTTTTCAACCCGATTAACAAAACCTTGTTTAAACCCGGGTTAAAACAGTAATACATACGACAAGTGAGAAAGGTTCGCTTTTAAAAACTAAGAAAGATAATGATAAATGTTTAAAACAGCAGCGGTTGATTAGAAGAAGCAGGATACGGTGAATAAATCTATTATTTTACTTCCAGGTCGTATTGGCAATCTGTACTCACCAAATCCAGGTACTGGTAGGAAGACATCTGCTTGGAGTTGGTTCCCATGGCCAAGGAGTAACAGTCAGAAGTAAGTTCGGGTCAGCTGCAAAGTAAATTCATGAAAAAAAAAATTAAAAATCCTCAATCTTAAAATAATAATTGTTTTGTGATGTTTAAGAGTGGATACCTCAGTCCGAATTCAATTTTTTTCCGTACCGTATTACGTTTCATTTTGCTTGGATCGAGCGTCAGGGACACTGGGTTTATTTCAGAATATTTTTTTACAAACGAAATTAAAACCATTTGAAAGATGTATATCGTATAGTATACGAATTCTACTTAGTTCAGTTGATATAAAAAAAAGCATTGGTCTAAGTAAAGTACGTATTGAATATAGCGGTTTTCTCATTGACTTACAATTATATGGACGTCGGGTCCGCGCTAAAAAGTGTCCGAACTTATAGGGCGTTAAAATCGTATACAGAGCGTCATTCACGCTTTAGTCTTCGTTTGTTCGACTGACAGCGAAACAAGCAAAATTAGACAGTATTGCGATGTCATTATAATTTCAATTCAACGTTTTAGCTTTTTCATATTCCTTTACATGTGACTAAGTTTAAATAGGTTGACTTGGGACATTTTTTTCGTGGTTTTTGTATTAAACCCGTCGTCCATTTATTTGTAAGTCAATGGGTTTTCTTGTAAAATTTCGATGTAAGCTGGTGTTTTTTTTGGATCGTGAAAATTTTTAAGAATTGTGTTTTCACACAATATAGTAATCAGTGTACATTCTCAATTTTACTATATATTTTTTCCAAAGTGATTCATTCAACACTTTCACTGTTATGTATAATTAACCAAAGCCATATGAGGTTTAGTCGATCTAGTATTCTAATCCAGCCAAATTCTACATTCTACGTGGCAATGAAATACCAGACTGTTGTCTCTAACTCTAAAAATTTACTTTCCAGTTCTCGTTGCCGGATGGGTGGAGTACCCCAATCAGGAGACAGTGCCTACGGCTTCTGTGACACAGACGCAGTCCCTCAAAACGCTCAAACCCCTTACGAAGATCGCACCTACCCCTCAAACTACCCCCAACCTTTTCCACGTTCTCAAAACACCGGCAATTTTGCCCAAAACTCAACGTACCCACAAAATGCGAATTCGTTTTCTCAAACATCGAATTCGTTTACTCAAAGCGCCACCCAGTACTCCCAAAACACGACGTATCCTCAGAACTCAGGGTTTGTGCAAAGTGCGTCTTTTGCACAAAGTTCTCAGTTTGCTCAATCTGGGTTTACACAGGAGGGCTTTGGGGAGGCTAGTGGGAGTTTTGACGCGCAAACTGGTGTGTGGGGGCCACCTCCTCCATATAGTCCTCAAGGGAGAAGTGGGAGCCGGTAAGTTAACTTCTTTTTCTTTTTTTTTCTAATCTATCTAGGTATGTTTTATTATTCTTAATATTGACTTAATAATAATAATAACGCATCAACTTATGTCTCAGGGTCACAGTCGCAGCGGCAGTGCCCCTCAGATCTTTGCAATTTAAAGCTCCGAGTGGCACTGGAACTGTTGTGGACAGGCGTATAGCTAATCATCGCCTGATGTTAATCACGACTTGTTCGTCCCGTCACTTGATATTATAAAAAAAATAGCTTAATTGTTTTTTATAATCAAACCAAATGTGTTGCTCTCTCTTCCAGACATCTCCTCCACCAAGACCCAGCATCAGCAACCCTGCTACACCACCACCACATCGATGTTCACCGCAACTCCATGTCCATTCACGACCACTCAAACCTTCCTATGCAGTCTCATACATGCCGAAACTCGTATTTGTTACAACACAATATGCAATCTGAATTATCGCGACTAAATCCAGAGCTAAGACTAAACCCGGACTTATCGCGACTAAATCCGGAACTATCGCGACTAAATCCGGACTTATCGCGACTAAATCCTGATTTATCGCGACTAAATCCGGAACTATCGCGGTTAAATCCGGACTTATCACGACTAAATCCGGAATTAGCGCGACTTAATCAAGAATTAAGTAATTTAGCTCAAATGTATTCTCCTGATGAACTAGCGAGGTTGCAAGAGATGGGACATCTGAACGGTCGTTTCAACACTCTAAGGGGACACCTGGTACCATACAGGAGTTGTCAGAGGACATTGGAAACGAGTGCAGGCAATTTACACAGAGATTGTAGACTGGAGGATAATATAACAATTGAATGTTTGCATCAGAAGAGCGGTAGTAAAGGTAAATAACGCACACACTCATACTCAACATAACGCAATAAAATTGTAACATAGAGATTCCGCACTCTTGGTGTAATAAGGCCTTATCTGCAACGTGACAACTTTATTAGATAGTTCGTAGACATTCATTTATTTTTTTGTGAAATTACTCTACTTTAATATGTCCACCCATTTATTTAACTTTTGACAGCTCGAATTCTAATCAATTAGATTCGTTGCCGATTCGATTCTTTTTATAACAATCGATGTTATTTATGAAGAAATTTAAATCTTGAACGTGAGTTCATGAAAGAAGATATTGTCTGATTGGGATCATGTTGTTGCGTTTGACAATTTATGTACTCAACAATTAATAATTAGTGTTAATGAGGATTCAACTGATGGTTCCCATTCATGTGGAAAAGAATCCCACGATTGATTATAATAAACAATGAGAATTTATTATAAATATTTATAATTAATTTCATTTCATTATATTTTAATACACAGATGTCAAAATTTATCAACTTGAATAATCCGTTACATAATTCGTTGGCTCGATAAATATCGGAGCTAAATAGCATATCGCTTCACTAAAATGAATAAATAAAAGAGTTCAGGAAGTATTGCATTTTTTGTCTATGGTTGTATGTCAATAATTACGGAGCTTAAAGCATGCATGTGTCAACAGTTACATAAGAATAGGCTGTATGGCATTATGCCAAAGCCGTTAAAACTACTTACTTAAAAAATTTGGTTGGACTGAGCATAGTTTGTTGTAATAAGCATCTGGCTTGGATTACCTGAAGGTGCTGGTTAGAATCCAACCGGATCGAAGTACTTTTTGTTAGTCTTCGATCTATTAATAATTTATAATTAATAATTATAACTAACTAATGGAGTAATTTCACGAAAAAATAATCGAATATTATAGTAGTAAAATATCGTAATAAAAAAAACTTATTATTAAAGCGACAACTCCAGTCACCTGCTGGTAGCTGTAAAGGTACCTGGCTGCGCAAAGAAATAGATTTCTCACAGATGGCGCTACAGCAAAAAAGGCGCTAAAAATAAAAAAAAAACAAACATCTTGAATAAGCACATAGAAAAATTCGTAAAGTCTGTTGGTATGTTCCGTGGCTTAATTGGAAGAGTGTCTAGTACAGATTGCTGCAATAGAAGAATTTTTCTTAATGTCTACACTTAAAGTGTTAAAACTTAAAAATTACAATTAGAAATTATTTTCACTGAAAAATAATTCTACTTATGTCTTCTCTTACAGTGTCAGATCAAAGCATCGATTCTTGTCAGAAATTGGGTAAAGAGAACTTGGGATTCCAGAACGATAAAAATTCTCCAGTCAGGTAAGAGCAGATCTGCAATTCCACTCCAGTGTTGTACGCCATATAAATCTGGAAGCATAACGCTTCGTGCGATTCTTGGGTATATCTACAACATAGGGGTAGAATTCCAGCTTACGTCTAGTCTCCCGACATTAGAAAGGGAACGGCGGAATTATTTTAAGCGATTCCGTCGCACACTGAATGAGGCAGGTTTAGAGCTAAAATGGTGAAAATGGAGAAATGCTGGACTGTTATTACAATTTAAACTTTACCCAGTTGGTATACGATTGAAAGTTCAGTACCATATAAACAAGTAGCAGTAGAGCTCCTTGTGAAAGAGTTCGTCCAGGGAAGTACTGCCACCTTACCTATTTCTGCCGCCAAGTAACGTAAGCATTATAGCGTTTCGGTTCGTTATGTGGTAGCGTTTTATTTATCGTTGGACGACTGTCGCGTTTACTCTGTTCCCACATCACGACTATCTGACGTGACTGTGTCGTGGACACTAGATCGTGACGACAATTTATCGGTTCACGGCAGCCGCTTTGATGTTTGCACGACAGAATCGTTTGAAGCTTCGATTATTTGTCGTTACATTTTAATCGTAACGTTTTGTTTATCATCTGACGACTGTCGTCCTAGCACTTTCCATTGTCACGACAGTCTGTCGTCGTAACGCCAAAGAAGTCGTGAACGACAGGTAATCGTGTTGTACTATGTGTGAACCACTTCTTTTAAATATACAAGTCATGACAGTCGTGATACGTCGTCGTTACAGGCACATGGGATTCGTCAACTTATGCCTCAGGGTAATGTGCGCAGTGGCAGTGCCTTTAAAATCTTTGTAATTTAAAGCTCTGAATGGCACTGAAACTATTATGGATAGGCGTGTTACTTACCACCAGACACACTCATACTCAACACAGTCACACTCAACATAGCCCCGCACTAGGGAAACCCTGTGTCGCGGGTGCCATGGACACACACATAGACAACCACAAATTACAATCAAACTCATGAGAGAAATAACTGTAACCCATACAAATATTTATCCCGGCCCGGAACTTGGGACCTCTGCGTGGCAGTCCGGCATGGTAACCGTTCGGCCACGGAGGCAGACGCATGACTTGTTCGTCCGTCACCATTTCTTTTTATAATTGGAATTAGTCCCAATACCTTTGTCTTTAGGTACTAGCGTAGTACTTGGTTATCTTTTAACAATAATTATTATCCCTTATTGTGTCTCAGATCTTCGATGCAAGACTGTCACCGTGGAGTGAACCAGAATGCAGAGTCCGAAGTGTACTTTGCAGATGTATCTAGCTGCTGTAATGTGTCTGTGAAGGTACGTGAGGGTTTTTATAATATAAATTATGGATGGAGAATAGGTGTACCTCATAGATATATCCGTATTTTCTGCCTACCTCATTGTAGAACAGGTGATGGTTAATAGTAGCTGGTTGATATGCCCAAACCAATATACTTGTAAGTAATATGGTTGCGTATTAGCTAAGTCATATTAGAACTTAACTATTTGTATAACTGATGTTTAACTAAACCAAATCCAGTTAATGTAAGAGGTTCATAGGTTATTTGATAACATCGTGTGTATAACCAGAAATAGAGACGAAATAAGAGCCATTATTCCATGTCAACTCATCAGGCAAATAGGCCTTATCACTTTTAAACGTCAACTCTCTTTTGCGCTGAAATCACAAATTAGAAAGCTGAAATAGTACAGCGCCAACAACTGACCTGTGTGTACGTCGTATATTCCAAAAATATTCTGTATTTATTGTAATAAAGATAATAACTCTAACAATGGGGGCTGTTCCATTCTGTGGTTTGGGAAAAAAGCAAAACATCTAATTACAAAACAAGCGGAATCACATTTCATCGGTAATTAAATAATTCTTAAATATGTAACATGTTTACAATTTATTATGTTTTCAATTTTCGTCCATTATAGCAATGCTCTAGTTCGAACAAAGTTCAAAACTGATCGATTTGTAGTGAAACAATTGACGATGCCCGTTAATTGTTTCGAATTCGGGGTGGTCAATCGGAGCGCAGTTGTCTCCGTAATGATTTGGCAGAATAATTTTCAAACAAATTAAATGATATTTCGTCTCTTTTTCTGGTTTTATACTCGATGTTTGATAACTACATCTAATGTAGAAATGAGTTTGTACGTAAACGTGTTTGTAAGTAATGTAGAAAAGACCTTTTAAAAGCTTAAGTGTTTCTTAGAAATTCATTAGTATAATCGTTTTTTTCCAGGCGGACTGCTGCATGAATCCAAACGTCTCAGCTCTAGTGGGCACAATAGAGAACCACCCCGAATCTACATCAGAATCTGACACCGGTTCTTTTACTTTGACTCGTCAACAACGTCCACAACCCCAGGTGGGTTCCAAACGACGTCCTCGAGCCGAAAAACATTTGAAAACTCAAGAAAAATTACGACAAGATCTTAATAATTCATTAAGATTGACTGAACAACAGATTGAGCATTTGAATAACTCTATAAGAATGAATGAAGCCAGATTGAATGAACGGAATGATTCTAGAGATCGATTAAATGATTCTAGGGTAAATGATTCTAGAATGAATGATTCTAGGAGTAATGATTCACGGTTAAATGATTCTAGACTTAACGATTCTCGATTGATCGATTCTAGGGTAAATGATTCCAGACTGAATGATTCTAGAGTTAATGATCAAAGAATCGACCGCGAACTCAACGATTCCCGTCTCGAAGATCGTAGAATGTCAGATCTAAATGCGAGTATTAGACTTGAAAGCCCCAAGTCTCACGTTAGTCCTTTACGTAGAAGTCCTAAGGAAAAGGAACCTAAACAAGACAATACTAAAGAGTTTTTTGCTATAAGCCCTCTATCTCCAAGTACAGAGGACACTTTGTTGTCTGATGATGATAGACAGGATCAAGTATATTCCAATGAACCTGAGACTTCAAAATGTTTAGGTCCAGATTCTCAATATGAACCCGTAAGGGAGGAGAAAGAGGAAGTGTTAAAGACCAATCACCATCATTGCTACAGCGATACCAATACTATGGATTCGGGATGGCAGAGTGGTTCCGAAAAGCAGGTTACTGATTAAGAGAATAAACACTATTCCAGAATTAAATAATTCATAAATTCGAATAATGATTTAATGAAATTCAAGAATTAACGATTGCGGAGTTAATGATTTCGGTGTTAATGATTCTGCAAGAAATATTGAGATGGCTGTAGTAATATAGGACATTCTGGTGAATAATGTTCGGATTAGCTGAGCTGGTACGAAAGGCGTTTTCACAATTGGGCAAAGAGTATGTAGTAAAAAAATCTGACTCTTTTCACTATGTACGTAGTAAAATGATCTGAATAACAAAATTATGACATAATAAGCGGGATGACGTCATCATCTCCACATGCTATGCTCTTAACAGTTTTTTTACGCCTCCTTCATTCGTATTCAGTCTCTTTATTAATTCCAGTATGTTCTCGGTATTTTTAAGCTGATATTTTTTAAGGATATCCCTAATTTAATCAACGATGTTTCAAACCACCTACGGCGCTTCATAAATTGTAACAATTTGACTTTCGAAATTGTATATTTTTTAATATCTACTTGGAATATTGAAACCGAAAAGAACTCAGTCAAAGTGATTCATTCATCGTTCACTTGTCATTCAATCATTACTATAGGGTTATTTTGGGCTTTTAGTATAGTTTTGAAATTACTACCCAAGAAACATTTTTAGGTTCGAAATATTGCTTAGGTATGACCCAAAACTTTGTTCGGACAAAATTACTGCCAATAATATAGATAATGCTCAAATTCTAAATTTTGATAATGTAGACAAATCATGTATTCATTCCTTCATTTGTCTACATTATTTTTGTTTAGTTTCGAATATGTGGTGTTTAGTTATGAACAGTTAAGAGAAAAACAGTTTTATTTTTGTAAAAGTAACTTTCAAAACAATTTGACACTACATTACACATTTTTAGTATTTTTTGTCGTGAATTTTAATTTTAATAAATGACTCGATTAGCACGATTGTTTAGTAGTATTGTTGAAGTCTAATAATGCTCTCTGAAAATTTGGTGATAAGAATGTTATTATTTTATTATAATAATTCTAAAAATACTCATTATTATTTTTTATATAATAAATTTTATTTAAAAAAATACGATGTTTATTATGGTTTCAAGATACTTGCTTATTAAGATCATTAAAAACTTACCGTAAAGTCGAAAGTATTTGTGCGAAGGGAATTCGAAAATATAATAAAAATAGTCCCAAAAGTCCTATTTTTATTGGGACTACTTTGTTTCAGCTCTGTATTCTAAAATTATTGTGATTGTAGCACTTGCCATTAGAAACTTGTGAATGTTTGTATTTGTGCCAAGTAGACGACTGTACTTTTATATATTTTAATAATAATAATTACTGTAGTGATTATTAATAAAAATTAATAATAAATTGACCAAATTAGCTTCTTGTAATCTTATTATAGTGAACTTTTAGAAGATTAAATAAATTAATAAATTTCTAGGTTCCTCCTGTCCTGTTTATAAAATAATAACGTTCCATTTTGTATTTTTTTTGTTACAAAAATACGTATTATGGATTTATTTTTTAAACATTTCCGCCATTAAAAAACATAAAAGTATTATTAATTATTTTTTGAAATTAAACATTTTGAACAATTTTCCATTAATGAAAGCAATATTTTTCTTGTAAATATTATACTTATTAATTATAACATTATAAGCTCTTTAGTAGTTTTGTATTTTTAGAACAAAATTGACTCTTTTATATTGTTTAATTACATTGGTAGTAAATTACATAGGAAATAATATCCAGTATAATTTTTAGTGATGATGAAATTTCGAACAATATTGTTCATTAATTTAAATATGAATATTATTGTACGACACTTTTTTAATATTTAAGGCTGGTAAGGTCTAAATCGATGCCATCTTGCGGAATAACAAAGATTGTTTTTTATTGACAACACTGACTTCGACTATTTTTAATCAAAGTGACGTTAAGTATTGCCAGTGTATAGAGAAACTCGTGAAACTTTCATAAGTTTCCACAGATGGCACTACGATAATAAAGTCTTTTAGAGAAACATCCGCAATAAGCATATAGATAAATTTTTAAGATCGGCTGGCTCGATTTGTAGCTCAGTTGGCAGCGCGGTAGCTATATTGAGGCGACAGAAGCTGGTTCACGTCCAGTCCAGCTTTTAAGTACTTGAATGACAAAAAACCGTGATTGTGACCCGTTTAGCTTTTGCAGGTAGTCTCGATCTTTGAAATAAATACTGATTAAATTCCACTGCCCCTGAGAAGAATGAGCAAGAAATTATAAGGGGTTGCTCTAGGGGTTAGTGTATAAGTAATAGAGTTTATTTTCGAAGTTTAGAATTACATTTCGCGGCATAATTTGTTTTTACGCATCCTTTGTGACGAGATTGCATAATAACAAATGTTAGCATTTGCATAATAGTAATGCTAAACGAAATTGTCAAAAATACCTTCGTTTTATTATACTAGATGAAAATTTATATGATACTTTTAAAACTATGTAGGTTGAGTAAGAAATTCCAGTTAACACAATTTTACTAACTTTAATTGCTCGTTATTCAAAATAAAAAATTTAGCATTTTGTCACTGTCATTGTCAATGTGCGATGTAATACAACCTCTAAAAGACACTTCCCAGCCTTTTGAAATCTAATTATGATAATTAAATGTAATAATTATTATCCTGTAATGCAAATATGGAATTGTTTCACTTTTAAGATAAATAATTATGTTAAAACGTTTGTATATTATTGATAATTATTTTTAGATTATAATTTTATTTTATATTTGTAACTTTTAATCAATTTACGTATTCTGCACTTCTTGTCATAACTAACGCATTTGCATTAGGCTTATATATATTCCCTACACTGGCCGACATGAACTAGTTCGTCTTGCACGGTTTTAATAGTTCATCGTTCTTTTTAGTTCAGTACGAACTAGGAACTGTCTGGGTTGATAGTAATATCCACTTGTCTTTTATACTGTAGGAACGGTGCGAGCGGGATAAATAGCGATCTTTCACTACTTTTAGTACAAGTTCGAGTGGGATGCACGATTGAACGTTCCCAATATCTCTAATACGTATGTACATTATGTTCATATACAAGCTTGCAAAAATGTACTGTATGTGTAATATCAACCTACTTGTACGAGTATATGATATAGTTGTACCTAAATATCGATTTTTAAACACACCGTTCTAACTAAGATTCTTATTTTGTAAAAAAAAGGATATTTACTTAGAATGATAGAATTTAAACCTGTAAAATATGGAGGAAAATCAAATAGTGCCGATTCCAAACAAATTATATTTTTAAATATAGTTAAGAGCAGTGTAGTATTAACCTCATAATACTAGAAGTCCGTAGTAGTTCACGTGAATAAAATTACTAGTTTGGAGCGTTCGTTCAATGTCCGAGTAAGGACAAGACGAACTAACTAACTAAGGAACTACATGAACTAAATGAACTAGAAAACCGACCTAGTTCAGTTGACCGATTGAACTAACTAGGATCGCTCCCGCTAAGACTGGTCAGGCACAAGTCTAATTTGCATTTTGGTAACTTTGGACATATTGACATTTCAAGTTTTTTTTTACGACCTATGCATGGAGCGAGCAAGCTATGCAGCGATCGAATCAGAAATGAGTAGATCCGCAGAAGAACAAAAGTCACCAACATATGTTGCTCACAGGATTAGCAAGTAGAAGTGGTGGTAGACAGGGCACATAGCTCGTAGAACTGACGGCCGTTGGGGCAGAAAGGTTCTCGAATGAAGGTCACGTACCGGAAGGCGTTCAGTGGGACGGACTAGATGGACGGATGACCTCGTAAGGGCGGCGGGTAACCGACGGATGCACGTCGCGTTCGACCGGTTAGTCTGGCAATCTTTGAGGGAGGCCTATGTTCAGCATTGGACGCCGTCCGTCTGATATCGACACTGGAAAGGAAAACCGTGTAACTTTAGTTTGATAAATATTACAGGAGAGCGACTTAAAGTTTTTTAAGAAAAAAGAAATCAACTATAATTGGATATCAGATTGGAGTCCAGGAAGTATTGTATTTATTTGTCTATGGTTGTATGTAACCAGAAATAGAGACGAAATGTTATTTAATTTGTTTGACAACTATTCTGTCAAATTATTACTGTGATGACTGCGCTAAGACTGGCCAGCCTGAATTTGAGACAATTGACGGGTTTCGTCAATTGTTTAACCAACAATTATTGACCAGTTAAACTTGAGCTTTGCTATAATGGACGAAAATTACATATTTAGTTACCGATGAAATGTGATTCCGTTTGTTTCGTAATTAGATGTTTGAACAGCTCCCCGTTGTTAGAAATATTATCTTTATTACAATAAATACAGAATATTTTTAGAATATACGGAGACGTACACACAGGTCAGTTGTTGGCGCTGTACTATTTCAGCTTTCTAATTTGTGATTTCAGCGCAAACGAGAGTTGATATTTAAAAGTGATATAAGGCCCATTTGCCTGATGAGTTGCCAGGGATGGGTGGTCCTTATTTCGTCTCTATTTCTGGTTATATACTCGATCGCTGTATGCCAATAATCACGGAACCGCGGAGGCACGCATTTTTCAAAAGTTAAATAAAGGGTTGGACGGAATATACATATGCTGATCTTAACATTGAGGAATTTGAGGAATTGCAGTTATAAAGTCACAAACGCTTCCGTCTGTTTGTTCCGCATTGTGCAGTTCTTTGGTCACATTGCTCGCAGAAGTGCTGATAGGCAAACGACCTAAGGTCGAAGCTCGAAACGATGGTGTGACCAAGTGGCTGAAAGTCTGGCAGTACCAGTGAACGTTGCATTCCATCTAGCCAACAGACAAAGTGCAGTGGAGAAGATTGATTGACAGTGTACTTGTTCAAAGTTAGGATCCCCAGCAATGAGGGACCGACAGAGGAGGAGGAGGATCTTAACAATAAAACTGAAACTAAACAAGATATAAAAAAACCCGATTAGAGTGGTTTGTGGATCTGTTTTGCGGATTCTAGATATGTTAATAACTCAATTTCTTTATAAATATCTGTACGTCAGTTATGACAAGGAGAACAGTATTTTCCTCATTCTTTTTCATGTGTTATAAGAAGAGTGTAACATGTAAATAGCCTAGCCCCATACCGTAAATTCAGCCACGCAATTTCGGCGTGCACAGTTTCTTCCAGATTATATAAAGTTATAGTTTTAGAACAAAAAACATTGTTTCTAAATGTTAGCCGTGTAAACAAAGGTGTTTCTTTTTATTATAAGTCTTTATTTCTTTCTTTATAATGACAATAAGGGCCTAAATACTATGGTTTGTCTTTTTTGAAGGCGAGTAAAATGACATTTGCAGGGTTGCCAGTAAAGAAGTAGAAGAAGCTAAAATTTTGTCAAAATTGTCTAAATTGTGAATGACACGATGTTCTAATGATTGCATTACTGCCTTCTTTATTCTTATTTTGACAGTAGGCCTACGAGTATCGAAATAAATTTTTATTCACTTACATTTTAACAAGAACAGGCGAATTTGATTATCAATGAAAAACTTTAAAATATGTCTCCTCTTTGTATTTTCAATAGAAAGTAATAGCTGCAGTGTATGTATGTAAAAATTGACAATTCAAATGAACCTGTGCCCAGCAGTTGGATGAATAATGTTCCGATTATGATTCAAATGAAGATTAAAAGAACATTAAGTCGATAGTCGATAGAATATTCATCGAATGTAATCACTAGCTGCTTGCAAGCGGGCAACACTTTTGCACAATGGACTGTCATTTTACTCCAGAAAAGACAGAGTATAGAAAAAAGTGTTCTCTGTGAGTTCTCTGGTAGCTGTTGGACTATCTACACACATCAGGGTCGTGGCCCGGACATGGACATGTGTGAATGAGTTTGTACAACATATACGAAGCGATATTTTTTTCAGCTCCTGATGGAGCACGGCCCGTCCACGTCACGGGGCACTGCCCTAATGTGTGTGGTTAGTCCTTAAAGGTAACTGGATCAGTGAAAAAACTTTGATAAATTCTTATAGGTAGCGTTACGGTAAAAAGCCTTGTAAATCCAATACAATAAGCTCACTTGGGAGAGCGGGTAGTCATGTTGAGCCAACAGTCGCTGGTTCACGTCCAGTCAGATCGAGATTTCTTTGTGTTTCTTCAATCTTTGAATCTCTAATAATTCTAGAACCAAGGTTATAATTAAAAGGGTGCAACTTGGTCCTAGCCCCTGGATGCCCGATGTTGGACAAGATAGCTTGAACATTCTCCTTATGTCGAGCCGTTAACGTGTCTCGTGTTTATTCCCTGTAAGAGTGCTGTGGGAGGGAAAGAAAATTGTAATTCAATTGAGGTGATTTTCTTTATGCAAGGTTATTAGTAAAAATCATAAACAACAACTTTTGTTTTATGATTTTTAATTATTTATCAGATTATACTTTCGTTTTGTGTAATATATTAAGGGGAGTCACCGGAGGAAAAGCGAGAAAAACTGTTTTTCTAGATGAAGAGAAGAAAAGAGAAATGATTTAGGTATTTATTATTAAATAACAGTCTTACAAAATATATACGATACACCTAATGTGCTAATATGTTACACAGTAGCATCGAGTATATAACCAGAAATAGAGACGAAATGTCATTTAATTTGTTTGAAAACTATTCTGCCAAATCATTACATATAATAAACAATTGACGGGTGTCGTATATTGTTTCACTTCAAATCGACCAGTTTAATTGAGCTTTGCTATAATGGACGAAAATTGCAAAATTACACATTTAATTACAGATGAAATGTGATTCCGTTTGTTTTGTAATTAGATGTTTTTCGCATTCCACCGATTGGAACAGCCCCCAGTAGTTAGAGACATTATCTTTATTACACTAAATACAGAATATTTTTGGAATATACGGAGACGTACACACAGGTCAGTTGTAGGCGCTGTACTATTTCAGCTTTCTAATTTGTGATTTCAGCGCAAACGAGAGTTGATATTTAAAAGTGATATAAGGCCCATTTGCCTGATGAGTTGCCAGGGATGGATGGTCCTTATTTCGTCTCTATTTCTGTTACTCGATATATACTCGATACACGGTAGGACGTATTTCACCCGATCATATAAAATCCATCATAAAAAAATTTTATATGGAGATATTTCTCTTTAAGTACTACAGAGAACTCTGTTTTCAACTGAAGCTATTAAATTAGAAAATTGACCAGCAGTTTAATGACAATGAAAACGCTTCTAGAATTTGCTACCATCTGCCATATTAGTTATTTAATAATACATACATGAATTGTGACCATTGATTAGGAAGGTACTGTCTCCCAAGGTACAGGTTCGCCTAGTTTGGGAGACAGGGTGATATTGTATATGTACGTGCTCTTGTATCAATAAATATTTCATTTCATATTTCATTTCAAACGTGAATATCACGAATATCGTACAACAGTAGTTAGGCTCGACGTAAGGGAAATAAGTATGCCATTGACGTTTAAAGATTGACAAGTTATTTCCGCCGCCATCTTGCGGAAAAAAAACTAGCTTCTTTTACTACCAACACGAACGTTTTTGTGAAAAATCGACACTAGCGCCTCCACTCAGTTAAAATTAACTTGTCAGTCTTTATTGTTTGTTCATTTGATTAAGTAATCGTAGTTTGTATATTGTTAATTCAGTTATATATTGATCTGGTTCTAATAAAAGACTGAAACCGTGATTGTTTTTATTTTGACAACAATCTAATAATATTACAAAACGTGGTTTAATTGCGACATTGCATAACGAACGGCTATGGAGTCAATGACAAAGCCGCACAATCATTTATTCCATAGGTAATGTATTTCTTAGAATAATAACGCATAGAAACCTAGCCCGCACACGCTAAGTGAGGCAAATTGAAGCGCTCCCAAAGGGCCTACACGAGCGGGCGGGCCGTCAGTGTTCAAGGTCAACTTGCACCGCGAACAGATCAAGAATTTTAGCTAAAAATGACGAAATGTGCGGTAAATGAGTGTAAAAATACGTCAGACAAACATAAAATAGATACTAACATCACATTCCACAAAGAAGTAACGCGTTTCAACTTGTATTTTTATATAAATATTCACTAAAACCGAAAATTAACCTACTACTAAAACTAGCCTACATGAATTCGATTTTTGCCTCACTTGATACTTCGTTTGATATGAAACAATCATTCTTTTTTATTAAGGCTTTGGCAAAGCCATCAGCCTGAACATGAAGTTTAAATATGTTTCCGTAAATATGGCCGCCACAAAGAGGATAGGCAATTTGAGGCGACGTGCTTGGATTGACTCGGGACTCCCTAAAACGGGCCGATATGGGTATTTTAGTTCGAGATTCGTATAATTTCGCGGTTTAATCTTCGATTAAGGCACAATAGCACTATCCTATTCCACTTTAAACTAGATTTCACAAAATAATTGAAAGTCAAAATAAAAACGACACTTTTCCCTCCAAAAGGTCCAGAGCGAATCCCTTATTATTTTAAGGTTTTTTTTAAGAAAAAGTTTATCTTCGGATGCGTTCTGAATTTGCACCTCTTCAGTTTTTATTCTTGCTTGTACTTTTATTTTGTGTGATTTAGTGATTATTGAAATTATTTTAGTTCTTCAACGAATTAAAATAATTTAATAAACACAATTAGTTATCATTGTCAATTTAACGGATTTATGTTACATAAATAAGTAATGTACATCACTTAATTGAATATGCCATTATCTTTTTTTTATCGAAAGAAAAAGTTAGGTGCAGCCATTGACTTACAAATAAAAGGACGACGGGCCTAATACAAAAACCACGAAAAAATGTCCCAAGTCAACTTATTTAAACGTAGTGACATGTAAAGGAATATGAAAAAGCTAAAACGTTGAATTTAAATTGTAATGTCATCGCAGTACTGT
>NW_020653732.1:1554104-1563414 GCF_003589595.1 Hyposmocoma kahamanoa | reverse complement strand
TATACGATTTTAACGCCCTATAAGTTCGGACACTTTTTAGCGCGGACCCGACGACGTCCATATAATTGTAATAATAATATATAATAATCGCAATATATAATTTCATTAAGAAAGAAGATATCAACATTATTTACCTTAGAACTAAGTCCAAACTCATGGTACCACGATTTCGTTTAACTAAGGCAAACGTTTCTTTTATGGGGAGCTGAACTACAATAAGATTACGGAGCATATATTAAGATTACCATTTCCTAGGTTTAAAACTTACATTAAAAGTATTTTAATCGAAAAGTCACATTACAAAATTGTAGACTACGTATTAGATGCATGGAAAGACTAGATTCGACACTAATATGATCCAAAATGTATTCCATAGCATTTAAGTTTATTTGAAAAGAGCGATCCCTATAGTTTCTTGCTCGTTCTTTTCAGGGAGGTCAGCGTAGTGAACGTTCAGCAGCTTAAAAAATGACGTTTTCAAGTGTAAAAATTTTACCTATGGAATAAATGATTGTTTGACTTTAACTTTGCAAGGTCTGAGGGGGCACTGCCACTACGCCCGTCACCTTGAGACATAAGTTGACAAGTCCCATGGGCCTGTAATATCACCCTCCAAAACCGGAACACAGTAAGCAATGCTGACATTACTGTTTGGCGGCAGAAATAGGTAAGGTGGCAGTACCAGAAACAAAACAGTAACGAGAACGGACCCCCTCCGCCCCTGCCTAGCTTTAGATACGCACCACACCCCGCATAATGACTGTCACATACACTGAACGGTAATAAGGCTGTCGGCGAGATGTTTTCACGCTAAGACGGCTTTGATATTTGAATATAGTTTTCAACTATTCATTACGAAACTTGTACATTAATATATAACATTATTTTACGTTACTATTTATATCGGTTATGAGTTGTGCTTTATACGGGTGTTTATCATCATCTAAAATCTAAACGGAATAAAGAGAGGAGAGGAGTTTCTTTTGTTTTCCTAAAGATGAAACGAAGCAAGTAAAAAAGACTTGTCTGAGACTCATTCAGTTATTGTTTTCTTCATTTATTTAGCGCAGAGTAATACTTACATAACACAGATTGATTACATCAATATAATTAGACGCCATAACTTCGTGAGCATGTAGACAAGGGTTCTCGAGTTTTCAATTTGTACTGCCGATAAATATTACGTGGTTAATGTACCTAATTATTAACTAGGTAATGTATAAACTTGGACATGCAGTTTCAAATACATTGATTACCTTATTTAAATGTACCTGTCCAAAATATAATATTTTAAGTGCTTTTAATATATTTTTAAAATAAATCTTCAATATTATTCTATATATGTGAATTAATGAAAATTATAATATTATATCGATGTATATACCTAACGAACTTGTGTAATTATTACGAATCTGTTAATAGAATTATAGATAATAGATTCGCATTAGAATTTTCGCTATGTTGACCACGTAACGTAATAGAGAATAGAAATAGATAGTGATGGGTAACCCTGCCACTTCACGCACATATTTGTGCGTGTGCAGATACCGCCTTGTTGTATGTAGTAGTAGTAGGTAACTAACTTTCGATCGTTATTTGAAGTGCCCGGGGCGTGGCAGTACTTCCCTTGACGAACCTTTTATAAGGCGCTCTACTGCTTACTAAATCATTTAGAATTATTAGTTACGACAAGAATGTCAAGTAAATGACAACAGTATAGTGAGCAGATGGTCAATACATGTGAAACCTGCCTAATATTTGACCGGGTTTAGTGTAAAATTATAGTTTAAAAAAAGCAGGAGGTTTACAATTCGCCTGTGTTTTTTTTTGGTGTATGTTACGCGATAACTGGATTTGTGAACCGATTATGATGGTTCTTTTTTGTTGAAAGGATGGTACATCAGTATTGATCCCAAATTTTAAATTTAAAGAAAGTATTCCATCTTTAAAGGTTGGCAAACTAGGAGGTGATCCGGTTTCGCGCACTTTTCGGTAACCGATTTCAATAACTATGACTATGGGCGTCATAAGAAGGCTCAAGGTCACTCAGCGGGCATGGAGACAGCGATGCTCGGTATTTCCCTACGTGATAGAATCAGAAATGAGGAAATCCGTAGGAGAACTAAGGTAACCGACATAGCTCGAAGAATTGCTCAGCTGAAGTGGCAGTGGGCGGGGCACATACCTAAAAAAAAGGAGAACCGATGGCCGTGGGGCGGAAAGGTTCTTTAATGGCGATCGCGCACCGAATGACGCTCAGTGGGTAGGCCCCCCACCAGGTGGACCGACGATCTGGTAAAGGTCGCGGGAAGCCGATGGATGCGGGCAGCGCAGGAGGAGGGGGAGGCCTATGCCCAGCAGTGGGCGTCGTCGATTTCAATAAAACTTGGCAAATAGATGTAATTCCACGAGTTTTTCAGGTCAGTTTTTTTTAGTACTCTGTACATAGATTATTGAAAGGTTGTGGTAGGCCCGCCTGGTTTGGGTATTCCGGAACACTTTGGTCTGGTACAGGGAATTCCCTAATTTGAGGCCAGGCAATTGGTGCGATTGTGTGGCACATTATTATTATTTTGGATATCTATTTTAGACTCTCGCCCCATGACCTCAAAGTTTAATTTAGAATTTCTAAATGGGAGAGCATTCCCTGGGAATGGCAGTCGGCGGGGGTCAGGGACTCAGATTCAAGAACCGGTGAACAATACGTGCCGTATCGAGCAGAACGGCCTTCTGCGTTTATGCTGGAAGCGACACGTCACAAAAATCCAACTGCCTCAAGCTGCTAGCCACACTGACTGGAATTACTATTATAGTGAAAGAATCAATAAAACTCATTCTTAAGTCAGAATTTTTTATTATTATTTTCGTTGTTATTATTTTTCACAATACAATGCAGTTTTAATAAAGCACTAATTAAAAAAATTATAATTCAAACGAATAAATTTGCGTAAATATGGCCAATGTTATTTATTATTTTTAATAATTGAGAACAGCAAGACATTCCCTACCCAGCATATCGGCCGACAAAGTCATTCATATTATTCTACTCTGCCCTGCTACAAGAAAAGCGCTATCTCTGAGATATGCCCTTTTAGTTTTTTTTTATACCATTCAATAGCTTTAATAATTTTGCATCTAATGGTATAATAGACATAGCGCTATCTAACTTAAAACATTTAAAAAACCACTAAGAAGTATTTTTACATACCAATTATTGAAACTTTTCTTTATAATCAAAATAGCGATATCTCACAAAATAGGTATAATGGTCTATTAGTCCAAAACACGTATAAATAAGTTTTAACATGTTCAAAAATATTTATTTTTGAAGGTGCGAAAACACAAATTTCGAAAAGTCGATTTTCTCAAAACTTACTCAGATTGAGCGTTTTTCGGCTTATCACAGCAGTACTGGAAGTAGTAAATAAGAGTGTTACATCGTTTTCACTATTATTTGTAGTACTTATGAATACTGTGTGCCAATTTGTCGGCTTATAAGCAGGATCGTGAATATAAATAAAGTACAAAATAAACTAAAATAAGTATAAAAAAAGTTTAAATTGGTGAGTACGAAGCGTAGTAGTATCTATAACTATTTATTATAAATGAGGTTAAATGGTGTCAATTTTGATCCACTCATTTTCATTACAAAAGTAATTTAATATGTTGAACATTTCGAGACTAATTCACATGTAAAGCCGGATTTACATCTGACGTGTCATATCGTAATGCGTCAGAACGGTATCGGTTTCATACACACAACACAAGCCGTCACGTCAGATTGCGACACTAATATAAATCTAAACATATTAAATATATGAAACCAATAACGTTCTGACGCGTCACGACACGACACGTCAGACAAATGTAAATCCGGCTTTACACCCTGCGGTTTTGATTTTGGTTATGAAGTCATTATTGTTACGAGTGAGACATACATTGATGTATACAACATATTGCAGTATAGAAGTACATAGGCGCATACGGTGGGCCTCAGCTTGATTTGCATAGTTTCATAGCTCTTTGTTGAAAATTGTACCTTACAACTTTTGCTAGCTAGCTTAATCTGTGGCAGAATATACTACAGTCTGTTTTTTTTTGACGACGGAGTAAAATGACTTTTGTAGAGTTGCCAGTTTTCATAAAATTTTAAATAGTCATGTAGTTTGTTGTCGACAACTTTATCGATCGATTGTGAAAGAAGGTAAAATTTTGCCGAAAAAATCTGAATTGTGAATATTATGACGTTCTAAACATTAATCATTGTGTTATTGTCTTCTTTATTCTTACTTTGCCGTTGTTGATCGTTGGTCTACAAGCATCGTAATCAATTTTAAGTCATGCATATTTTAAGAATGACAGGCGGAGTTGGTAATGTATATTAAATCAAAATTACTTTAAAATATATCACCTCTGTGTAATTTTAAAAGATATAGCTCGAAACCTGTGTTCATCAGTCAGTCGAATAAAGAGCCAAAGAAGATTCGAATGAAACAATTTCGGCTATTTAATGCAAGCGTAAACAACATTCAGTGGATAGTCGATAGAATATTTATTGACTGCAATCACTACCTGAGGAATTGTCATTTTACCCCATCTTCATGAGATTATAACTGTTAAAGATTGTTTTTACTATGCAAGAACCTGCATGCAGGCACAACATCGCTACTGCGTAAAGGTCGATTTTCAAATATTTGTACTAGCAACATGCAACCTACGTACAAGTTCAGGCATAGTAATGGATCTGGTTTAGATATCAGTTCATAGTATTGTAATAATATTATAAGACTAGTGGTCTTAATGCTTATGCATTATTTGTTACATAATTACACCTTCTACAGTTAAAAATAGGCACTTAACTTTATGTTTTAAACAATCACTTTTACACTTAAAAGTAAATTTGAGAGAGCACTTGTGGTTTTTATTGTGTAGCCCATCATTTAAATGCTTATTTTATCCACCACTCTATCATAGTGGATCTGTTGATTTGTAATACCTGCCTTCTTTACCAGAAGACTGACGTGATGTGTTCCATGTGCGTGTGTTTTTTGGGGCGTTTTGTATTTAGGCTTGCCATACACTAGTCAACTTATTTTAACGACATGCGATTTGTAAGGGAAATGTGCAGTTCTCGGATATTTATTTCTTAAAAATGATTGCAAAGACATGTCAGGGTTCATGTTTGAATGACATGCTATTTTCAGCACCGTGCCTGTAAACTCTTTATTTTATAACAAAATAAATAAAATAAATTACAAATTTTAACAAAGAATTTTAAACTTTAGTGTACAAAGGCGAGCTTATCCCATAAAGGGATTTCTTCTTCTTTCTTCCAAGTAACCTTTGGCGTAATAAGTAAAAAAAGAAAATATAAACGAGATGTCATCCTTCTTTCAAGTTTATCGTACTGCAATTACTCGTTGCCAAACTGACATTGGCCCAAGCCGAGTGGCCGCCATTAAGGCAATAGAATCATTACTCGTAATGGATCAATTGACCCAAATACACATTTAATTATGAAAGTAACAAGTAAATCAGACTAACTTGTTGCATTTAACGTTTTGCAAACTTAAATCTTTATTTGTACTTAGCAGTCTATTGGCAATATCCAATCGGCAACACTCAGTGGTTTTATGATTTTTTAGTTGACGTGAGACTTCATAAAGTTGTGTGTGGTCAATACACTTTAAAGTTCAAGAGAAAGATAACGAGATAACGAGAAGTTCAGACAGCGCCGAATTAAGCTATGAGCAAAATAAGGACACCAAGTCCACAGCTCCAACATTACATATCGACTGTGAACTGGCAACCGGCATTACATATCTCAATTTTCTAAGGATTTCACTTGTTAATACCATTTTATAATATTTCATACTCCGCAGCGTTGCAAGAAATTCCATTGTTTTTAATAACATGTGTAATAAAAAAGCAAGTTTTTTCTTCACATGTACAGTTGTCAAAATTGAAATAGTACCGGTTGTCGGTTAACAATCGATATACATTTTATTACATCACATGGACCATAACATTATTCATAATTATCCATTACATTCACACATCACAACATCACACACTTTGCTTTAAACTCAATGTAAGTAACTAAAGCACTGTGCTATGAAAATTGGAAACAACTACGATGGAACTTAATCCAGCACTGGTTGCATCGATATATTACCGAGTATTATACAATTTTATGATTATAGAAACGAATGAATTCAAAACTTACAATGTTATGGTTTCTGCTATTATCGTATATATATGATACGACAGTGGAGAACGTTTAAATTATATTAAAACAGATTATTTACATCTTTTTAAATTAGAAAATACGACCAATAATTATCAAGATTTTATAGTATTTACCATTATGAATGTGTGAGTTTTGGAAACAGCGATTTTGATAGAAATCGAATCCTTAGGCCCTTCTATTGTAAAATCAATATTAGTACCAAAGTGTTCAACACTCTAGTCATTTGCTAATACAACATCTGGTACGAAAACTTGGTACAACACCTGTGACAAAATGTTCACTCTCGAATTTAATATTCAAAAAGCGCACCTTCAAGTTGGAAATATATTCACAAGCACTCTCTCAAATGAATGTTACAAAGCTATAAATTTCGATTTTATTCTTGTTAAAATCGTTTTCTTTCTAATTTTGTCCCAGATAACATCGCTCAGAGATCTTTTTTTTTTGTCATTTTGACAGGTCACCTAAAATCCAACCTAAGATGATCTGTCAAAATTTAATAAAAGCCACTTATTCACTTGAAATCATTTTCAGTTCTCGTGTACATAAAGTTTTTTTTATTTAATTGCAAGTTTTTTATAGTACCCCGAGACGGGCCGAACTAGTCGTGAACCTGAGGGCCTACCATAACCTTTCCAAAAACAATCTTATTTCGTGAGCTTAGTGTAATATTACTTATTTTCGTACCATGACAAACCTATCAACAAAGTAATCTAATATTGCTCAAGTGACTTAAAGAACGAATGGTTTCCCAATATTGTCTATTCCTTACTAAAAGTAGGAAAGAAATAACGCGATATGAACTGTATAATGCCATCTCTTTCTTTTGTTTCGAATCGTGTTATCGTAGGATAATGTTAAAGTACTTAACATTATTTACATTCAGAGAATTTTAACTGCCAAAAAAAGAAAAGTATTTAATAATGAAATCTATTAAAAATACGTTGTTTTCAGTTATTATTCCGCATTTTCATGAAGAAAAATTAATAAAACAAACTGAGTCTTGATTGTCACGTTGTGAATTCGGAATTATAGTCTAGTGTCAACTGTTAGTTTCGCCAAGGAGCATATAGATGGCGCTGTCATAATTTTGCGAAATAAACATCGCGTATTTTTATTTAACGAGAAATTATTTTCTATGAGATATATGCAAATAAATAAGTTCAACTTAACTTTTAATCATTACAAATCAATATTAAGACAATAATACTGAAAATAATATTGTTTCCTCTGCATCCGTGTAAGTATTTTAAGATTGCTAAATGTGACATAAGAGCAATATTACTTTAATGTTAAAGTCGCATCACAGTACGAACTGAGTCACAAAGCTGCCAATAAAACATCATAGTTTTAACATTACAAATAAGCTTACTTTAAGAGGGAGCATGCCAAAAAAGTTTTGACGTTGGCTCCGCTAAACTAAAGGGATTAAAAAAAAATCCGTAGTGACAGTTCTCGATTAGGCATAAATATAATTAATTATCTAATTTTTGTCCTAATGAATCGAAAAAATGTGAAAATTAGAGGCCATTTCGTGATTTTTATCTATCGAGGAAACTTTATTGTTTTATGTTTCTGATTAGTGTCTATGCTTGAATATATCGTGTAGTTACTCATATAATATTTTGTTTTTAACTTTAAAGTGGATATATCCCTCTAAAATCAAATCGAAGATTAGGAATTTTTCCTCTGCTCCCTCTTAAGCGTTGTGGTACGAAAAGTCCATGTAAGGTTAAAGTAATATTGTTTTAAGAGGTTGTGGTAGACCCCCTGGTTGTAAGCGACTCGACTACCCATATCATATGCAGTGTCACTCAGAGCTTTAAATCGCGAAGAACTGAGGGGTAGTGGCAGTGTGCCCGTTGCTTTTAAAACGTAAAGTTGACACGTCTCATATGACTCTAGTTTCACCAGTTTCCTTGCACTTTAAAACTGTGGCAGTACGTCCCTGGACTCTTTCACAAGGAGCTCTACTGCTATAAAAACGTTTTGTCCTGGCAAATGAGTGTTATTTTCTGCTTTCTTATGTCTAAACAATTTAGAAAATTGTCTTCTGTGCTCAGGAAAATGAATTCTATGTCTTGGCCACAAAAGGATATCGCAGATACGCCCAAGAACAGAAAATAAATAAAAATTTGTTATATAGTGTAATCGGATTTAATTTTATTACTTGGTTTCTAATTGGGCGCCATAAAAAATGTTCTACTAAGACCGGGTTCACATTATCTAACAATGACGCGTGTATAGGGCATGTCAAAACCGAGTGTTTTTGAAAACCGGTTTTCTCGGTTTTTAATTATGGTTACCCTGTTACTCGGTTTTTTCAGATATTTTTTATTGTCATACAAATAATTCTTTAATAGTGCCAGAAAACTAAACTAACGACTAAGTCGCTAAGACGGCAAAACTGCCCAGGAAGGAAAAAATTAAGCTTCAAAGATTTTTAAAAAGTTGTTATTGGTATATTGCTCGCGCAGGCGCACCTCTCTCGCCTCTCGCTACGTAAAGGTTACCTGCACCCATCTTAAAGTCAGGTACCCAAATTCCTAGCATTTAGTTAGCGATTATTTATCATTATTAATCACGATGCCATGGTATTATTTACGAATTTATGTTTTAATAATTTTAAGACAAAACCGAAAGCAGCAAGAAAAACTTCTTAGCTGAAAACCGGGTTCCAAAATGGACAGTTATTCGATTTTTGCGGTTAACCGAGTAACCGGTTTGCATGCCCTATAAGTATGTGTCCTTGCTGTACCTGGAGTTTTACAGTAATTTTACATATTCATTTTGGTACATCTTATCCTGGTATACCAGAAAAGTACGTTGAACACCAAAACGATATAAATGTATACGCAGCTTAACACACCTATGCCTGGACATTCTCAGTGAACAAGTGGCTTTACAATACCCCAAAGTTAACCAAAAGTAAATATATTATAATTAATTTCGATCACTAAATTGCCAAATTCCTTCTAATTATCGAAGTTTCATTGTTTTTTTAAAACCTAAAAACTGCCATGATTATTGCGAACAATACAACATAAGTATTGTAATTAT
>NW_020653732.1:1478796-1519104 GCF_003589595.1 Hyposmocoma kahamanoa | reverse complement strand
CCGTCCCGGGTTCGACGCCCGTTCCGCGCCGCTAACATCGCGTGAGTACTGATTATGGGAATCAGCCGAATCGTAATACATCTTTTCTTTCGTTCAACATACTTTTTAACTATTAACAAATGGGTTAGGTAATTTTATTAATAACTAACATGGCTTGTGTAGCAGTTACATAGCTTTCCAGTTTAGAAGTGTGACAGGCGTAGCGGCGCTATTTAGAAGATCTTTGCCATTTATATCTCTGAGTGCAGTCGCAATTGCAACTATCATAGAATAGATAGTATAGAAATACTTTGTTCTAATAAATTCTGTTCTGTGATATGAAGAACTGTTTGACATGATGCCAAACATAAAAATAATTTTCAAAATCTGTCCACAATTGACGGAGAAATCGGTAAGAACACTGACATGCCTATAAAATTTTGTGGATTTTCCTCGATTTCCATGGGATCCCCTCATTAGATTCTGATTTGGTGACAATGGGACCACCATGGGCGTGCACCCTTTCAAATATAAAAAGAATTATTAAAATCGGTCTACAATTGATGGAGAAATCGGAACACATACATAAAATATATTTACTGTCGAACGTATAACCTGTTCCTTAGTTTAACATGAGGATGACCTTTGGGTACGTCCTTTAGTTTTGATAATTTTTATGGGAGTGAAGAAGGAACAAACCAAAATTTGTTGGTAGGTCAATGACCAAACTTAAGAATAGTGGAAGGAAAAAGAATTCAGAATTCTAAAAGTAAGTGGCCAGGAACCATTTAAGAGGGTGATAAAAAGGTGGGATAACGATGAAGGAGGTCAGCATCACAAGCTCCTTGTGAAAGAGTTCATATGGGGCAGTACAGGGTTATGGCGTAATTACAGGCACAAGGGACTTGTTAACTTATGTCTAAGAGTCACGGGCGCAGTCATGAGTATATAACCAGAAATAGAGACGAAATGCCATTTAATTTGTTTGAAAACTATTCTGCCAAATCATTACTGTGACAACTGCGCTCCCATTGGCCAAACGACCAGTTTAACTTGAGCTTATGATGCACAAAAATTACAAAATTACATATTTAATATTTAATTACCAATGAAATTTGATTCCGTTTGTTTTGTAATTAGATATTTTGCTGTTTTTCCTACAACACCGAATGGAACAGCTCCCATTGTTAGAGATATTGTCTTTATAACAATAAATACAGAATATTTTTGGAATATACGGACACGTACATACAGGTCAGTTCTTGGCGCTTATACTATTTTAGTTTTCTAATTTGTGATTTCAGCGCAAACGAGAGTTGATATTTAAAAGTGATTTAAGGCCCATTTATCAGGCAAATGGGCCTCCGATTGGCCAGCCCGAATTCAAAACAATTGACGGGTGTCGTCAACTGTTTCACTTCAACACGGCCAGTTTAACTAGATCGTTGCTAAAGTGGACGAAAATTGAAAAGTTACATATTTAATATTTAATTAGATACCGATAAAATGTGATTGCGTTTGTTTTGTAATTAGATATTTTGCTGTTTTTCCCACACCACCGAATAGAACAGCACGGCATTGTTAGAGATGTTATCTTTATTACAATAAATACAGAATATTTTTTGGAATATAAGGAGACGTACACGCAGGTCAGTTGTTGGTGCTGTACTATTCCAGCTTTCTAGTTTGTGATTTATGTGCCACGAAAGTTGATATTTAAAAGTGATATAAGGCCCATTTGCGTGATCAGGTGCCAGGGATGGATTTCATCTCTATTGTCGGTTATATACTCGATGGGCGCAGTGAAGGCTAATTTAAGCCGGATGATTCTTCATCATCAACCCATTTATACGCCCCACTGCTGGGTACGGATCTCCACTCAGGCGAGGTTTTAAGTCACGGGGCTTTTTTAGTACTATACCGATTTTGTTGGTAGTTGTCAGTTGTGGTACCGTTACACTAAGCGAGCTTTTGATAGACTCAGAGTTCAGTACAATAATGCATTTTGCCCTATGCTGCGGCTGCCCTGGCGGTGTAGTGCGTCTGCCATGTTTGCCGTGAATAGAGTAGACGATTTTTTCGCCATAATACGGAAGAGGTATTGGTCTTTTCTTGTGAGAGTGAGCGATTCGGCCAATATAATTGTAAGAACAGTATGCGATGCGTGCTAATTTGTAAGTGACCACTACATTATTAAAATTTAAATAAATTAATTATTGTTATACTATTATTTCTAATGTGAATGCAATTCAATTTAATGTAATTCTTAATTATTTACTTCATTTATAATTATAATATTCGGTAAGTAAAATTCAATTTAATTGGTTATGTAATGTGATGTAACGTAATGTAATTAATAATGTTAAATTTATTAATGGGTATATACCTAAATAGAGAAACATTTTATTTTTACTTATTTATTTATAAAAACACCGTAATTTCAACCGAGAAGAAGGTTTTAAGCTTTCATCGTCATGGGGTCCAGTTATCAGCAAATGTAACCGACATCAAGTATCGCCCGACAAGTCGCCGGATGTCGTGAGTGTTGTTTGTCGGTCTAATGAGAACCCTAGTGCACAAATAAATAATGAAGATCAAGTTCGGGTAGTTAGAAAAACTCACACGCCTAGAAGATGCTGACACCCGCCTCTTCAGTCCCTTCGAGACCATGGACGTTGCATTACGTCCGAAACGTCAAGGTAATTAAAATATGTTTTATACGCATTGACTTACAAATAAATGGACGACGGGTCTAATACAAAAACCACGAAAAAAATGTCCCAAGTCAACCTATTTAAACGTAGTGACATGTAAAGGAATAAGAAAAAGCTAAAACGTTGAATTGAAATTGTAATGTCATCGCAGTACTGTCTAATTTTGCTTGCTTCGCTGTCAGTCGAACAAACGAAGACTAAAGCGTGAATGACGCTCTGTATACGATTTTAACGCCCTATAAGTTTGGACACTTTTTAGCGCGGACCCGACGTCCATATAATTGTAAGTCAATGTTTATACGTGATCAAGTCCCGAATTAAAAATCAAATACTGTGTACATTCATTATTTTAATAGGAACGTACTTGTTTATTGTTTAAATATACTTGTTACATTGTAAAACATTTACCTACTAAAATTTTTTTCAAATATGATGTAAAACTGTTGTCGTTCTTTTAAGGAGTTTGATAACTTATTATAAATTTTTGTACACATTACAAACAGACTTGATGAATGGAGAGTCTTTCTCTCATCTCATTGAAGATTCGTAAATGTAAATGCATGGTAAAGTTAAAATATTCGAGTTTGACTTAGTAGCGGTTCTATTTCTAACTGAGGACCACAACAAAGCAACGTATTTCCGAGTCTTATCGAGTAACGGCTATGTCCAAATGCTTTCGTAATCACAAGTAGAAATAATTCCTTTCAAATATGGTAGGAAGCGTCGCGTATATTTATTCAAAATGGACCTTCGGGCTGTGAGTAAGGTTGTTACGAGAGGGTAGCTGCTATTTTGTAACTACATTGTTTACGTAACATATTACCCCGTGGTAATATGTTACGTAAAGTATGTAAGTAATATGTTACGCATTGCCGTCAATATAACAGGATCAGTCGCGTCATAATGAAGTCAAAATTATTGACTATAGTATATTGTGTAGGGATGCGAAAACAGTAGCTGTTATTTTACAAATTCAGATAGTATTTATTTCATAGGTAAAAAAAATCCTAGCTAATATTATTACGCGTTGTTTCTAATCATTTAGGAAATAATTTACAAGCCATCACATTACATTTAGTCTCTATCGTAATGATTTCTTTGTTTACTAATGTCATGTCAGTTTGAAATTATAAACTGGACGTCTAAGAACATGGAACATGTTGAAATTCTTTGTTGAAAAATTAGTTTAAAGTATTTTTTTTATTTTATGTGTATATTTTTGTACTTTAATTATTATGGACAAATCAGTTGTAATAATTAGAGAAACGTTATTAACAACTAATATTAAGTACTTTTCATAATAACGCAATGAGAATATTTCTGACCATCCATCACCACCAATGAGAGAATTGAGCTCCGACAGGGAGCGCGGTGTGGGTGAATTAGTGCGCGCTACGGTCCGGGCCACGGGGTGGTCAAACAGCTTTTATTTTCTACTGTGGTGATAGTTGTTAGGCGCATAGAGGCGACACAGCTCATCATTCAAATCTGGGTAATTTATATTACCGCGCAGAAAGTTGCAAGTAACCACAAGTTGGTTTTTCATTCGCCTAACCTCCAACGAATTATAACCCAGACAACCCAACAGAAAATGAAGTGGGGTACACATAAGGGTAGTACCCACTCGCACGTTTGTGTAATTTAAGAAACTTTTTCAGCACTTTTTCTAACATAACGATGTATGAGCTTTCATTTCCCCACGTCATGTATGATAAGCGAGTTGATCACAAACTGATATTTAATACGCGTTACTATATACGTGTGAATTTAAGTTAAGCTGAAACGTTCTAAGTATTACTGGGTGATAACATCCCTACTCGTACACATAAATTTAAAGGCTTCGAAGCCGTTGCTTTAATAGTTTACGTCGCTGTTAAAAGTTAACTGTTAGCCGTTTTAGGCTATAAGTGAAAAACGACTAGTTACATAACATGTAACTGTGAAATATTTAAGGTCCTTTTATTAAAATAAAAATAAAATAAAAAGACTTTATTCTTCATCAGAAAACATACAACAATATTTAAGATAAAACAATGCTTAAATCGATGTCGAAGAAATGGAAAATGCCTCAGCAATTTGCTGGTTTTCAGGCTTCACCTGGCAAGTATTCGCTACTGGCGACACTGTAGCATATAGAGACGGGTATCTTGTCGATTATATATTATATAAATAAGAAGGTACCTTACTCATTATATACGTTTACAACAGGAATAACAAACCTTAAAACTTAAAATGACATACGTACCGACCACCGACATACATAGTACATAGTAGTACATAGAATACTACAAGCAGAGAATGGAATTTAGAAGAATATAGAGTTAGTACACTTTTAATTCCAATTATAATTTTACTTTTATTATTTCTAATGACGTAGCAGAGCCTACATCACCTTCGGCCAACAGTATGACGTCGTCTGTTGAGATTAATAAAATTTTTGGTAACACCAAGAAAAAAGACGATTATGAAAAATATGTAAAATATTGCCAGTTGATAAAAAAGTAAAATTGGTGATAGCCATTGAAAATTATTATAAGAGTGAGAATAAATTATTGGTATATAACTGAAAGAGTAAGAGAAAGGAAATTAAATAAATGTAAAGTTAATAATAATTATGGAAAAATAACTGATAAATATGTTATACCAAAAATATACAACAAAATAGACTGGCTCAGAGAAAGTACGATGGTTAGTAAAAAAGTGTTGAAAAAGAAACTAATATATTTATTGCTAAGTTCAATGTAATGTTTATTTAAAATAATGTTTCTAAATATTATGATTAGAGATAGTATTATTTAGTAAGACAGTTTTACTTTAGAAAATTAACTAGAATAGATATACATATAGGTAATGTAAAAGGGCGTTGTCTTGCCAATAACCTGATGCCCAGGTTGGCATGGTCTTTAGAATAAGTATAAATTGTATATATGTGGAGAAAAAAAAAATCCTTGCACTTGAAAGTATTCACACTTTACTAAAAAAGCTGTGGTAGTTTATTGGTTTGACTTACCACCTCTCAAGTAGAGGCCGGGGGTTCGACTCCGGTCTCGCACCTCTGCGTCTCTCGGAATTTATGTGCAAAAGGAGTTGTTTCTTTAGTGGTACTAAAATAAATGGAAAATTTAACCAGACTATTATTTGGTTTTTTGTAAAGAGCACTCAAAATCCAGAAAGTCTGAATTAAAAATAAATCATTTTTGACCTGCAATTTCCAGAAAATCGTTAGGGATTTTTAATACTATGTAAAATAAAACGGAACGCAATCTCACGAAACGGAACAGATTTTTATGTAATTCTTTTCCTAAATGGCCAGTGGCCAATGCTATAAAAAATATTGACACATCAGATGTCAAAGTCATTCTTGTTGCAATATAAATAATCCAATATAATTTTTTGGACTTTTTTTTAGTATCGCAGTGTTGCTGGAATTAATTTAAGATATCTACTACACTTTTGTTTTAAATAAATAAATAAAAAATGCAGGTCACAATAATTTTTTTACTTATTTTGCTAAACTCTTCAATTCAAGCTTATATTTAGCAAAAAAATTGAGGCTTAAATTTTTCTAGGAATAAAACACCAAGCTCCATACTAATTCGGTACAAGTCCGTTACTTTGAAATTCACCATGACCTTTTTGGTGAAGAAAAACATCTTGGTGAGTCCTGCACGTCGAAGAAGGTTCATAACCCTTGGAAAACGTTTGGAGTACTCAACCTGAATTGGGTCAGTAGGCGAACTATGGCCTTAAACCATCCTTAAACCAAGAAAATGAAATTACGTGACATCTGTCCCAGCAGTGGGCCGTAAAAAACAGACTTCAAAAAAGGAGGAGGTTCTCAATTAGACTATTTTTTTGTGTGTTTGTTACGTGATTACTCCGGATTTGTGAACCGTTTTTGATGATTCTTTTTTGGTGAAAAGAGACTCATGTGAGGTGAACCTCACTATTGGTTCCAATTAAATTTGAAAGAAAATATTCCACGATTATTCTTTTTATTTTTTTAAAAATAGTTGTAATTTTGTACAGTGATATCAAGTGAAGGGAAAAACAAGCCGTGTGTCTGGTGGTAAGCGACACGTCTATCATGTGACGTCATGTGATACCCTGTTAGGGCGTAGCACAATTTAAACTTAAACCTAATGATACAATTATTTTAACATATATTATAATATATATTATTCGTACATTTATTTTATTATTATAATGTATATTATTCGTACACTTATTGCTAATAATAATTTTTACTGAATTGTATTTTCAATTATTACCTAAATTTCATATAGACATGAAATCAATTTCAAATACATTTATCGCCAAAAAATTCAGACATATTGTAATAGGTTATTCTGTTTAGAAATTCTTTTACACGTTTTTCAAAGACCGTGTCTTTATCCGAATTTTTCCAAATTTTATAATTTTTATAATGTTAGGACCTTGCCCACCAATAGAATAAGGATCATTAACACTATCATTGAAAACCGATTAGCAAGCTTGTAATTAGAGTTACCTTTGCTATTATTATGTATTTGTAACAAATATTTCTTCCCCCGTTACCTTACCTTCGTCTGGCGGTACGGTTGGAACACTTGTCACGTAGCGTCGTTTTTGCCTACCACACATCACCGGACGCAAAATGGGTAGGGTTGACAAAACAATGTTCTTTGTAGATCAACTTTGTATTTTCTGAATACCTTCAGGACCTAACGAGCTTTTCATTTGCTTCATTGAACCCTTGGAAGATCGGAAAGCTCGCAATTAATTCCTCCAAAGTAAACTTTTTTTGTCCAAAATACAATGACAAAAAAGGTGTTAATTTTTTGCCCAAATTGCATACCGAAATACAAAGTATATGAAAAAAAAATCAAAACAAGTATAGGAAATAAAATAACGATAATAAAAAATAAATAACGCTGACACTCATAGCCCCTCGCATTGGAGAAACTTTGTGTGGCGGGTGCCATGGACATACTCATAGACAACCACAAATTACACGCCAGAGAAATAAATGTAGGGCCGGGAATCGAAACCGGGAAAAAAAATAAATTACTTAAAATACAGGAAGCGATCAATTAATTGTAATCTTTAAACTAGCAATGTAAACGCGAATATAATATAGAAGTAGAAATTTTAAGGAAATAGAAAGTACAGTTTGATAGAGAAGACAGTTATGAGAGAAATACTTTTTTACGCGTGACACTAAAGTAATCGTGGTTCGAACAAGAAGTATGTTTACACTCCAACAGAAATTTGGAAAATTGCTGAAAAATTTTATTTTACAATTATAAAATCAAACGATATTGCGTTCGACGAAACGTGCCGTGATTTGACAGCTGTCACTGTAGCTAATAATCGAATTGTAGAAAATATGTCAGAAACCAAATCATTAGCAGTCATTGACTTACAAATAAATGGACGACGGGTCTAATACAAAAATCACGAAAAAAATGTCCCAAGTAAACCTATTTAAACGTAGTGACATGTAAAGGAATATGAAAAAGCTAAAACGTTGAATTTAAATTGTAATGTCATCGCAGTACTGTCTAATTTTGCTTGCTTCGCTGTCAGTCGAACAAACGAAGACTAGAGCGTGAATGACGCTCTGTATACCATTTTAACACCCTATAAGTTCGGACACTTTTTAGCGCGGACCCGACGTCCATATAATTGTAAGTCAATGTTAGCAGCCAAGAGAATGTCCGTAAAGAACAGTCAAAGTCAGTGGTGAATATATCAAAAACACTCTAATACTCTATAGACGCAAGTCGAATAAAACAGAAATCTGTTGCCTCCTTCAAAGCATCTTTTAAGAAATGTTTATAATTTTCTCAGGTGTATCAGGTGTACCAGCACTGGCAGTAGTGCAGTGCCTTCTGCATTTTGCTGTAGCTTTATATACCAACCACAAAACACACAAGAACACAATACACGCACAATCAGTTTTGGTTTTATCACATCCCAATTACTCTACACGTACACCCATTTTTATAGTATTATTTTTTACTTTTTGATTTGCATTTAAGTCTTGATTTACGCCTAGTGAAGTCTATAGTATTTTTTATGTTTTATTATTTATTTTTTTTATTTTATCTGCTTGGACGAAACGACATCGTCATCCTTGTTATGTATTCGGCTTCACTGAAAACCGGCGACGGCGTAACAAGGTGTTTTCACATGTCTTGTTACAAAAAGCTGAGTGGAGACCTTTTCGGTAACTTTAAATGTAATTCTTTTATTTTGTATTTATCATAACATTATTTTATTTTTGTTATCATTCTGTTATATATATTTTGTCATAAGTTTACCAAATAAGCTACTATTCTTTCTATCTTTCTTTCAAATGAAATAACAAAAATCTTCGTGACATTGACGTGTCGACCACAATAGTCACATAACAGCTTGGGATATTATCTTTTAGACAACCTTATAAAATATTTTAATAACATAATAAATAATTGACTAGGTAATCGTCGAATTAGTGGATATTTTGCAAGAGACGATTAAACATTTTTTTTAAATAATGTCGATAGATGGATATCTACCTTTTGAGGGATAGACATTTAAAGTTTTGTAGAAGACAATATGGATTCTTTCCACAGCGATATCAGGCATAATGCGTTGTATCTCTTCGCAAAAAGTGTCATTGTGAAAAGTGGCTTTTTATATAACCGCACGAAATCATAATCAGATATACTGTCGGATACCACAAAAAACAAGGATAACAAGCGAATAAAATTGCTTGTTTAAACGGAATACATAAAGTCCGCAAAGCGAGTTTCGTACTTTCATTGGGAAGTTAAAAAAAGAATCACTTTTGAACCGACTTTTAAAAAGGACGAGGAGAATACACCGATATTTGTGAACCGATTTCAACGATTCTTTATTTATTGGAAAGGAGCATAGTGATGTAAGCATTACTGCGTTACGGTTTTGAAGGGAAAGGGTGCTGGTGTAATTACAGGCACATAGGAACTTGTCAATTTATGTCTCAGGGTGACAATGCCCCTCAGATCCTTTTCCATCCTCTAAGATCAGATCATTGTAATTTAAAACTTTAAGTGACACTACAACTGTTATGAATAGGTATGTCGCTTACCACCAGGCGCACGAATTGTTCGTTCCGTTATTTGGTATCATGTGATATCATGTCAAATTAGGGGATGAATCTGGGTTATGGGATTTCAATAATTATTCGTTGACCGAATCCGATTTTCGGTACCTCGGTTCGTTAATATAGAACAACGGCGAGATAAACCGCGACGTTAAGAACAGAATAAGGGCAGGATGGATAAAATGGCGACAGGTCACAGGCACTATTTGCGATCGGCGAATGCCCCTGAAGCTAAAGGGGAAAATTTACAAGACCGTGATTAGACCTGTCATGTTGTATGGATCAGAATGTTGGGCGATGAAAAGGGATGTTGAACGAACTGTGCATGTAGCGGAAATGTGAATGTTAAGATGGATGTGTGGAGTGACGAGAAAGGATAAGATTAAGAATGAGTACATCAGGGGAAGTTTGAAAGTGGCGCCAGTGACGGAAAAGATGAGGAGTAATAGGTTAGCGTGGTATGGACATGTCATGCGGAGGGAAGAATGTCATGTGACGAGAAGAGTGCTAGGTATGAATGTGGAGAGATATAAGGGGAAAGGAAGGCCAAAGAAAAGATGGATGGATGGTGTGAAAGATGACATTGATAAGAAAGGTATGAGTATAAAAATGATGGCTGATAGGGGAGGGTGGAAGAAAAATACATGTTGTGCCGACCCCACTTAGGTATGGGATAAGGACAGGAAGAAGAAGATTCGTTAACCGAATCATCAAAACTAGGCAAATAGATGTAATTCCACAAACTTTTGAGGTTTGTTTTTTTACATACATATCATCACGCCTTTCTGCCATGCTGACCTCCACTTTCGCTCTATACATTTGTGCCGTCAATTGACTAGCATTCATTATTTCTGCATGATCAAACCATCAAAGCATTCTTCTCTCTATCCTTGTCACTACATCATCTTTCATACCGCAACGATCTCTTATTATAATGTTCGGCATTCTATCTTTAAGACTAACATCGCACATATTGTTTTGTTTATATATATTTTTAAACTTTCGCGTTGCATTGTACTAACATTTGGAAACGGGAATAAACGCGTTTACATACGAATAGGTATTTTTCACACCTACCTAGTTTTCCGGCGTTAAGGCCAGGTTACACAGGCCGTGGTTACGGGCTGACTCAGTCAGTGTGGTAGTCGGGAACGTCGGGAAACTAGGTAGGTGTGAAAAATACCTATTCGTATGTAAACGCGTTTATTCCCGTTTCCAAATGTTTGTTTTGTTTATGTTTGTTTTTTTATTAATGTCATATAACAAAGGGACTTTTTATGTGTGCTTTTTGTACAAATTTCGTGAATTTTCAGCGCATGAATATTTAATTAATTTGCATATTTATTAATGGCGTTACACACTGGACGATGTGAAAAGTGCTGATTTTTGTTTTTATAATTGAACATTGAATTAAGGGAACGTCACGACCTCTAAAACACCGTCGATGAGGAATATGTTTAATACGTGAACCATTAATAATTAATATTTTGAAAAGTTTATCTCGGAAATTAATATAATCTTTGTCCTGTATACATATATATAATAAGCGGTTAGAGCAATTTAAAATCTGGCCCCTAGATTGTCTTGGAGATATAAGTTTCAAAAACTTTAACATTCTTACATCAGCGTCACAGTACATTTATTAAAAAGTAATTTATGTTAAGAAAAATATTTTTTTTTTCTATGAAAAATAATGACAGACATAAACATTAATACGAAGAATAAAATAGTTTGATTCTTAATAAAAATTTTGTAGTCTTAAATTCTGTCTGTCACTTGAATTTGGAAAACTCAGAATAGATAATCATTACGCATTGACTTACAATTATATGGACGTCGGGACCGCGCTAAAAAGTGTCCGAACTTATAGGGCGTTAAAATCGTATACAGAGCGTCATTCACGCTTTAGTCTTCGTTTGTTGGGCTGACAGCGAAGCAAGCAAAATTAGACAGTACTGCGATGACATTATAATTTAAATTCAACGTTTTAGCTTTTTCATATTCCTTTACATGTCACTACGTTTGAATAGGTTGACTTGGGACATTTTTTTCGTGGTTTTTGTATTAGACCCGTCGTCCATTTATTTGTAAGTCAATGTCATTACGGTTTATTATAACACTAACTGTGTTCGTAAATAGTTATAATACTTTTGCAGACCATACAAGGACCGGACGCATCGCATGCGCACGTCTCTACATCGTTTTTCGGCCTATTTCTCGCCAGCACGTCTGCGCTCGCGCCGCCGTGTGCGAAGAACACGACACCACGTTTTGCTATAGATTCCGTTTTAAACGATTTGCAAAACTGGTTAATCGACAGGTTAATGCTTTTTTTCTATATAATATCAAGTGACGGGACGGATGAATCGTGCGCCCCGTGGTACGCTACAGACTTGTCCATAATAGTTGCAGTGCCACTCAGAGCTTTTAATCGCAAAGATCTGAGGGGCACTGCTACTGCGCCCGTCACACTGAGATATAAGTCTCAGGTGCTTGTAATTTCACCAGCACCCTTACCCTTCAAAACCAGAACACAGTATGCTGACATTACTGCTTGGCAGCAGAAGTAGATAAAGTGGCAGTACTTCCCTGGACAAACTTTTTCACAACAAGCTCTACTGCTACTAACTACTCTACTCGTATGAGTGACTATTTATTCAAGAAACGAAATTAACTTATCAAAAACTAAAATTATAACTTTTCACCCTCATCAAAAGACCCCGCTATATGTTTCCGTACAATACCAGGGTACAGAAATAACGCCGGTTGATGTTTATACATTGTTGGGAGTTGACATTGATAAGCATTTAAATTGGAAAAAACATGTTCAAAAGCTAAAATCTAAATTGTCCAAATTTGTATATGCTTTAAGAGAATTAAAAAAAACTACAGACTTTAAAACTGCTTTAACTACCTATTATGCCTTCGCTTACGCTTGGTTAAACTATGCTATAATTCTATGGGGCAATAGCACGGATACGCCTAGCCTCTTCACTTTACAAAAGAAATTAATTAGAATCCTCACAAATATTGCCCAAACAGATAGCTGTAAACCTCATTTTATCAAACATGAAATCCTGACTCTCCCATGTATCTATATACTAGAAGTTTGTAAATTTGTACGAAACCATCAAGACTTATATAAAAACCGTAAAGTCATCCCCATTAAATATACATTACGAAATATAAACAAATTAGTACTACCATATTCAAGATTAAATATGCATTTATCTAGTCCATACACCATGTCAATAAAAATATATAACAATTTTCCGGAAATTATAAAAAATGAACAAAATAACAAGATTTTCTTTAAAAACTTAAAGAATTTTCTCATAAAGAAAAGTTATTATAATGTAAAAGAGTTTTTAGAAGATAAATTTGTTATCTGAATTTAGTAACTAGTCGATAATAAATATAATAATATAAAGCGGTTGGCGTTGCTATATATCATATTATTATTATTATTATTATTATTATTAGTAAATAAATAAATAAATAATATATTAGTAAGTGTAACAATTATGAGACTAGTCCTCTCTTCTACTATTTGCTGTGCCCTGTTCAGGGTCCATAATTTGATCTCAATATATGTAAAACATCTGTAATGTACATTATGGAATGCAAATAAATAAATAAATAAATAAATAAATAAATAATTTGAAATATTTATTAATTAATGTACTTATTAGCATGGATAAGAAAGGTGTGAGTATAAAAATGACGGCTAATAGGGAAGAGTGGAAGAAAAATACATGTTGTGCCTACTGACCCCACCTAGCGTGGGATAAGGATAAGAAGAAGAAGAAGAAGAAGAAGAAGAAAAAGAAGAGATATACTCGACATTTGTATTAGTATTTTAATATAGAGAACAGTTGAATAATCATCATATAAGATATGTGAAATTCATATCGTGGTGGAATAGCCACCTAACCCCTTAGTCTAGATCAGATCCGTGACCAGCAGTAGGACGCGTATGGGTTGAGCTTTATAGTGATAAATAGAGATCGGAAGAATAAGATAGTGGTCCCATTTCGTTTTGAAGAAAATCATCCACCTCTAAGGGTGGCTGATCACGCATGAACATTCATTTTTATAAATAGCGCCTAAATTTTATTTAAGGAGCAATTATTTTAATACTTGTATTTGATATTCTCCAATTCAAGGCGTTTTTCTCTCAATATATTTTGAGTAGTGAGAACCGATTTTTATTATCTCCTGTGTCAAGTCCGTATAGTGGCGAACTAGGGGATATTTCAATAAAACTTGGCAAATAGACGTAATTCCACCTACTTTTGTGGTCGGTTTTTTTAGTACTCTGTACCGAGATTATTTTGAATCCAAATCGGGTATATTCGTTTTTTCAAACAAATCAACGTTTAGGGCCCTTTACAGGTCCCGTGATCACGGGTGACTAATATAGTAGTCATCATCCATTTCTGTCTAACATTAATACAAAGTACCCGAATAATATGCGCATGAATGGGCATATTATTGGGGTAATTTAACTGCCTCTGTGGCCGAACGGTTACCATGCCTCGCAGAGGTCCCAGGTTCGATTCCCGGGCCGGGAGAAATGTTTGTATGGCTTACATTTATTTCTCTCGTGAGTTTGGGTGTAATTTGTGGTTGTCTATGTGTGTGTCCATGGCACCCGTGACACAGGGTTTCCCTAGTGCGGGGCTATGTTGAGTGTGTGCGTTATTTATTTTTATTTTTTATTTTTTTTTTATTTTATTTTTAAATTCGAATTTCATTTTCCTCATCCTCTGATTCACTTTCAGGCCTCTTAGCAATTTTAGCTGGTTCTGAAGTAGTCTCAGAATTTCTTAATTTACCCAGTCGTGACTCCATGTCTTTGACCAGATTATCGAACTCATCACTGTATTTTATGTCCATGTTTGTTTGTTCCATACATTGCTTTTACATCGAGTGTACCAGAAATAGAGCCGAAATGTCATTTAATTTGTTTGAAAACTATTCTCCCAAATCATTAGGATAACTGCGCTCCGATTGGCCAGCCCGAATTCGAAACAATTGACGGGTGTCGTCATTGACTTACAATTATATGGACGTCGGGTCCGCGCTAAAAAGTGTCCGCACTTGTAAGGCGCTAAAATCGTATACAGAGCGCGACACTCCGCTTTAGTCTTCATTTGTTCTACGGACAGCGCGATACTGCGATGACATAACAATTTAAATTTCGAATAGGTTGACTTGGGACATTTTTTTCGTGGTTTTTGTATTAGACCCGTCGTCCATTTATTTGTAAGTCAATGGGTGTCGTCAATTGTATGTCTTTAAATCGACCAGTTTAACTTGAGATTTGCTATAATGGACGAAAATTGAAAAACTGATGAAATGTGATTTCGTTTGTTTTGTAATTAGATGTTTTACTGTTTTTACCACATCACCGAATGGAACAGCCCTTCATTGTTAGAGATATTATCTTTATTACAATAAATACAGAATATTTATGGAATATAAAACTAGAAATCCGCGGGTAATAGGTCCCCGATTCTACAAACATCTACCCACAGACCTGAAAAGTGTTAGAAACGATGAAACGTTTTGTACCCGACTAAAAAACCTTTTATTGGATATTGAATTGTACAGTGTCGATGAGTTTCTTTTGAAACAATTTTAATTTTATTTTATTCGACAAGCAGTAGTTATACTACTTTATTTTATATTCATTATTATTATTATAATTTTATTACTGACGATCATAGTTATCCCTTGACATTGTATTTCCAATTGCAATATTGTGACATTGATAACATGAAATAAACGATTCTATTCTATTCTATTCTATTCTATACAGGACTAAACACAGGTCAGTTGTTGGCGCTGTACTATTTCAGCTTCCTAATTGGTGATTTCAGCGCAAACGAGAGTTGATATTTGAAACGGATATAAGGCCCATTTGCCTGATGGGTTGCCACGGATGGAGGGCCCTTATTCGTTTCTATTTCAGGTTATGTTCTCGATGGCTTTTTGTTATTATTCAAAACTCTCATCTTGACATCAGTCTAATATGTCAAATTGTAAACAAAAATATAACCTCTAATAATTCATTAATTGATGCAAACTAGCCTAATTATATTAGACATAACGGGTTGATGACTTAACCATCTCGATCACCCGTACCATGGAATCTGTAAAGAGCTGAAAATGTTGGTTTGTTTGAAAAAACCACATATGTGCGATATAGATCCGAAAAAGTAGTTTCATTTCCAATCGCGAAAACCTAATAACTTAAAACACTTTAAGAACCTAATACACTTAAGAGTTCATACACTCAACAGATTACTGTGGGGCAATTCAGTAGTTTAGAAAGTGCTTTTAAGGTTCAGAAGAAGTGTGTTCGGGGGATCTGCGGTGCGTGGTTCGACAACTGTAAACCGTTGTTCAAAAAACTAAACATGCATGTACATTAGGGATATCTGTGTATTTGTCAAAACTTATCTTCAATGTTTCAAAACGCGTGGTGATATTAATCAAAGGTAGACTAGAGCAAAAATTATGAATCTTTTGTACCTCGTTGCCATAAAGTAATTTATGAGAAAAACTGCTTCAACATGTGTGTAATTATTTTCAACCATTTTAACGAAACGAACATTCAAATGAAATTAAATTGTTGCAAGGCATTGACTTACAATTATATTACGTCGCGTCCGCGCTAAAAAGTGTCCGAACTTATAGGGCGTTAAAATCGTATACAGAGCGTCATTCACGCTTTAGTCTTCGTTTGTTCGACTGACAGCGAAGCAAGCAACATTAGACAGTACTGCGATGACATTACAATTTAAATTCAACGTTTTAGCTTTTTCATATTCCTTTACATGTCACTACGTTTAAATAGGTTGATTTGGGACATTTTTTTCGTGGTTTTTGTATTAGACCCGTCGTCCATTTATTTGTAAGTCAATGTTGCAAGGACATACTTTTAAATTACAATTGACAAAATGGCTTTTGACACATTGCTTCTATAGTAATAAAGAATACTTAGAATTTCCAAATAAAAATTTACATTAAGTAATTTGAAGTGCAATTAACAATAGAAACCAAACATGACATTAATATTTGCACATCTGCTTGCAGGTTGAACACAATGTACCTAATTTTATTTAAGACCTTTATCATTACTGTATTCTGGCAAATAAACGTATTCTATTCTATTCATAAAACCTCCTTCTGAAATTCCGGAAATTATAAATCCTTTGTTTTAAACGCACCACTGTAGTCATTGACTTACAAATAAATGGACGACGGGTCTAAAACCACGAAAAAATGTCCCAAGTCAACCTATTTAAACGTAGTGACATGTAAAGGAATATGAAAACTCTAAAACGTTTAATTTAAATTGTAATGTCATCGCAGTACTGTCTAATTTTGCTTGCTTCGCTGTCAGTCGAACAAACGAAGACTAAAGCGTGAATGACGCTCTGTATACGATTTTAACGCCATAGGGCGTTAGCCATAGGTTAGCCGTGGCCATAGGTCCGCGCTAAAAAGTATCCAACCTTATAGAAGTTCGGACACTTTTTGGCGCGGACCCGACGTCCATATAATTGTAAGTCAATGACTGTAGTGAAGTAATTGCTAGTTGCATATCAAAAATATGACACGTATTTATAACTTTTTTTACAAAAAAAAAAACTGACCTCAAAAGTTTGTGGAATTACATTTATTTGCCAAGTTTTATTGAAATCGGTAACCGGAAAGTGCGCAAAGCCGGATTCAACCTTAGAGGTTGAATTCTAAGGAGGTGGAATATTGTATCTAAAAAATGCGACCAATACTGAGGTGCCCTCGTTCCAACAAAAAAAGAATTATTAAAATCGGTTCACAGATAATCGCGCAACATAAAAAAAACACCCGCCGAAATGAGAACCTCCTCCTTTTTTGAAGTCGGTAGTAAAATTAGAAGTAAAAAGAAGTAAAAATACATCGCATAAATTTCATAGAAGTATTATTCCCTCTATGTGTAGTATTTCCTTGCAGTTAGATAAATATACTCTGTCTGAACAACAAAATTAGACTTAAATCCATTATTGAAAGTTTATTTATTTTGTTATGGAACCCTACGAGAACCAGTAAGGTTATCCCAGTTGCCAGTGCATTATCATATACATAATCCGGTATGTATCGAGTAAAAAAACTGGCTCAGGAGGTAACTGTTACAAGCAACAGCTAGTGTTGGGCAAGTGTCGATATGTTGTCGAAATATCACCGATCGAATCACACAAAATGTAATAATGTATTTATTTCGCATTTTACAATTGCAGGTTGCACAAAATGTAACAAACATTTGAAGATTTTTAAGCTTATCGAATGTCACGATGTTTTATTATCAAGATATGAATTTTTTTTTGTGAAATTACTCCATTAGTTTGTTATAATTATTAATACAAAGATCGAACACTTCCTTTGATGCGGCCGGATTCGAACCGACGACGTCTCTTAGCAAACCGTGGCAGACGCTATAAGAGTAAGGGTCTTACTCTTTCTGTTCTTTTTTTATTTTTTATATAATGTAAGTGCGCTTTTGACCTCCATCTCACCTGATGGAAAGTGACGATGACCTCATCCACGATGGAGCATGGACACATAAATAATGCCTGTTCACTATCGCCTTGAAAAGTTATAACGTTCAGGAAACAAGTCTGAAGGCAGAGAATTCCACTCCATAGCCGTTCGCCATATAAATGTGGAAGCGTTTTGTGCGATTCGTTGGAATATCCACATTATAGGTATGGAACCCAAGCCTACGCCTAGTCCCCTGGTGATGGAAAGGGGAAGGCGGAATTAAATCGTGTAATTCCATCGCACACTCTCCGTGACATATCCTATAAAATACCGATAAGCAGGCAACTTTACGGCGGTGTTCAAGGCTCTGCAGCTTCGAATCCACTAATTTCGAGTCACCTATAAACCTTTTACCACGGTTGTCAATAGAATCCAAGGTGGCCAGTTAGTTAGGTATGTAGCAGAGCCATCCCAAAGGTGGCAGCAGTTCTTCATGCACCCTGGAAAGGTTGTCAAGCTTCCTTGCTGCATTTTTGGCAATGGATTTAACGAATCTGCTGAACCTATTCTTAAGCTTAACTTTATAATTATCACCATAGTAATTTTCCAACACTATCAAATATCTGCTCTTAATTTCTATTAGCATGACCTTACAGTGACTAAATAAGTATATTCTATAGCATTTTTGTTTCACTTTTTTGCATACTAAATGTTTTATCGGCCTAATTTGTAACTTTCTGATTTCTTTTAGACAATACATTTAGTCCGTAGTTGATAAGCGAGTCTGCTAGCGCTAACATGCATCTTTCAATTAAAATTACGTTCTATAATTAGACCTAGATGGTTAAAGTTTTTAACGTTTTCTAAATTAGCATAAGCACGTCCTATTTTATTCCTATGTAAACATTCATAATTGTGCCCTACTATTGATATATCATATCGTAAGTTAGGGTATAGAATGTTTTTTTTTATAATATCAAGTGACGGTACGAACAAGTCGTGTGCATAATGGTAAGCTACACGCCTGTCCATAACAGTTGCAGTGCCACTCAGAGCTTTAAATCGCAAAGATCTGAGAGACATAAGTTGACAAGTCCCAAACTGCTACTAATACTGAAATCTTTTCTATTCAAGATCGTATTCCTTTCAATGCAAAATATTTCTCATTTGTAGTAGTCAAGCCCTCAAATAGTCCAGTTAAACAATTTAAAAAAAATACTTTAACCCGTTTTTGTATTTATTTTCCATTGCATATTTTGTACCAACATAAATTTTGTATTTTACAATTAATTGATAGTTACTTCTAAACGTGCCATATGTACACGCTCCTGGTTCAAATGTACTTTTATGCACATTAATGTGTTAATCCATTTTAGATGTCGACTGTTGTGTTCGTCTAATAAATGAAATAAAAAAAGCAATAATATGTAGGGTAAAAAAAAAGTAAGTAAACTGTATTGAGAATTATATTGGACGAAAATGAATTATTTATATCACAAATTGGAACATGAAATTCTGAGTGGAATTATGTAAATAGCTTTTATCCCTGAAAATTGTAACTTGCGATTGCGCCAAAGGGGACGGGAATCGCGTAAATTTAATTTGGAAGTCAGTTTTAAATATCGAACACTTTATTGGTAAGTAAAATTCATGACACCCTCCTTCTTTTCCTCTTTCAAAAAGGATGTAGTGACAAATAGGAAACGGTATGCTGAGGTGATTCGAGCCCATGGAGCTGATGAATGAAGGTAGATTAAGATGAGGTATTCGAATATGAGCCCAGATCACATCAGTAGTTGGAGTCGGCTACCGGAAAGGATGCGAAACCGGATTCATCCCCTAGTTTGCCACCCATAGAGGTGGAATATTTTCATCTGCCTCCGTGCTCGAACGGTTACCACGCCGGACTGCCACGCAGAGGTCCCAGGTTCGATTCCCGGGTCGGGAGAAATATTTGTATGGCCTATATTTATTTCTCTCGTGAGTTTGGGTGTAATTTATGGTTGTTTATATGTGTGTCCATGGCACCCGCGACACAGGGTTTCCCTAGTGCGGGGCCATGTTGAGTGTGTGCGTTATTATTATTATTATTATTATTATCAAATTTAAATCGGGTTTATAAATTCGGGTAAATTTCAGGGATCGCTTCTGAGGTATCCTCTTTCTGATAAAAAAAGAATCATCGAAATCATAGATCCGACTGTAATGTGTCGAAGCAACGTGATTTCTATAGTAGGTCACTGGATTGCAGGACATGTTGAGTAGGCAAAAGATTCTTTATATTCTAATTGAATAATTAATTTACTTCTATCTCCACCACGAACGAGTAAACACACTTTCTAAAATTGTTCTTGATCCACTATACGTCGCTTTGATAACATCCCAACTACCTCACTGCACAACCAACCTAATATGAGACGACGTTGTGGGGGCAGCGGATAGCACGGAATGTCGTTAAACCACTGAGCTATTTTCAAGTGTGAATTTCATAACTATAGTGCACATAAACATATTAGTTGAAAAATAAAATTTAGCAGGTTCTTTGTAGTATTTAAACAGAGGTATATCTAACTCTAATATAATAACTCATTTTAGATTTTTATTTTAGTTTGTTTTGGGGATTTTATACGATCGAATATAGTACATCCTATCGTGTAACGAATTAGCACATTTTTTAAATAATATTATGAAGTTATAATTATTAGTACAAAGATCGAACACTCACACAAAATTTTTATGTGAAACCTTTTTATGTGAAATTACTCCACTATACCGACGTCTTCTAACATACCGTGCCAGATGATATATCAACTAAGCCACGGAACGAACCAGCGGACCTCAAGAATTCTTCTATGTGCTTGCGTCGTGTCTTTGTATTTGGTTTCTCAACGACTTTTTAGCCGTAGCGCCATCTATGAGAAATCTATGATACTTCGTCACTCAGTTATATACCTTTACAGCTACCAATAGTATGAGGTGTGTCGTATATTTTTTATAAAACCGTGATTTAAGTACCTGAGCTGTTTGATCCAGTAAAACAGTTTTCCCGCTTCTTCTCCGGTGACTGGCTTTAATGAAAGAAATTTGTAGAGCTAATAATCTGGAAGGCATCACATTGGAAGAGAAAGGCCACGAAGGCTGGAGTGTGTATTGAGGAAAATAAGGCCTGTATGAGCCTGTATTCATACATGAAAGTGACACAAGAGAGGTTAGTAAGAATCGTGCTAAGTGGTGATAGAAGTCTCAATCTACCCCAAAAGGAATCTCAGGGCGTGATTATATAATCATATATAAATAAAAATATAAAGATAACGAGATCCCAAAACGCTATAAATATCGATAAGCGTAGTCGATGAAGAGCCACAACACTATCGGTATTCTGATAAATATAGGGTAGGGTTCACAAAATCTATTCGTTTAAGTTTTATTTCATATCGATACAGAACTCTCATTTTTCAATTTTAATTGAAGGTCATAAAGAACTCTATGTGGATAGTGTTCATTAACTTAAGGTTATAAAATATAGGTTTATTTTTAGATAAACTAGTAATGAAAGTATACACGTAGAACTGCTTTTTTGCTGTATTATTTAACTAACTGCTTCCGTGGCCGAACAGTTACCATCCTGGACTGCCACGCATAGGTCCCAGGTTCGATTTCCGTGTCGGGATAAATATTTGTATGGCCTATATTTATTTCTCTGGTGAGTTTGGGTGTAATTTGTGGTTGTCTATGAATGTGTCCATGGCATCCGCGATACAGGGTTTTCTTAGCGTGGGGCTATGAGCGCGTTATTTGTACTAATACAGGATGTAACAAAAATATTAGGCCTTTAGCTATTTCATCATTATCATCCACTTCCTTGTTTTTGTGTACAAAAAATTTGTTCGAAGATGTAGCACGCATACTTAAATAATGTCTATTCGGTCTCGCCTTGAAAAGGTCCAAGTTCAAGCATCGGGGAATAAGTCCGCAGGCAGGGAATTCCACTCCTTCGTCTCTCGTCATATAAATGTGGAAGTGAAACGCTTCACAACATAGGGTGGAACCCCATCCTACGTCTAGTCCCCTGATGATGGAAAGGGAAGACGGAATTAACTCATGCAATTCCAACGCACACTCTCGCAGACCTATCGTACCTATCGCAGTCCACTGTTGAACATAGGCCGAACATCTATCGAGCTTTATGAAGGAAGAGTTTTGGCCGAAGGGTGTCATGTATCGGCGATTCCGCGGCCGGTTACCTGACACCGGATTGCGTCACACGTCGCCGACAAGTGCAATTCGTGTAGATTACTTAGAAAGAGTGTTTTATTATATTGTATGTATGTTATTCCTTAAGGTATATATTATATGAATGTTTTATTGTATTATTATGTATGTCTTTGTAATCTGAATAAAAAAAAAATAGGCCTATACCAATGTGCGTCATTTCGTCCGGTCCTCGGCTTGTCGCATTCATCTGCCACCACCAAGCCTTTCGCAGAACATCACTCCGTCTAACTAGAGCCAGAATCCGGGCGTACACATTCTACGAAATGTAATAAAATCTACCATGAGCTTTTCGGTGAAAGTAAGGAGGAAAGCTCTACACAAAACACAAATTACACCCAACTCAGGAGAGAAATAAATGTAGGCCATACAAAATTTCTCCTGGCCCGGGAATCCAACCCGCGACCTCTGCGTGGTAGGCACCACGTTCGACCACAGAGGTAGTTACAATACTTATTTGTTATGCAAGGCTGCAAACTGTTTGACACAAGTGCTTGTATTGAAACCTGAACAAGCGAAGGAAAAACAGTAAACAAAATTAGTTATCGTTTTCAATTTAATGTCAACAATATTATGATTATAATCCCAGTACAAAGTACTAAAAAAACCGACTTCAAAAGTACGTGGAATTACACCTATTTGCCAAGTTTTATTGAAATATCCCCTAGTTCGCCACTATACAGGACTTGACACAGGAGATAATAAAAATCGGTTCTCACTACTCAAAGTATATTGAGAGAGAAAAACGCCTTGAATTGGAGAATAGCAAAACTAACTATTAAAATAATTGCTCCTTAAGTAAAATTTAGGCGCTATTTATAAAAATGAATGTTCATGCGTGATCAGCCACCCTTAGAGGTAGATGATTTTCTTCATAATGAAATGGGACCACTATGGAGGTACCCTCTTTCCAACGAAAAAATTATGAAAATCTGTTCACAAATGACGGAGTTAACGCGTACATGCAAAAATAACATTCAGTCGAATTGAGAACCTCCTCCTTTTTTTGAAGTCGGTTAAAAATATACCATCGGATTTATATTACATCAATAATGTACGACAAATCGCGTAGGTGAACTTGTCATTATGTTTTTTTTTCATCGAAAGAAAAAGTTAGGTGCACCGTAGTCCATCATCTTTTGCGCGCAGATTTCTAATAAGAAAGAAAGCCTTTCGTGAGGTGAAAAATATTTTTTGACTTCTCGTGCTCTAAAAGTAATCTTTTAATCCCTACAGAGTAATTAAAAAAAAGCACCAAATTTTTTTTTCTTCTTAAACAGCCAGTTGTTCGCTCGGTTTTAGTTCCATTTTCCGCATAGACGATGGCGCCAAATTATTTTCCCGTATGTATATATGTATGCCAATGATGACTAACTTTCCGCACATGTATCAAAAATAACTATTTTTCACGCAATCGAAGTGGAAAGAAAAGTTTTCACCTCGAGATTAAAAGCCAATACAAACCCTCGGACTTAGAATAATAACGCATAGAAACCTAGTCCGCACACGCTAAGTGAGGCAAATTGAAGCGCGCCAAAAAGGCCTACCCGAGCGGGCGGGTCTTCAGTGCTCAAGGTCAACTTGCACCGCAAACAGATCAAGAATTTTAGCTAAAAATGACGAAATGTGTGGTAAATGAGTGTAAAAATACGTCAGACAAACATAAAATAGATACTTACATCACATTCCACAAGGAAGTAACGCGTTTCAACTTGTATTTTTATATAAATATTTACTAAAACCGAAAATTAACCTGCTACTAAAACTAGCCTACATGAATTTGATTTTTGCCTCACTTGTGACAGTTCGTTTGATATGAAACTATCATTCTAAGCCCTCGGAGTAATAGACAGCCTTGCTAAAGTTCGGGTGTCTAACCACCTCGGGTACATCTGGCTCATTTTAGTCCCTCGATAAAAAATATACCAATGTTCTTCAGTAGCAGAAAAAAAACGCCTTTCTCGTTACATGGCCTGTCTACAGCTTTTTTCACGTTCTAAAGACAAGACTCAGCTAAAGATCACTTTTAATTGTCTTTGAGAAAATAACATTTTTCTACATGCAGCACTTTTAACTGCATAATGAAAATAATGAATCAATTTCTCTGTTGTTAAAAGCGGCCTATAATAAACAGAACCATAAAGTTTATAATTCTACTTCACAATCGGTGTTCGAGTTTTGAAATAAACAAAAGACAAACAAGTTCTTCTATAATAACGTTTGCAAGTTGCAATAAAAAAGAAAAGTACTTTTTTTTCTGCTGCCAAGATTACACACTGGCGGGCAATGAAATCGAGTTGCTTATAAAATTTTAAATATCACGTGCAGTAAAGTATAGTAGGTACGGCACGAATTGATTTAAAAAAAAAACGTGCTATAACGCCTGTTTTTCTGTGAGTTAGGCCTGTGCCTAATACATCGAGTATATAATCAGAAATGGAGACGAAATAAGAGACATCCATCCCTGGCAACTCATCAGTCAAATGGGTCTTATATCACTTTTAAATATCAAATCTCGTTTGCGCTGAAATCACAAATTAGAAAACTGAAATAGTACATTCCATTCGGTGGTGTGGGATTTGAAGTGAAACAATTGATGACACCCGTCAATTGTTTCGAATTCGAGCTGGCAAATCGGAGCATTAAAAATAAAATTCAAATACTTGTTTTTAAAAGTAGGTAAATGTTGATTATATTTGTGTACTAATAATCTTTTAATTATAATATAATTCCACTTGAAAACATGTTCGGTGACGCTAGCAAATTTAAAAAAATATCGTTTATTTTAAAAAGTGCACATTTATAACAAATCAATAAGGTATTTCTTGGAGGATCATTATTATTATCCCTTAAATTATCTGTGACCAATGGTATATTAAAGTTTTGAATAAATTTAGTGACAGCGGTTTGTCATGAGCGTAGTGGGGGAGCTTAGACTATGGCAACCAATTATTTTTCCACCCTATAAGGGGTGGAAACACAGATTATCTGATTACCTCTGTGGGAGGCCGATGTAGCAATATGAACGTATGTAATAAGCAAGTTTCAAACTATCATCCATCACATGTCGAGTTGTGCCAAAGTAGGTAACACACAAGCCCAGATACTCACCGGATCTCTTTGACCCCTAGCAGTGCAAGGAAATTACCAGTAGAAAAGTACCAGTGCCTTACTTGTTTTAGCTGATATCTCTCAAGTTATGTAGTAGTTTTCTAATAAGTTGCTGTAATAAGTTTTGTCTTAAGCCTAGTGTACGGAAAAAAACTTACAGGGTTGGCCAAAACATCGAGTTTATAACTAGAAATAGAGACGAAATATTTTTTAATTTGTTATAATTATTACTTGGTACTTGGTGTAAATACAAACGTCGAACACTCAGGAAAAATTCATTCGATTAGACTGGATTCGAACCAACGTCTTCTAGCCTACCTTGCCCGACGCTATGCCAACTAAACCACGGAACGAACCAGCGGACCTCACGAATTTTTCTATGTGCTTGCATCGTATCTTTGTATTTGGTTTTTCAACAACTTTTAGCCGTAGCGCCATCTATGAGACATCTTAAGTATTTCGTCACCCAGTTAGACACCTTTACAGATACCAGCCCTGACTAGAGATATAGCGACATTCACTGTATTTCAATTTTTATTGAATTGATATTCAATAATTTTTTATGTGAAATTACTCCACTAGTTTGTTATAATTATTACATTAATATTCTTCCCGTTTTATTCTTAAGAAGTTGTCACATTACAGGAAGGGGTTACATTACTTTTTGTTGCTGGAATAATTCTCTTTTTGCATGTATCTTACAAGAGCTCTTAAGAAACTTTATTCAAACTTTCTCAAGCTCATGTAAGTTCCAAACTCATGGTACCACGTTTTTATTTAACTAAGGTAAATGATTCTTTTATGGGGAACTGTATAGGCTTTTATGTTATATATAAATTATCATTTCTTGAGTTTAAAACTTACATTAAATTAAAATACTTTTAAATTGAAAAGTAATATCACAAAATTGAAGACTACGTGTTAGATAAAGCTGTATGGAAAGACAACGTGATTCTAGATTCCACACAAATATGATTCAAAAGTTTATTTGAAAAGAGCAATCCCTAGAGTTTCTTGCTCGTTCTTCTCAGGGAGGTTAAAAAAATTGCGTTTTCAAGAGTAAATTTTGATTTAGAAGCAATTTAAAAAAATAGTTTTTAGTCTTTTCTGAAAAATTGACTTTTGGCTATTACGACACATGATTCTACAAGTGACGGTATGATGTGTTAAAAAATAAGCCGAGTTATCCAGTTACCGCTATGTCTCCAATTTAATTTCAATATTTTCCACAACTCTTTTACACACGTACACCATCGAGTATTTATCCAGAAACAGAAACGAAATGTCATTTCATTTGTTTGAAAACTGTTCTGCCATACCTATCATTACTGTGACAACTGCGGTCCGATTGGCCAGCCCGAATTCGAAACAATTGACGGGTGTCGTCAACTGTTTCACTTCAAATCGACCAGTTAACTTGAGCTTTGCTATAATGGACGAAAATTCCAAAATGACATATTTAATATTTAATTACCAATGAAATTTGATTCCGTTTGTTTTGTAATTAGATGTTTTGCTGTTTTTCCCCACACTACCAAATGGAAGAGCACGCCATTGTTAGAGATATTATCTTTATTACAACAAATACAGAATATTTTTGGAATATACGGAGGCGCACACACAGGTCAGTTGTTGGCGCTGGCTATATTTCAATGCAAACGAGAGTTGATATTTATAAGTGATGTATGACAGATGAATTACCAGGAGTGTATGGCCCTTATTTCGTCTCTATTTCTGGTTATATACTCGATGCTGTACCTCGTATTTACAACAAATTGCCTGTCACTTTTCGTGACAGTCCATTGGCAGCATCCAAAGAGCAGGTCCTTCGAACAGTTAATAATATAATTATATGTTTTTTTAATACCAATACGGGACGAACAAGTCCTGCGCCTGGTGATAAACGACACACCTATCCTAATAATATCAAAAGTAATATTTGACGTGTTAGGACAATTGCTAGAAGAAAATGTTATTGTTTTTCCAGACTACACAGTTACAGTTTTTCTGATGATATGTTTGAATGTGTATCTATTAAGAGGGAGCATGCCAAAAAAGTTTTGACATTGGCTCCGCCCACATTTGTGAGATAAATATATGCCTGAAGTTCGCGTGACATGCGACAGGAGATATTGAATTTTGCGCATTAAAAGTACCAAATTCGTTTTAGCGGAATAACTCTAAAACTAAAGGGATTAAAAAAAATCCGTAGTGACAGTTCTCGATCATGCATAAATATAATTAATTATCTAGTTTTTGTTCTAATAACCTGTAGCATTTCGAGGATGAATCGAAAAAATGTGAAAGTTAGAGGTCATTTCGTGATTTTTATCTATCGAGGAAACTTTATTGTTTTGTGTTTCTGATTAGTGTCTATGCTTGAATATATCGTGTAGTTACTCATACAATATTTTATTTTTAACTTTAAAGTGGATATACCCTTCTAAAATCAAATCGAAGATTATAAATTTTTCGTCTGCTCCCTTTTAATTGTGTTTTCGTTATCGCTCTTCTAGCACTAATTTTCGCGTCCAAGTTACAAATAAATACAAAAATCAAAAGAATACCAAAACACTTTGCTTTAAATGTTACCGCCATTTTCGTTTTTTTTAAGTAAGCGGTCCAGGTAGGTATTTTTAATGCTCGCAACTATGAACACTGGGCTGTTGGCTGCGTCAGTTTTTTTTTTGGCTTTGGTTGTTTAGAGGAGTTGATAGTAATGGATTTTCATACCCACTTTCCAGGTCATGGCCGGGAAGAAGGCGCACGGTCCATAAATGACAAACTTTCTTTTTTGAAGGAAATGAAACTTTTTTTTTCTAATGTCAAGTAACGGGACGAACGAATCGTACGCCTGATGGTAAGCTACACACCGGTCCATAACAGTTGCAGTGCCACTCAGAGCTTCAAAACGCAAAGATTTTAGCGTCACTGCCACTGCGCCTGTCACTCTGAGATATAAGCTGACAAGTCCCATGTCCCTGTAATTACACGAGCACCCTTCCAAACCGGAGCGCACCATGGTGCACTATCGCCTAAAACCCTCTACTGAGACAAGACCCGTGGCCAGCAGTGGGGCGTATAAAAGGGTTGATGATGAAAAAACACAGACAGCGTTAGTTAAAAATGACACTGCAGTACCAGGAGATTATAAAATTATATCTTCATAGTTATATGTTAGGTAAAGTAACACAGAAACATACATACTCACCGGACCTGTTTGACCCAGGGTCACTAGGGCCAGGAAATTACTAGGGCAATATGGCCCTACTTTCCAACGCAACTTGTTTTTGCCGATTACGATAGAACGACACGATAAAACATTTTACTTTTTACGGTCTACATCTACAGGCTTGCAAATGTGGTCGTATATTCAATATGAGTGTCTAGTTTTTACTGTCATGATATTTATACGTTTTTTTGTGAACTCAGTTTTTTATATAGTTTATTGGTTCACATACAGTTATTACAATGTAACGTACTATAAATTCAATTTGGTGAAGTTCTTATCTAAATTGCACAACTACTTATGAGTGAACACAGCTTGTAAAAACAACGTAAAATGTAAATTATGTAGAATTTAATAACAGCAACTTGAATTAAAAAAAGAAAAAAGTAATATAAACAAAACTAATAAATACAAGTGAACAAGGGTCTCGGAGAGCATCAAACTAGATGGGAAAAAATATTAATTAATGTTTAACATCATACTAATGTGAAATTTGTGTAGCGGCTGCATTGACTTACAATTATATGGACGTCGGGTCCGCGCTAAAAAATGTCCGAACTTATAGGGCGATAAAATCGTATACAGAGCGTCATTCACGCTTTAGTTTTCGTTTGTTCGACTGACAGCGAAGCAAGCAAAATTAGACAGTACTGCGACGACATTACAATTTAAATCCAACGTTTTAGCTTTTTCATATACCTTTACATGTCACTACGTTTAAATAGGTTGACTTGGGACATTTTTTTCGTGGTTTTTGTATTAGACCCGTCGTCCATTTATTTGTAAGTCAATGAGCGGCAGTCACAATATATCGCAAACGTGACTGTGGTTATTATGTAGTCTGCAGAGCCTTGGGATATAGGAATTAAAGCCCGGAACGGTCTTACGGCATGGTGGCACTAAAGGAGCAATAGTAAAACTAGGATTTCTTGAGGGAATTTTGAAGTTAAATTTAGCTAACAGTTGTGGACAGTCTACGTGCGAACGCAAAACTTTACACAGAAACGTTAAGTCTATTAATTCCCCCTCTCTACAAGCGATAAGATTTTAAAATGCACAAGTCTATCACAATAAATTTTTATGTGAAGGAGTTCGTCCGGGGAAGTCCTGCCGCCTTACATATTTCTGCCGCCAATAAGTAATGTGAACACTACTGCGTTCCAATTTAGAAGAGGGCTGGTGTAATTACAGGCACATGGGACTTGTAAGCTTAAATCTCAGGGTGACAGACGCAGTGGCAGTAAAGCTATAGCGATAGATTAGCGATCGGCTGATCTGGTAGTCTTTGGGGGAGGTCTATGTTCAGCAGTGGACGTCTTCCGGCTGATATGATGATGATGAAGTGCTGTATTTCATACTCATTTCATATACATTCAATTCATGTAATAATGCCTGACACGTGTAGTATTTTATATACAGTCATGTAATATTTCCTATTAGTAATTTTTCTACTTGTTTTTAGTACACTTGTACTTACGTGCCATTTCATTTTGTAAAAGCGGTTCCAACTGAAAACCAGCGTTACAGCGGGCGAGCTGTAACATATGCTGAGTTGGATCCGCTTCAGCTTATAGATATGTAATAATTAATGTGAATTATCTGTTTACCTTGAATTATCTTAAGAGGGAGCAGAGGAAAAATTCCTAATCTTCGATTTGATTTTAGAGGGGTATGTCCACTTTAAAGTTAAAAATAAAATATTGTATGAGTAACTACACGATATATTCAAGCATAGACACTAATCAGAAACATAAAACAATAAAGTTTCCTCGATAGATAAAAATCACGAAATGACCTCTAATTTTCACATTTTTTCGATTCATCCTCGAAATTGTACAGATTATTAGGACAAAAATTAGATAATTAATTATATTTATGCATGATCGAGAACTGTCACTACGGATTTTTTTTAATCCTTTAGTTTTAGAGTTATTCCGCTAAAACGAAGTTGGTACTTTTAATGCGCAAAATTCAACATCTCCTGTCGCATGTCACGCGAACTTCAGGCATATATTTGTTTCACAAATTTGGGCGGAGCTAACGTCAAAACTTTTTTGGCATGCTCCCTCTTAAGCTGAATGTACGTTTCTTTCTTTCTTTTCTTTGTTATAGCAGACAGGACTGTCGCTTACCACTTGGCGCTGTTACTCTCGTCTTATGACATCGTAAATAGTATTTTATATAATGATTGCATACAATACTTTTTCTACGAGCAAATAAAATAATGAAATGTCAACCGTGACCATGGGACCTGTAAAGGGTTTGTGTTGTTTCGGGACGTTGGTTTGTTTGAAAAAACGGAAAGAATAAAAAGTAATAGGTACCAGGATCTCGGCTCCGACTACCTATTTACAAGCTTTGGACTCGAAACCCTTGGCCCGTGGGGTCCTAGTGCCCTTCATCTGTAGAAAATTTTAACGAAAAAATTAATGGATTGTCTGGGAAACCCAAGGGCCAGCAGCTACCTTGCCAACGCATTAGCATAGTAATACAAAGGGGGAACGCCTCCAGCATCTTGCCAACTTGCCGCGGGGATCCAATTTTACTCATATACGAGTAATTTAAAAATCCTAGTTTTACTTTTACCTACTTAAGCTTTTGTTGTCTTTTTTACCTTACCTGTATATTATCTTAATTAAATATACGCGATTTAAATCCATAAAAATAGTTTCATTTCCTATGTGTAACAATCGCGAAAACCTATGTATATGTACACCAGTATGGACTGGACGTTGCAAATAAAATCCGGCGGTACGAAGACCATAAGAACAAACGTGCGTGCGCCCTGTCAACCGTGACCATGGGTCCCGTAAAGGGCCCGAAAAGTTAATTTGTTCGAAAAAACAAATATACGCAATTTAAATCCGGAAAAATAGTTTCATTCCCTATGTGTCACAATCGCGAAAACCTAAGAACTCGATAATGAAATGAACCAATATTTAATGTGTATTTTCTTAACAATCCATGACAACAAATTCAAACGAAAGCCAAAGAATCGCTACAAAACAAAAAATCAAAGAGATTGAATACAAGTGATCAATTCATTGACTTACAAATAAATGGACGACTAATACAAAAACCACGAAAAAAATGTCCCAAGTCAACCTATTTAAACGTAGTGACATGTCAAGGAATATGAAAAAGCTAAAACGTTGAATTCAAATTGTAATGTCATCGCAGTACTGTCTAATTTTGCTTGCTTCGCTGTCAGTCGAACAAACGAAGACTAGAGCGTGAATGACGCTCTGTATACGATTTTAACGCCCTATAAGTTCGGACACTTTTTAGCGCGGACCCGAGACGTCCATATAGTTGTAAGTCAATGGATCAAGTACCGTATTTTAACCAATATTTTTTTATATAAAGGTTTACGGTCCAATTGTAAGACATTTAAGCCAATTTAGGAGGAAGTTGAGTAATTAAGAAGCGTCATATTTCGTGTTATTGAATAAATTAATCATGAATTATTTTAATAAGCAAAAAAATGCGACGTTCCCTTTTTTGAAACACATTATAGTTCTGTGTACGGAACGTCTCGGTAAAGCCTCGTGGCCTAAACACGGCACTCGACTGTAAGAACCCTCATTATGCAATGATTGTATAAAATACTATTCACCTCACTAGCTCGGAAAGGGTTTCTTTCGGATTAGAAATCTGCGCGCTAAAGCCTTTCGCGGAAAAGATTTTTGAAATTTGAACTTGACCATGGACTGCGGTGTAGGTAACTTTTTCTTTCGATGAAAAAAAAATGTAATTGAACTACGTGATTTGTCGTACTTTATTTAGGTATGAATGAATGAATGAAATATTCTTAGAATAATAACGCATAGAAACCTAGTCCGCACACGCTAAGTGAGGCAAATTGAAGCGCGCCCAATGGGCCTACACGAGCGGGCGGGCCTTCAGTGCTCAAGGTCAACTTGCACCGCGAACAGATCAAGAATTTTAGCTAAAAATGACGAAATGTGCGGTAAACGAGTGTAAAAATACGTCAGACAAACATAAAATAGATACTAACATCACATTCCGCAAGGAAGTAACGCGTTTCAACTTGTATTTTTATATAAACATTCACTAAAACCGAAAATTAACCTACCACTAAAACTAGCCTACATGAATTTGATTTTTGCCTCACTTGTGACAGTTCGTTTGATATGAAACTATCATTCTATGCGTTATAATTCTAAGTAAATATTCTTTATTGCACATACAGTTACAGTTAAAATACAATACAGTAACTTAGATACAAAGGTAGAAAGTAGCAATTATTTCCAGGCATCCTTAGGATAGAAATTTGGTATACGCAAAAGGGGTGCAACCAAAGAATATTCAGTCATTATAAGTGCACTACAACTGTAAGAAAAATGAAATAATAAGATAGTAAATAAATGAAAAGATAGTAAAGAAACAGGCAAAACTTAGAAGTTGAGGAAGTGATCCTTGACATGTCGTACACACTTTTTATGTAATATGATATTTCGACTCATCCGTAGAACAAAGACCTATGTGCAAGACTGCTTATTCTCAGGACACTGTACATTTCTATCATTGTTCTTTTCGTTGTGGATATTAGATCGACTGTTGTTCGATTTTAATTTCCGAAACTAAATAACATATAAAAATTATGAATACACCTAGGCTTAGTTTGAATAACGAGGTTACGTATTTATTGTTCTGTTCTTCGGATGTGTCGATTTTACTCTTATTATTGTTGACATTAAATTGATAAAAATAGTTTTGTTTACTAAGTTATTTTATTTCGTCGAACAATAAACTGGTTTGTCATAGATCAATTGTTTTTCTTTTGTCTATCATTTTTATCTCTGTGGTGAGGAGAAAATTTGTTGTTTCGCTCCGCAGCAAAGTTCTTTTGCGTCTCGGGTCTTGAAACTTAACTTCGTTCAAGATTTTAGCTTCGCCATCTTCGCGTGCTCAAGTTTCAATACAAGCACTCGCGTCATTGACTTACAAATAAATGGACGACGGGTCTAATACAAAAACCACGAAAAAAATGTCCCAAGTCAACCTATTTAAACGTAGTGACATGTAAAGGAATATGAAAAAGCTAAAACGTTGAATTTAAATTGTTATGTCATCGCAGTATTGTCTAATTTTGCTTGCTTCGCTGTCAGTCGAACAAACGAAGACTAAAGCGTGAATGACGCTCTGTATACGATTTTAACGCCCTATAAGTTCGGACACTTTTTAGCGCGGACCCGAAGTCCATATAATTGTAAGTCAATGACTCGCGTCCACCAACAACTTTGCAGCCATATATAACAAATAACTATTACAATTTAGTAGCGAGTACCATAGACAATAGAATTACGATTCAGAACTAAAAAGAGCGCCTTTGTGATGTGGTTTATGACATTATAATTGACAGATTCAAGTAGGTAAACGAGTCAAACAATAAAATTATGAAGCAAGGGATCATTCTCAGATCGTCCTATGATTCAACTATGTTGAAAATTCCGTTACGTTAAGTCGTTGACCATCTAAACTTGAATGTCCTAAAAAAACAATGCATACTGAATCACATCACATTGTGTCAACCCACACGGACTTTAAACAGCCTTAAGGCTTCCTAAAAAGGTATCCTTCTATTTGCACCTCAAAAATAGCCACTAGACTTTTAGTGAATAAAGGATAAGGTTGAAATTTTCGTATCGATTGGGGATACTCGCGACATTTGTAAATTTGTTTTAAAGTTACGTTCTTTTTTTGTAACTTTGCAGGTAAGACGAAATCTTCTTAGCGTTTATTATACAGATTATAAGGTTGGGAATGCTGTGTTACAATGGTATTGTAATGGTATTTGTAATGTTGTGTTATCCCACGTAAAACCTTCTCGCCTACGTATAATACGTGTACAAGTAGTTACTGTTGGTAAGAGGAGTGCGAACTCTTCGGTAAACGTAAAAAAATGTGATATACATAGATGTTAAGATTATCGAGGTTTTTTTTTAATGAAAATATAAGAACGCGTTTGACCTTCATCTCACCTGATCAGAGATGGGCAAACGCCCGGGTTTTAAGCCGGCGCTTTGTTAACGCGGAGTTTTAACAGATTAAAGCCCATTAACGTCCGATATCCAGGGCAAAAACTGTTTACAACTAAGTAAATATTTGTAAATCGTGTTTTGTTCAATGTAATGATAGTATTAGAAAATGTTTCTTGCTTGGTTATATTTTGCCTTTCTATTGTATCTATTCGCTTCAAATGAATCGATACAAAAACTCGTTGTCGTATACACTTGAATCGATTTTCATAAAAATCAAATCATAATGTGCATCTCTAGTGGTAAGTGAGAGACTACAGCAAGGTGGATATTATGTGGAGTTGCCTCTTTTTCGCCTAAAAAGACTTTTAACATCGAAATTTCAAAAAAGTAATAGAATTATAGGCATCACGCATTTAACTGCCTCTGTGGCCGAACGGTTACCATGCCAGACTGCCACGCAGAGGTCCCAAGTTCGATTCCCGGGCCGGGAGAAATATTTGTATGGCCTACATTTATTTCTATCGTGAGTTTGGGTGTAATTTGTGGTGGTCTATGTGTGTCTATGGCACCCGCGACACAGGGTTTCCCTAGTGCGGGGCTATGTTGAGTGTGTGCGTTATTATTATTATTATTACGAGGTTAAGGTGGAGGTGGGCGGGACATTTGCGTAGACGAGAAGACGATGGACCAAAGCAGTCATGGAATGGTAGCCAAGAGGAGCAAAAAGGTCAGTGGGCCGACCACCAGCCCGATGATCTGACGATATTGTCTGATTTGCGGGATCGCGCTGGGTGCGAATGACGCAGGATCGAAAATATTGAATTTTCGATCCTGCGTCATTCGCAATAAAGACGAAACTTATGCCCAGCAGTGGGTTGATGTTGGCTGAACATGATGACGATGTTGATGAATGGAATTATATCAAAGTCCGTATTATTTTACTCGTATAATGTTTCTGTCCACGGTTTTCGCCAAAAAGGGTTAAAACCGCGTTTTGGATTAAAACCCGGGCGGATTCAACCCACTGCTCATCTCTGCACCATGAAAAGTGACATCCTAGGTCGACGATGAGCTTGCACACTTAAATAATGTCAATTCGCTCTTGCCTGAAAATTAAAAAAATCTAAATATATTCAACATGCAATAGGGCTTTGAAATGCCTTATCCTATCTAATTCTATCAGATTCTATCTACATTTACATAATAATTCAAAACCATTTACATGTCGTATCTACGACCTAAGTAAACCCAATCTCACACTTGCCGGAGGCCATCACGCGTGCCAATTCTTTGAACGTGCGACCTTTAGCCTGAAAACTAGTTTGTGACTACGTAAATAACAGTAACAACTTACTGATGGAATGTTTGCCTTGCATACAGGAAGGTCCACGTTTGAGTACTAACAAATACCAAAACCCTGTTGTTTAGAAACTTGCTCAATATTTATGGAAAAAGGCATGAAGTATATATCGCTGAGGTGAGTAGGAGGGTGTTTGCTGCCTCTGGGTCATTGCGGCGTTGGAAAAATTTGCTTCCTGTGAGGACTAAGGTTGAACTTGCGCAATCGTTGCTCTCACCTATTCTTGATTACGCTGATGTCTGTTTCATTGACCTTAACGAGGATCTGTTAAGCAGACTCCAGCGTCTACAGAATCTTTGCATCAGATTCATATACGGATTGCGCAAGTTCGATCATGTGGCCGAATTTAGGAGAAGGCTTCAGTGGCTCCCTATCAAGTTGCGCCGTGAGGAGCACGTTCTCAGCTTACTTTACAATGTTCTATACGACCCTCGTACTCCTCCATACCTTAAGGTTCGTTTTTACTTCCTCGGGGATGATCACAACCGTGAACTAAGGTCTAAAATGGATAACCTACTGAAGCCTCCTTTCACTCGCTCTGAGTATTACAAAAATTCTTTTACTATTAAGGCTGCAAATTTGTGGAACGATCTCCCATTTGAAATCCGACATTCTAAGTCGCTACCTATTTTCAAAACCGGATTGCGTAAATATCTTTTATCACGGTCCTAGTCTGCAACATATGTATTAGTAAGTATAAGTTATTAGTAAGTATAAGTTTATTTAGCTATATTTATATATACATATATCTACGTAGGTATAATATATCATTATTTTTTAAATATTTTATAAATTACTATGTGTCTTTATTTAATTTTATTATTTTGTATTTTTTTTATTTTTTATTTATACAATTTTATTTTTTTTATATTTTTATTTTTATATTTGTAAAATTGGCACACTACGTCTCCCGCTCCGATTAGCATTCCTCTAACTCTAAGGTTGTCTGGAAGAGATCGCTCTTAGCGATAAGACCGCCTTTGCCCACATTGGTTTTAGGTTGTTTATGTACTATTCTTGATCTTGTGTGTGAGCAATAAAGTGTTTATCTATCTATCTATCTATATGTATGTATGTTTGTGTGAATTAGGTATTAATTTGTCAAGGTAACAGGAAGTTTTAAACGTCACTCTGGGCTTCATTTGGGAGGGAATTTTTTTCCCTCACAGCGGGACGCCTGTAAATTTATTTTTGTTTAAAAAATAAAATACATGTTTATGACAGTTCCGAAATGTATATTTTTTTAGAAAGAACTAACACTTATATATATATATATATCTGAGCAAATTTTCTTTAATACGTGAGGTTTAGATTTAAATCTATTCCATGGCATCCGCCGCTAACCGCACATCACCGTCAAAAACCGGGCGACAAGGCTTTCGCGTAATTATATCAAATTTATTTTCACTTGTGTTCCATTTTGTGAAAACGGGACCTTTTTAAGTCTTTTGGGGACAGCGGGACACGAAAACTGAAAGCGGGACGTACGCGGACGCACGTTACTTATTGAAGTCCCAATGCTGGGCTCACAATGAGCGCTTGGGCTGTAGTGTCCTCGCGAGCCCATTGGGAATTAGAAGCGGGTGGAAGAAGGTGTGTGAAACACATCATTAAATTGCAATTGTTTGCAGATGTGTACAAGTATCCTCACAATGTTCTCCTTCACCGAAAAGTTTCAAATTAAATATCGCACATAAATTCCGAATAACTCAGAGATGCAAACCCTGTTTCGAACCCACGACCCTTCTTCTTCTTCTTCTCAGAAGGGGCCTGAGTCCAGCGGTGGACTTTTAAGGATTGATATAACAGTCGTAAATAATTGCTAATTATAAAGACTAAGTTTATTCACCACTGCCAGGGTTGGCTGGAAGAGATCTCTTCTAGAGATAAGCTCACCTTTGTATATGTCCTTTGTAACTTGTAATGTTCAATGTCATTTATTTGTGAAATAAAAAATTATTATAAACCACGTTTTAGGTTTGTCATAAGATAACAACTAGATAAGAAAAAGCACCATCAGTTGTCGACTTTTTAACAAAGTCATGTTTAACTGTAACATAATAAATAATGTGTAGTTAGCGGCTAAGTATAACTTAACAAAGAGCCATTACGATATGCATCTCAGTAAAAAGAGGCCTGTATTGTACTTATCGATAAAATATAGAGATGGGAAAGTTTGAGATACTCAATTTCGATTATTTTGAATGGATTATTAAATTATGTTAATATTTAAAAAAAATTTGCATTTACTACATTTATTATAATTTTTTTGCAGTGGCAGTACAGTTCCTCGAGAAAGAGTTTGTCCAGGGAAGCACTGCCACATTACCAATAAGGTAAGGTGTGCCGCCAAGCAGTAATGTTAGCATTAGTTTCTTTTTTAACTGTTATTATTCTAAAATGTTGTTAACAAAATTAGTTTTCCTCTATTTGTGTATTGTCTGATTTGTACTTCTACATACAATTACTCTATTTTTGTTAATCCGAAGATAATAAAATAAAAATTACTTCGTTCCGGTTTTGAAGGGCGAAAAGCTGGGAAAAGAGCTGATTCTTTAAACACTTAACTGCCTCCATGGCCGCACGGTTATCATGCCGGACTGCCGGATCCAGGTTCGATACCTGGGCCGGGAGAAATATTTGTATGGCCTACATTTATTTCTCTCGTGAGTTTGGGTGTAATTTGTGGTTGTCTATGTGAGTACAAGTCACCCGCGACACAGGGTTGCTAGTGCGAGCCTATGTTGAGTGTGTGCGTAATTATTATTATTATAATTTGAGAGAGCGTCAGACACGGTATGCTGAAGACGCTGGTTCTAATCCATTCGAATCCAAGCTTTTCTTAGTGTTCGATCTTTGTATTAATAATTATGAACGAGTATTTTAACATTTTTCAAATTACATTTGGTCTTAGAATATCTTGAATAACAAATAATAAAAACGGATGCCACATCTCTACTATAAACTGTTAACTTAAATTTGGCAAATCATTCTCGTGAGTGCGGAACATCGTTCCATTGATAAAAAAACAGCCACTTTAACCACCAGTTAAGTGTGCAATTTTTTTCTTAAATTCGGTTTAACAAGACGCGGTGAAACTGTTCAAAAGGCTTTTTTATCTAATCGTTTTGTGGAGTTTTGCTTTTTAACCGTTTTGCTTTCATCGACTGTAATTAATCGTCGAATAAAAGAACAAGGGTAAAATTGTAGTCAAAAGAATTCTTGAGCGTCTTCTAATGTCTAAATTACAAGTTAGAATAACGAAAAATTCATGTCAACAAATTACTAACAAATATGTTAGGAGACTGGCAGTCCCTTGATGTTGAGTATTTTCAGTGCTATAAGCAAATAATTTTCAATGCACCTACTACTATAGAGGGCCATAATAAGCCTAGCTGAGACTGTTTTAGTTTAACTAAGGTAAACAATTCTTTTGTAGGGAGCTGTATACGTTTTTATAATAAGATTCTGGAGCACAATATTAAGATTACCGTTTCCTAAGTTTAAAACTTACATTAAAAGTATTTTAATTGAAAAGTCATATTAAAATATTGTAGATTAAGCGTTAGATAAAGATGTATGGAAAGACAATGCGAGTCTAGATTCCACACAAATATGATTTAAAATGTTTACTATAGCATTTGAGTTTATTTGAAAAGAGCAATCCCTAGAGTTTCTCGCTCGTTCTTTTCAGGGAGGTCAGCGTAGTGAACGAGCCAGTAGCTTCAAAAATGACGTTTTCAAATGTAAACATTTTACTTAAGGAATAAATGATGATTTGGCTTTGTTTGGAAGCAGAAATGCTATTCACATTTAATTTTGGTTTATTGTCTTAATAAATAATATAACGATAGCACTATCGAGTTCTGAGGTTTTCGCGATTGTTGCAGATAGGAAATGAAACTATTTTTCCGGATTTAAATCGCGTATATTTGTTTTTTCAAACAAACCGACGACGTTTCGGGCCCTTTACAGGTCCCATGGTCACGGTTGAC
>NW_020653732.1:1457412-1478786 GCF_003589595.1 Hyposmocoma kahamanoa | reverse complement strand
TGTCCAAATTTAAATTATATAAAAAAGTTCATAATTTCTACGCAAAACTATTACAGAAGAAATTAGGGCGTCAAAAACTTTTAATAGATTTAGTTTAATTTATAAAAATAGATATATTAATATTTGCCTATTTTCTAGTTAGTATATCACAAGGACAAATCTGCCGTCCGTTAACTAAAATCCGGTCATGTGACAAAATATTTTTTTGAGATATCGTAAAAAACTATAACCCAGTTTTAGAATATTGACATTGTTTAATGATAATTCAGCTATGCATCGTCAGGGTAAGTCCCGATAAGTCAAACACGTTAACTAATTTTAACTGTTTTTAAATCTATCTTTTGCTATTTAAAACAGATTTTTGACCATTTGTCACAGCTGCGTTTTCTAGTTAGTGGACGGCAGAAATCAGGTTTTGTTCTTTTGCTTTTCAAAATGTGATGAAGTGACAGGAATAATTTTATTTCAGACAGTAGATATAGTTACATAGCCTACATTTATTTCCATATGGTTGATATAGTTTATCATATATAGGTTGATATAGTTCCATATGGTGTTAGTAGGTTAACTATGTTAGTAAAATGCAAAGTTTGTTATAATTATTAATACAAAGATCGAACACTGTATTAATTAAATTTATACAGTGAATAGCGACATCTCTCGCCAGGACTGGTAGCTGTAAAGGTACTAACTGGGTGATAAAATCTGTCAAAGATTTCTCATAGATGGCGCTACGACTAAAAAGTCGTTGAAAGACCAAGTACAAAGACACGACGCAAGCACATAGAAAGATTCGTGAGGTCCGTTGGTTCGTTCCGTGGCTGCGTTGGTATAGCGTCTGGCACGGTATGCAAGAAGACGTCGGTTCGAATCCGACCGGATCGAAGGAATTTTTTCTGAGTGTTTTTTCTGAGTGTTCGATCTTTGTATTAATAATTATAACAAACTAGTGGAGTAATTTCACAAAAAATCATTGAATATCAATAAAAAAAAAAATTTAATTAAAATGCAAAGTGTTAATTTTCATGAACATCGATGGACATCCAATACTTAAGGATTGGGCTGTCGATCCTCTCTGCTACCACCTTAAGAAGACTGTTGGTGCAGCCTCTCACTCTGGCCAACAGGGATGCCACTCTCTTACGAAAGGCTGCCAGAAACCTATCAATCCTTGTCTCCGCGAACATCCCAGAGGCATAGTGTCGAAGCAGCCCCAGCAGTCCCCTCAGGGCGTTGTTGAATTGGACACGCAGAGCACTGTATGCTTTTTTAATGTATGGTGATTTTAACCTCGTATGAGCACGGTGCAAACCTGCGGGTCAGCATATGTTAACTGCCTCTGTGGCCGAACGGTTACTATGTCGGACTGCCACGCAGAGGTCCCAGGTTCGATTCCCGGGCCGGGATAAATATTTGTATGGCCTACATTTGTTTCTCTCGTGAGTTTGGGCGTAATTTGTGGTTGTCTATGTGTATGTCCATGGCACCGGCGACACAGGGTTTCCCTAGTGCGGGGCTATGTTGAGTGTGGGCGTTATTATTAATAGAATTGATGAAATTTGAAGATAAGAGAATGGATTTTGTCGGAAAGAAAACAACCATTATTTTAGGCAACCAAGTTTGGAAGGTAATAAGAAAAGTTCCGTCTTTGATCTAAGTAATCACAAACTTAGTAATGGATAGAAGGGTTGAAACCTTTATGAATAATAATAATAATAAAGATTCAATGTCATAAAAGGAATAATTTATACGAATTAAAATGGAATATTAAATGGAGAAAATTTGAGCAAATGGAGTCTGTATTTGGCATCGAGTACATAACCAGAAATAGAGACGAAATAAGAGCTATTTATGCCTGGCAACTCATCAGGCAAATGGGCCTTATATCACTTTTAAATATCAACTCTCCTTTGCGCTGAAATCACAAATTAGAAAACTAAAATAGTACAGCGCCAACAACTGACCTGTGTGTAAGTCTCCATATATTCCTAAAATATTCTGTATTCATTGTAATAAAGATAATATCTCTAACAATGGGGGCTGTTCCATTCGGTGGTGTGGGAAAAACAGCATAACATCTAATTACAAAACAACCGGAATCACATTTCATCGGTAATTAAATATTAATTATGTCATTTTTCGGGCTGGCCAATCGGAGCGCAGTTGTTTTCACAAATTAAATGACATTTCGTCTCTATTTCTGGTTATATACTCGATGGTACATATTTGGTAACTAGCGCTGTATAATGCATCCCTGGGCTTAATTTCATCAGTTTAATATGATCGGGTAAAGTACATCCTATCGTGTAATAAATTAGCACTTTCTTTAGACAATATCCTTAGGTGTATTTTATATTATACATTGAAAGGGTTCTAACCCTAACAAGCCGTGACCAGGGGGTCTATTCTCGATCTCCGTCCGACATCCGTCCGAAACAATTGCTGCCAAACAAAAACAAAAGTGGCCAGGAACCGGAGAAAGGCGATAAAAAGTTGGGATGACGATGTAAGGAGGTCACACCGTCACAATCTAAACCACTTAATCTAGCAAAATACTTTTTCCCTTTCGGTGCCTCGCCTTAATAAACAATTACATTACAATAAAATTACAATGATTATTTAATCCATTATGTGACAACCCTAGCACATCTGCGTATTTATAGCGCAAGTATTTACGCGTCGGCGGCATCGCAGAACATCAAAGACGTTGCGTAACTGTCATTACAATATAATTCGATCGAGTTGTCACCACTTGAGGGAAAATCTTAACACTGTGATTAATTTGTGAAAAGTAGGGTCAATGACATTTAGCGAATTTTAATTTTCCTTTGTGAGAGGCATAAAAAATATTTGACACTAAAAAACAGTATCAGACGTATTCCGTACTTTTAGCCCGCTTGCACACTCCTTTGGAATCGTATTTGCTCGGAATACGAGACTATACAAATCTAGAAAACTCGGATAGATTTCGGATGTCGCTTGTACACTACACGCATCCACTGTTGGACGTAAGCCTCCCCTAGAGCACGCCAACTTTCCCGGTCTTGTGCCGCCCGCATCTAGCCACTGCCCTCATTGCTCAGGTCGTCCGTCCATCTTGCCGCAGGGCACTACGTTCTATCCGTTTCTACATTAGTTTTGATTATAGTGACCCTCCCTACCGACCTTGAGGCTATACGAGAAGGGTACTATAACCTGTGCGCGCACAGAAACCTTATAAGTTCAGGTTCTGGCCCGAAATCGGCCAGTGTACAGAGTTGTCACAGACCTCTGTCACTTGACTTCATCCAGTTCTCGAGAGGTTAGTACCTCTCGCTTCCAGATTACTAGTGTTTTGTTGAAGTAACAATAACTAACTAACAAAGAATTTATTGTCACTTTGTCAGTTATTTTTATCTGAGTGAAATTCCATGTCGCCACAGGGATGCGAACCTCCTTTGAATTCAAAAGCAATCGTGGTCGTAATGATAATAATAGATAAAATTGTCGGTCACAGGGTTGCACAGGTCACCTTGTAGCTTGGAGAAATGGGAATGCCGAAGGCTTGGTCTACAAATTTATTCTAAGAGATGATAAAAGAGGTAAAAGGAAGGCCGTAACAAAGAATAAAATGGTGTAAAAACGGTACAATTATTATAAAACACTCCCTATAAAACTAAATAACAAAATACTCACGACAAAAGGGCCTATATAACTATACAATTTTAATTAATAGACGTGAAGTTTAACAACAATGTAATTAAGTATAAGTTTGTGCCATAAATCACATCACGTCTTTTCGTTTCAAGAATTTTGATGGGCATGACGATAGTGTTGCCAGGGCATTGAATCGAACATTATAATACATTTCGTTACGTAAAAGGTTTCATTTTTTAAAATAAAATTTGTAACTGTATTAGATATATTATACTCTTGGATCATAAACCTGCCACTGCTGTTCACTGGTTTCTTCTATTTGTTAAATTGAGTACGAAAATTACTTTTTCTGACACTGACACTTTGCAGTTGACCGCCGATGTCCTTGACTGTGCTATCCGATACCGGATCTGAAGGCTCTTAACCCAATAATAAACTGCAATTAAACTAAAAGTAGGTGGGTCTAAAAATGACCGTCGATAAGACGAAACTTATGTCGAATATCCATGTCGTACTCACCCCTATAATAGTGGGAACCTTTACTCCTAATTGGACAAACCGTCCAATTAGGCTGAGCCAACTTCGAGGAAGAACTCAATCGTCGAATCCGACTCGATTGGGCAGCTTTCGGAAAGCTCCGGGATGTCTTCTCGTCCGCAATACCGCAGTCCTTGAAGACAAAAGTCTTCGAGCTTTGCGTGTTGTCAGCGATGATCTACGGCTCTGAGACGTGGTTACTTACTATGGGCCTCATAAAAAAGCCCAAAGTCTCTCAACGAGGCATGGAGCGAGCAATGCTCGGTATTTCTCTACGTGATCGAATCAGAAACGAGGAGATCCGTAGAAGAACGAAAGTCACCGAGCACACAAGGATTAGCAAGTTGTAGTGGCAGTGGGCAAGGCACATAGCTTGTAGAACTGATGGCCGTTGGGGCAGAAAGGTTTTTGAATGGAGACCACGACCCGGAAGGTGTTCAGTGGTACGGCCCTTTGCTAGATGGACGGATGACCTGGTAAGGGCGGCGGGTATCCGATGGATGCACGTTGGCAATCTTTGGGGGAGGCCTATGTTCAGCAGTGGACGTCTACCGGCTGATATGATATGAAGTAACGGACCTGGGGGCGCCCATGTAGACATCTCCTAAAATCTAGGCTCGCGTTCAAATACCTCATAAGGAGGATCATAACAAAAATGGTAAATTATATAGCCTTCCTAACTATCACCTGGTGGTATACCACAACAGGTACGGTGTACAACCATAATGGACCCACAAAATTAACACAAGTAGATGCATTAGTTCCTTTGCGATAACGCTGTAGTAACAATGGGAAACTTGAACCTCCGATGACATCAACAAAAGCATCTAGATAAACTATCTGCAAAGCAATTTATACTAATACTACAATTTCACATAATCTGGCGGCCATCTTGTTTTTTTTTCTTCTGACACGTTTCCCATATGTTATCGCTTGCTCAAATCGAGGCGTGTCTGGGAAAATTCTTTATCTTCAAATGTAATTAGCGTATTATTAAAAAGCGGGATTTGTTAAAATATACCACACTTATCTGGGGTAGGTAGAGACTACGGACCTGCTGTGTTTTTAGTAGCAGTAGAGGTCCTTGTGAAAGAGAGTTTCTGCCACCAAGTATTAATGTGAGCATTTCGTTTTTGAAGGGTAAGGGTACTGGTGAAATTATAGACTCACGGGACTTGTCAATTTATGTCTCAGGGTGACGGGTGCAGTGGCAGTGCTCCTCAGATCTTTGTGATTTAAAGCTCTGAGCGGCACTGGAACTGTTATGGACAAGCGTGTCGCTTACCACCAGTCGCACAACTTGTTCGTTCCGTCACTTCGTATCATTTTAATAAAAATTTCTTTCCCTTTCTGCACTTGCGTAAGTCTTACATGTACGTCCATTTATGTTTGTGATTTTGGTTGTCCAGGGTTAGACTAATTTGGAACCAATTTGAGAAACAATACTTTCTGAATTGTTTCTGGTTCTAGATGTACTGGGTGTCCTGGACTTAATTTCGTTGTTCTGGTAATTGTAAAACAGGGAATTGCCTATGTGACACATCACTTGACCTGATCTTTTTAAAGGCCATCTGCAATGTGGTTATATGAGACAAGGTCGTCCTTTTCCTATGTCTCTTTGTTACGGATGTCCTCAAACCGGTTGAGATATAGGGGAAAGTATGGGATATTGGACCAGCAACTAAATTGGACCATTCTCTAATCTCAAAAAGTATGTTTGTAATTGTTATATTGGCATTACCCAGCGATATGAGTACTAACTTCATTGCATACTAGCCATTGTATTTGTTGTGATATTGAACGTCTGGTTTTTCTTTTCAAAAGTCTTTTATTTTGTTATTTTTAATGTAAATTCCATAGATCCGTGTTAAGAGTGTAGTTAACTTAAAGGTAAGCGTACAGTGTTTGTAATTTACAGCATAGAAGTGTAATTTATCTACAATCAATTTACATGAAACGATTGCCGGCATTTTAGGGTATGTTCAATTGAATTTGTTTTTATAATATAATCATACTGTTGGTTAAAATGGACCAAGAGCTCCCAAGTTGATTGGACAACATATAGGTTCCATAACCGGAATTAAGAACCATGTACTCAAAATCCTGACATTTGCGATAATTGTCTTATGTGAAGAGATACGTTATATTACGTTTTATTTGTTTTAATTGAAGTTCAATTTAGCGACCCGGTAGTCCAAATCTGCAATTTGGACCACACCGGGTCGGTAAATTTCGCTGGTTCTGTAACCAGTTGGCTAAATTGGAACAAAGCTCGGATCTACACTTTCTTGATTTTTTTAGATGTCTATCGTAACAATTTATGTCATTTAATGCTTCATAAATACAAAGTCTAATAATTGTTGTTTCATTTCATACAATAGACGTTTGTAAAAATCTGAAAAACATATATTTGAAAGGCGTTTGAAAATAAATGGTCCAAATTGACAGACTTTCCCCTGTACGTCGAGTATGACCTTTCCCCACGTCCCCATGTATATTCGCTTAATAAATTTGTGCCGTTACTGTGCTAACAACTTATTGTTATTTTATAGCGGTGTGAGACAAGGCTACATTTACACGTGGATGTCGTATAAAATTACAAACGGAGTCTAATCTCAGAGATGAGTGGCAACTTCATTAAATATGAAAGAATATAATCCTGACTTTATATAAATCAGGGTTGTTGCTGATGCTCGTTTTTTACATATCAGCGGAAGCGGATGTTGATTTTTTACCATAACATTAGCAGATGCTGATTTCATCTATTTAAAAAAACTTACAAATCTTGTACTCTTGGGTCCTCAAAATCCTTATACTCCACTGATGTTCACTGGTATCTTTACATTGTCAATTACGTGCGAAAACCAACAAAACCTGTGAGCTATATATATGAATTCCATAAAATGTTACTACGCCATCTAGTATTAACAAAACCAACTAAACTGATTTGCTCACTACATTTTACCGGCAGGCTGTGATGGCCGTTTTGATAAATTACAATAGTGAGGTGAAATCTCAGTTCATTCTCGAAAAGAATTTATAATCAAATGTGAGTCGTATCTATAAGTTTTTAGATTTACAACTAGTATTGCAAGAGGTAGTTGATTAAAAAGTGTTAATAAAAGGAAAATAAATGTTTACTTAATTTATTTCAATGAAACGAAGCAACGTCAATTCGAAAGTGCTTTGTTTTGCATTGAGCTTTGACGCGAGATTGCCGGAGATAGAAGTCGTGCTGGCCAGCGATCCCGTATGTGACGATCTTTTAAAAATTTTAAATTTGAAGTTTTAAAAATCGAAAAACAAAAGTTTTGTCGTAATATTATACGTGAGGCGCACTATAAGTTTCCGAAATGAATAAGAAAAATACTATAAATGGTCAGAAATGAATTCATTGTTTCTCAAAAATATTATCCGTTAGCGTTAATGCACTGTTTCTTATGAATGAACCAATTTTGAAAACATTTATGCCGCTCCTCCGTGAGAGTCTCTGAAACATATTTTTCGTACTCTTCGACAGCCTCTTCAGGTGACGAAAATCGTTGACCGCGTAACTTATTCTTAATTTTTGGAAATAAATAAAAGTCACAAGGTGCCAGGTCGGGACTGTACGCGGGATGGCTCATAAGGTCAACGTTGTTCACCTTCAAAAATTCATTTGTCTGTCTGGCCGCGTGAAAACTGGCATTATCGTGGTGCAAGATGATACGGCGTTTACGGTTATTTTTACGGAGTTTGTCAATAACTTCCGGCAAACACAACCAATCAATATTCACAGCACAACGATTCTCCAAAGCAACAATGGCCACGTGTCCAGTTTTATTTAAAAAAGAAACAATCATTCGCTTAAGGGCACTATGGAAGCGCGCCACTTTGGTTGATTTCGGCTCATCTCGAAAGACCCATACGCTCGATTGCTGCTTCGTTTTGGGATCGTAACTATAAATCCATATTTCGGCACCTGTTATGTTACTATGTCCCACACCAAATATGACGCCCCTTCGTTGAATCTGGTAAGCATGGCTTTGCACCAAGTGACGCGATCCGTTTTTTGCCTCAGTCAAATTGTGTGGGATCCACCGACAGCACAGCTTTTTCACACCCAAATGTTTGTGTAGTATTGATTGTATTTGACTCATGCCTATGTCTAAAGATGCCCGAATCTCATGGTAAGTCACACGCCTGTCTGTTTTGATCATACGGCGCACATCATCGATGTTTTTGTTGTTCACAGAAGTGGACGGGCGACCATCACGAAATTCGTCACTGAGATTCACACGACCGCGTTTGAATTCTGCAAACCAGCTATAAATATTATTGTTATATATTAGAGCTGTTAAATTACAATTAAGTGTAAAATTTTCACGAGTTAAATCCATGATGATGTAGACAACCAATTTCTAAAATGACGCCACAATGTAAAAACAAGTGACAGTCAGATGAAACAAACTGTATTCAACAGACAAAGAGTTAAATTTTCAAATGTTCTAATTGCTTTTTATATATTGTTTATGTAAGTGGCCAGTTCCGTAAACTTATAGTGCGCCCTGTGGACATTCCATAAATTTTACTGCAAGTCACTATTGACAATAATTAGCTCCTTCAACGTAGTTATGAATTAATACGAAGTACTTGAACTGATAAAAGGATTCTTTTTTACAAAAATAAGTATAAATCTTAAAAAAAGATTTTGTTTACACAAACAGGGCTTTTTTAATGATTTTTACTTATTTTTAATGATTTTGATAAACCAATCAGTCTGCTTAGCTTAATCATACTGAAATATTCGGAAAGGTAAGAATAACCTCTGATCTCATTTTTAGGCTTGCAGTCTGCTTCTGGATGGTTCGTAAATTAATGTCACGAAATAAATATCACTGATTATCAGTAACGATGAAGGATTATCCGTGGATGCGGATTCGGATCCTGATATTCTCAACAACCCTAATATAAACCGTCTCTATATATACTAAGTAACATTTATATATACTGTCAGATTAATAAAATACAAATTTGAACATTGCGTTGCTGACGCGAAATGTATACCGGGTATAAAATTTGACATTCACGAGTTTTAACACTATAGCGAAACGAAAAATTTATATTGAAGGTGAAAAAGAAATTAAAATTAAAATTCAATTATTTCAGACGAGTTCCATAATTTGCTAGTTATAATAATAATAATAAGAAAAGTGCTTATGAATTAGTGTAATATATTTCAAATCACCTTCCTCATTAAGCATTGCCACATGGGAGAGGTAATCCTATCAGCTACAGGTTTGAAGAATGCTGTTGGGGCATTATGCGTAATTGGATGACAAAAATCCGTGGCAGTGATCCGTTTGGCTCTAGCAGGTAATCTCGATCATGTTTGAAATAAATATTGTAAATAAGAAATGGGTATAATGGTTAATAAGTATAATTAAATTGTAGTATACTTATACAACGTAACAATTAGATTTTTTTACATAAAATATAAGTGCGCATTTGACCTCCATCTCACACAGCATGTACACCTAAATAATGCCTATTCACTCTCGCGTTGAAAAGACCCAAGTTGTAACGTTCAGGGAACAAGTCTGCAGGCAGGGAATTCCACTCCATAGCCGTTCGCCATATAAATGTGGAAGCGTAACGCTTTGTGCGAGTCTTTGGAATATCTACAACATAGGGGTGAAACCCAAGCCTACGCCTAGTCCCCCGGTGATGGAAAGGGGAAGGCGGAATTAAATCGTGTAATTCCATCCCACACTCTCCGTGATACGAGTATATCCTGTAGAATACCGATAAGCAGGCAACTTTACGGCGGTGTCCAAGGCTCTGCAGCTTCGCCTCTACTAATTCCGAGTCACCTATAAGCCTCTTGGCACGGTTGTTAATTGAATCCAAAGTGGCCAGTTGATATGTATCAGAGCCATCCCAAAGGTGGCATTTTAATCATAGGTACATACACAGAACAATAAATATAGTAGAAGTGGTTATTTAGCGCTCGACGCGTTCCAACTTTCGCTTTGTGTGGTATGGTTGGGTCATTATTTCGTGCACATTCTCCAAAATCCTGGGAAAATGCCTTATTGTATTGTTTTGGAGTGCAGAAATTACAGCCGCACCAAAAATATTTTCCTTAGTGGTATTTCATATCATCGGAAAGTATTATTTTAATAAATCGATACCTCCAATGAACACTGCGCCATCTTTATTTTTTGCTCATTTTCTGTTATTTTTGTAAACAGTCATATTTATTTATTAATATTATGATTATGCTCGCCGAATTTTGCGAAAAAAAAATAATAAAAGCACAAAAAATTAAATTCGTCAAACAAAAACAAACGAATTCTGTGAAAAATAAAATGAAGAAACAAAAACAAAATAAATGCAGAACAGGTCCAAAAACTAAGTTGACGTAGTGTTCATTGGAAGTGTCGAAATTTTCAATTTTCTGTTTACCGAAATAATTTTTTTGTTACAAGAAACGAAAGTAAAGCTTATACCCTTGCAATATGGTCGCTTCTTGTTTGGAGAACTAAATAAATAACTCCAATTCGTCGTGGTTCAGCACTGTATCGCTAGATGGCAGCACATTGATTGAAATTTCAATATAATATCAAAACGTCGTAACTTGTAATAATAGTTATTGATAGTATTTAACTTTCGGTAAAGGGTAAAGTTTATGTTAACAATCCAGAATTTGTTATATGTTTTTAAATTTGAAACCACGACCAATCAATATCAAGATTTTGTAGTGTAGAAACACTAATTAAGAATGTGTGAGTTTTGGCGACGTCGGTTCTCATAGTAATCGAGGCACTTCCATATTTATTTTCTTCCATAGGTACATATCATCTACTACCGTTCTAATTCTAACAAAACTAATAACGCCTACAATTTAAAAAAGTAACTACAGATGACAGTAAAAAGTCTCTCTTTCGTTGTCAAAGGTTATCTTAATTGGATCAAAGGCAATGTTTGGGGAAAACAATAACTGTAATAGCAATTCCATAATGGCTGTCTACCTGAGCACGATCTACGAATGACACAGTGCGTGGAACCTTGTATTAGATGTAATGAGAGAATTTATGAGTAAATATCGGGGTGAATGAACTTTGCTATCTTGTCAAATTTGGTGCACCACCGTGGGACAATAGCTCCTACAAAACAATAGTCACTGTTAAATAAAGAAAGAAAGACAGATAATAATTATATATATATAATATAATTTTTACATATTGGCATCAAGTATATAACCAGAAATAGAGACGAAATATGTGCCATCCATCCCTGGAACTCATCAGGCATATGGGCTTTATATATTTTTTTAATATCAACTCTCGTTTGCGTGGAAATCACAAATAAGAAAACTGAAATAGTGCAGCGCCAACAACTGACCTGTGTGTACGTGTCCGTATATTCCAAAAATATTCTAAATTTATTGTAATAAAGATATCTCTATTAATGGGGGCTGTTCCATACGGTGGTGTGGGAAAAACAACAAAACATCTAATTACAAAACAAACGGAATCACATTCCATCGGTAATTGAATATTAAATATGTTATTTTTCAATTTTCGTCCATTATAGCAAAGCTCAAGTTGAACTGGTCGATTTGAAGTGAAACAATTGACGACTCCCGTCAATTGTTTCTAATTTGGGCTGACCAATCGGAGTCACAGTAATAATTTGGTAGAATAGTTTTCAAACAAATGAAATGACATTTCGTCTCTATTTCTTTACTACATACTCGATGCCTATTGGTATACAATATGTATTGTTTTTTTATAGTATCAAGTGACGAGACGAACAAGTCGTGCGCCTGGTTGAAAGCTACTCGCCTGTCCATTACAGTTGCAGTGCCACTTGCTGCTTTGGTATCTGAGGCGCACTGCCATTGCACCTGTCACCCTGAGACATAAGTTGAAAAATGCCATGTGCTACAGGAACATTTAAGCAGTAATGCTCAGAAATAGATGAAGTGACAGTAATTTCCGGGACGATCCTTTCAAAAATGATCGCTACAGCTAGTATGTATTGAATATCACGATGTTTTTATTACTATTACATTCATGTATTAGCCCCGGTTTGGCGAAGTCGCTGGTTCGTGTCTTGGCGGATCGATCTCAAAAGTTTGTCGAATTACAGGTATTTGCCAAGTTATATTGAAATCGGGTGTAAAGTGGGTGAAATGCAATAATTCGGATTATTTCCTAATTTGCTACCCTTAGAGGTGGAATATTTTCTTCAAATTTCACTAGGTCCATCATTAAAGTACCCGCTTTCCAACAAAAAAATAATCATCGAAATTGGTTCAGAAATGTCGGAGTGATCGAGTAACATAGTACAAAAAATAACAGTGGAATGACTGAAGGAGATCAACTTCCTCATTTTCTTGAAGCTCTTGAAAAACAGTTTTATTACTAGTCGAGTAATGGCAGAAATAGTTGATTGACTCGTAAAGAACAATGCGTAGTTATCTGATTAGAGATATATGTATAATTACAGAAATGAAGATCACAGAACAATAAATACAGTAGAAGTGCTTAGTGTGCGTGTCATGTGTGCGAACAGTTCGCGGAGTTCCACAAACTTGACCTCAATTCGCCATTTTAATCTCGAAAATCGCGGAGAAATGCCTTATTTTGCTACTTTGAATTGCAAAAATTATAGTCGCACTTGTAATATTATCTATGGTGGTATTTCGTACAACCATTAAGGCGATTAACACACTGAACCGCGCCTCCGCGGCCAGCGGTCTAGCGGCCCCGCGCCACTTATGTCCACTTGCACTAAACTTAAGTATGTCTTAAACCAATGCTTAAATTGATAAGACACTCTTAACATAATGTATTAAAAGTGTCTTTTGCATTGCAATTATTGGTTTTAGACGTACCTAGTTTTAGTGCAAGTGGACATTACAGTACTCGCTTCGTAGTTGATCGCCGTAGTGATTGTACATGTAGCTGAGATCCTTCTTTGACAAGAATGGTTAATAATACAGAACTTGTTCAGGATGTTGCAGTTATACATATAATTACCAAATATACATTATAATTGGTTTTTATTTACTCAAATGAAAAGACACCGAAGATATTGACTACATCTCTTTTTACGAACCAGATCGATAAATGGATCATTTCAATTTCATTACAAAGATTTAAGAAAATATGAAGATAAATTTGGTCGATTTTCAATAGCAAATATAAATTTATCGACGTAGAGATCCATTGTAGAAAACTGAACACTCACGCTTATAAATCTGCGCGGTAATGCTCGGCGCGCGGGCGCGTTATAACCGCGCAACGGAGAAGTGTTGTTAGTGTGTTGGACAGCGCGTATTTTCCATACAAACTGAGGTACTTCAGTACAATGTTGAAAAACGCATCTCCGCGCTCCGTCGCGGGGCGCGGTGCAGTGTGTTAATCGCCTAAGTCTTGATTAATTTAATTTTAAAAAAGTTTACAAGAAATGAAAGTGAACTTTGTACCGCTGCAATATGGTCGCTTTTTTTTGGACAACTAAGTACACATCGTGAATTCATCGTCGTTCATCTATTAAACGCTAGATGGCAGCATGTTGATAACGTCGTAACTTGAAATAATGGATATTGACAGAATTGAACTTTCAACGATAATTAACTGGGGTTAAACCGGGAAATCCTGGTCTCGAAAGTACCGGGAATTGCCGGTTCTTTTATTGCAATGAGAGAACCGGGAATTCAAATTTGTTTCCCAATTATTTCGGTACTTTTGGGAATCAGAGTCGATAGTGTAATTTCGGTTTTAATTACGGGCCAAAGGCACGTTCGTTTTTAATTTAATTTTGTCTTAAAAACTAGAGGAGGCTTAAGTATAATTTTCTGTATTTGTTTTTTGCAAAAGTATTTTTTTAATGTTTTTATGTGAATTTCCAAGAATAAATTGTCTGAATTGCACTACATTATTTTCAATAAATAAGCTCCAATATTAACCGTTGTTACTTTTGAAAACTATCACTTTCTTAACCTTAACTTAACAGGTTCCATGGCCGAACGGCTACCATGCAGAGGTCCCAAGTTCGATTCCCGGCTATGTTGAGTGTGCACGTTATATTATATTAAAAAAAAAACCAGTCGAGTACTATTGCTTACTACTTCACTGATTGCATCACCAAACAACAAATAGTTATTACCGGAAGTACCTAAAGAACCGGGAAATCCCGGTCCCGTTGAAGACTAGTACCGAAACTCCCGGTTCTTCAAAACGTTTAAAAAAAAGTTTAAATTATATTAAGAATCATTGACTTACAAATAAATGGACGACGGGTCTAATACAAAAACCACGAAAAAAATGTCCCAAGTCAACCTATTTAAACGTAGTGACATGTAAAGGAATATGAAAAAGCTAAAATGTTGAATTTAAATTGTGAGTCATCGCAGTACTGTCTAATTTTGCTTACTTCGCTGTCAGTCGAACAAACGAAGACTAAAGCGTGAATGACGCTCTGTATACGATTTTAACGCCCTATAAGTTCGGACACTTTTTAGCGCGGACCCGACGTCCATATAATTGTAAGTCAATGTTAAGAATCCAGAATTTGTTATTTCTTTTTAAATTTGAAACTACAACCAATCATTATCAAGATTTCATACTGTTTCAAATTATGAATGTGTAAGTTTTGGAAACAGCTGTCCTGATATTAATCGAGACTTAAAGCACTTCCATTGTTTTTTTCTTGCGTGATGAAGACGTTACTTACATGTTCACGTAACTTGATTTATTAGCATGTTTTATTGCGCTCGTGACCGACAGTTCACTTCTTCCATCGCAAGTATCTAATTACCATTAGTGTTTAACGCGAGAACAATAAATTAACCTGGAGTTCTTGGTACACATTCCATGAGTGCTTTGACAGCTGTAAAATCTTCTTTAGTTACTCGACAGCGTAGCTTTGGACCATATTTTTAATGACACAAGTAATACAACCTGCCTACTAGACGCATCAATGCCTACGGAGCGTAGGGTTATCACGTTATTATTTTGAGATGAATCACCAGAGTAGAAGCGGAAAAATCTGTTTTGCTAGGTCAAATTGTTTAGATATTTAGTATTAAATAACAGTCTTACAAAAAGTATATTATATTGTGTACGAACGTGCTTTATTTGATCATATACAGTCCTGAAAACAGCCTTAAATTAAAGTTTAAAACGAATTATTTAGGAATAAAATATCTAACTTTGTATATAATTTTTAACCGACTTCAAAAAAGAAGGTTCTTAATTCGACTGTATGTTTTTTTTGTATGTATGTTACGCGAACTCCGGTATTTGTGAACCGATTTTCATGATTCTTTTTTTGTTGGAAAGAGGGTACCTCCATAGTGGACCCGTTTAATTTTGAAGAAAATCATCCACCTCTAAGGGTGGCTATTCACGCATGAAGATTTCTGGGCCCTTTACAGGTCAACCGTGACCATGGGACCTGTAAAGGTCCCGAAACGTCAGTTTGTTTGAAAAAACAAATATACGCGATTTAAATTCGGAAAAATAGTTCCATTTCCTATGTGTAACAATCGCGAAAACCTAAGAACTCGGTAAATAATATTTTTTTATTAATTATATTAACAGTCCAAAATTTATATTTCTTTTTAAATTGGAAACTACGACCAATCATTGTCAAGATTTCATAGTGTTTCAAATTATTTTTAGCTTTGGCAACAGTGATTTTCATAGTGGTAATGATAATCGAGGTTTAAGGCGAGGTATTTCAACGAGAGATTTTAGAAAGTGAGGTGGGGGGTCGCCACTCGCGTCCCACAATCCGCACGTTCAAAATTAATATGAATCAAATACGAACAGGCGAAGTATTTGCAAATTTTGGAATAAATGTGTAATATCAAGTGACGTGACGAACAAGTCGTCCTACACGCCTGTCCATAACAGTTGCTGTGCCACTCAGAGCTTAAAATCGCGAAGATCTGAGGGGCACTGCCACTGCGTCCGTCACCCTGAGACAAGTTGACAAGTTTACCAAGCATCCTTACCCTTCAAAACCGGAACACAGTAATGCTGATATTACTGCATGGCGGCAGAAATATGTAAGGTGGCAGTACTTCCCTGGACGAACTCTTTTACAAGGAGCTATCTCCTAACGTGGCTTAATCGCCTGATAGAAAGGTGAATAACTTCTACATGGCATTTCTATGCTATTTCAAACTGTGTCAGTGCATCTAGTAGATGGAAGCTCACAAGGCTGCGCTTCTGGGAAATATGCGACGTTGTCATCGTAAAAACTAATTAGTTAATTACCTACCAGGCGACCATTAGGCTATTGCGTCTACAGCAATGTTAGTGGCATGCCAGATGCTTGCAATGTATATGATGCAAAAGTAACTATTCTTTGTCATCTATGCAAGGTTAAGTTTACAGCTGCAAGCGACACGTTTTCTCATAACACTTGTAGTGTCATTCAGAAAATGTACGTTAAAAAATCTGAGGGGCAAGTTGACAAATCCTATGTGCTTGTAGTTTCACCCTTAACCTGCCAAATCGGGACGCAGTGAGCATAACTTGGCGACAGGTATCGGTAAGGTGGCAGTACTTCCCTGGACGAACTCTTTCACAAGGAGCTTCTACTGCTACTAAAATTTTGTCTCTTAAATAATTTGTTTCAGATTTTAACCTGTTTCCAGGATTTTATTTCATCGGTTAAAGTAGATCCTGTAGTGTAATACATTAGCACATTCTTTAGAAAATATCCTTAGGTGCGTCGTATATTTTATATAATACCGTTATTTTAATAGTAAATACATAAGCCATTTGATATAGCAAAACAGTATTTCTCGCTTCTCCTCTGCTGGCTCACCTAAAGGCTCCACCGTTTTTTTTCTCACATATTTAAGTCGCGCTGCTACATTTGAACGAAGTTACGCTACTTGCTTTATTATACTATGCTTTGCGGGTGCCACTTGTAAAGAACGTGCATTATTCAAATTGTCCTAACACCCTGGTAATTATTTCCAAATATTTTATATAAGAATCAGTACAATCTCAGTAGGGTCGAGCGGCAGAAACTTTATTTCAGAACATTTTTTTACAAACGATTTTAAAGCAATTTGAAAAATGTACATCGTATAGTATACGAGTTCTATTTAGTTCAGTCAATGTTTAAATAATCTCAGTACAGAGTACAAAAAAAACCGACCTCAAAAGTACGTGGAATTACGTCTATTTCCTAAGTTTTATTGAAATATCCCATAGTTCGCCATTATACAGGACTTGACACTGGAGATAATAAAAATCGGTTCTCACTACGCAAAGTATATTGAGAGAAAAACGCCTTGAATTGGAGACATAGCAAAATCAACCATTAAAATAATTGCTCCTAAATTAAAGTTTAGGCGTTATTTATTAAAATGAATCTTCATGCGTGAAAAGCCACCCTTAGAGGTGGATGATTTTCTTCTGAAATGGGACCACTATGGAAGTACCCCCTTTCCAACAAAAAAAGAATCATGAAAATCGGTTCACAAATACCGGAGTTGTCGCGTAACATACATACAAAAAAAAAAAAAACAATACAGTCGAATTCAGAACCTTTACTGAAGTAAGTTTGTGTTTTTTTTTCTATCGTGAAAATTTTTAGGAATTGTGTTTTCACACCGTATAGTAATCAGTGTACATAATCTTCAAGCCATTTGAGGTTGTATAGACTATTAAGTCTGGGGTCGAAATAGTTTGGTCTTACTTTCCACGTTATATTCCGAAGATGGACCTCGGCAGACCAATTATTTCTGTCTGCACATAATGGAAGTTCTAATATAAATTAAGAAAGCCATTTAACTGGAAGAGGTGGGTTTTTTTATTACCAGTGTCTATTTGACCTTTATTAGGTATAATAACTCTTTATACACAGTTGAAGTTTAGTGTTTCGGCACACGAATTGCAGGGTCTCAAACTAGGAAATTCCTAGTAATATGTAAATTATTCGCAACACCCAGACCTGCTTTGCTAATAGGGCCGCATTGGCAGAATCATAATATGATTAATTGACAATTCATATTACGAATTTTCAAGCAAAACAAAAAACGCAATTCGTCTATTTTGTGAATTGCGTTATATGAGCTGTCAATTAATCATATTATGATTCTGCTAACACGGCCTTATTAGCCCTCCAGAACAAATTTAGAAAGTAAAATTCCCAAATTGGTCCTACCGGGAATCGAATCCGGGACTTCTTCATCCAGCGTCCACACAAACCATTGGGCAGAAGTCAGAAGTCGTCATTTTCGATAATATAATTATATTTTATTACTGACACTTTAAAAAATATTGTAGCAGCTAATTACACATCAGAAATATGGTACTAAATATGATACTTCAAGGAGGATTTAGTAGCAGTAGACCTCCTTGTGAAAGAGTTCGTCCAGGGAAGTACTGCCACTTTACCTATTTCTGCCGCCAAGCAGTAATGTCAGCATTACTGCGTTCCGGTATGGAATGATAAAGGTGCTAATGAAATTACAGGTTCAAGGGACTTGACAACTTATGTCTCAGGGTGACAGGCGCAGTGGCAGTGCCTCTAAAAGGTTTGCGATTTCAAGCTTTTGAGTGGCATTACAACTGTTATGGATAGGCGTGTCGCTTACCACCAGGGGCACGACTTGTTCGGCTCGTCACATGGTATTATCGCCCCGTCAAATAAGTAAGAACTAGATATACTCTATCTCTGGTAATTAATATACTAAATCTCCTTATTATTGAAATAAACAGTAACTGCATTTTTAATAAGAGTATGAATGAAGACACGCTCTATTTCATGACAAAACTAATCAATAAGCACACGACTTGCAAATGCCATCAAACATCATACAATAACCACGTATCTAGCCCAACCATGCTCATGCATTACCTTATCTTTCTTGGATAATTGTGGAACGCAGCAACGACGTGTGAAAATGATTTCTATCTATCGATTAGGTTTTGTTTTCTGAGAATTAGTTCATTGACAATGCTGTCCTAGTTAAAACAGATGGTTTGTAGGCACAGAGCTGTGAATTTGATTCCGAGTTAGATAATATCAATTGATTGTAAAGGTTAACTGCAGTTATAGGAAAAATAAACCTTCAAAAAGTATTAAAGACACCACAATGATAAACATAAATATTAGACAACATTACATTCATTGCTCTGATCCCAAAGTAAGGTAAAAACCTTTCTGGTATGGAAATCGGAAACAATGACTGTACCACAAACATCCAGACCCGAGACAATATAGAAAAGTTAGTTGTGTACGATAACCCGGCCGGGGATCGAACCCGGGATCACAGAGATGACGACACCATGAAATGAATTCCATCACTGCCATTCCACTGACAACAAAATGTTATCATAATTGCAATAAGATCGTTAGGTCTATAATGATATAGTCACCCTCCCTACCGACCCTTAGGGTATACGAGAAGGGTATATACGTTCGGGTTCTGACCCCAGATTTGCCAGTGTACAGGGTTGTCACAGACCTCTGTCACTTGACTTCATCCGGTTCTTCAAGAGGCTAGTGCCTCGGGTGAGCCGCCCCGGGTGCACGTACAGTACCTTCCCTATTTCAGATTTAGGTACCGGAGTTATAGGCACGCTCACTTCCCGTTGCGCAATGGACAACTAGAGGTTGCCACCGCTAACTTGTCGACTCTGAGTCCAATGTCAGTCGAGTGTCAATGGAATAAATAAAATTTAGTGGCAATAGAGTTCCTTGTGAAATAAGTCGTCCAGAGAAGTACTGCCACCTTACCTATTTATGCCGTCAAGTAGTAATGCGAATGTTACTGCGTTCTGGTTTTGAAGGATGCTGGTGACATTATAGGCACAAGGGACTTGTCAACTTATGTATCAGGGTGGCGGGCGCAGTGGCACTGTCCCTCAGACATCGAGCATATAACCAGAAATAGAGACGAAATGTCATTTAAATTGTTTGAAAACTATTCTGCCATATCATTACTATGACAACTGCGCTCCGATTGGCCAGCCCGAATTCGAAACAATTGCCGGGTGTCGTCAATTGTTTCACTTCAAATCGACCAGTTAACTTGAGTTTTGTTCTAGTGGACGAAAATTGCAAAATTACATATTTAATTACCGATGAAATTTGATTACGTTCGTTTTGTAATTAGATGTTTTGCTGTTTTTCCCCACACCACCGATTGAAACAGCACGCGATTGTTAGAGATATTATCCTTATTACAACAAATACAGAATATTTTTGGAATTGTTGATTGTGAAACAGTTGTTGGCGCTGTCTATATTTCAGTGCAAACGAGAGTTGATATTAATAAGTGATATATCACTGATAAGTTACCAGGAATGCATGGCCCTTATTTCGTCTCTATTTCTGGTTATATACTCGATGCCCTCAGATCTTTGCGATTTAAAGCTCCCAGTGGCACTGCAACTGCTATGGGTGTAGTTTATCTCCAGGCTCATGACTTGTTTGTGAGTTCGTCCCGTCACTTGATATTATATAAAAAAGTCACATGCCATAGTTGCGAAATTACAATTACTTAGGTAGATATAACTATTTATTAGGTTGGTGGTAGGCGTACAAGGCGTGTTACACACCGCACCTTATTTGCTCATAGAGGTCAGTGTCTGAGAATGGGTGTAAGTTGCTTTACTTATTGTAGCAACGACGTACGTACGGGTCACAGAAGTTGCACCTTTATTGATAAAATTACGCAATTCGTAACGTTTGTGATGAAGCCACACGTGATCATAACTCAGAAGTTATAAACTAAAGTTCAAAAAATTAATAGACTCTGAACAAAATTTCAGAGTCGCAAAGATGAAAATTTACGAATTACTAAAAACGAATTAAGTAAAAAGAAATTACAGTCGTGTTGTTGAAACATCGATGTTATGTTGTGTACTTTTACTTGCGGAAAGGTACCTTATCTTTAGACCATGCAGCCCAGTCTTTTTAAATTTAGTTCGTCCAGTGAAGTACTGCCACCTTACCTATTTCTACCGCCAAGCAGTAATATGAACATTACTACGTTCCGGTTTCGAAGGGTTAGGCAGTGCCCTTCAGATCTTTGTGATTGTTAAGCTCTGAGTGGCACTGTAACAGTCAGAGACAGGCGTGTCGCTTACCACCGTACGACTTATTCGTCCCGTCACTTAGTTGTATAAATAAATCTGTTATTGTATAGACAGAACACTCTGTTGCTTATTAAT
>NW_020653732.1:1404429-1422412 GCF_003589595.1 Hyposmocoma kahamanoa | reverse complement strand
ATGAAAAAGTGTGTGTGTGTTAACCTGTTGCCATAGATTAGGAAAGTAGTGCTTTTAAAGCAAGTGTTCTAATAGATCTTCGGTTTCCTCATCCGATTTCGACTGTAGCCATTTTGATATATTATTAATTAAATTGTACAAATGGGCCGATCGTTTGCTGAATTGTCTGTTTGCAAATGTTTTATTTACTTTAGGTACTGGTACCACAACGTCTTTCCTTCTTCTCTTCGATATATTTAGATCATATTTTAGAGACCTATGTTGTCTGAGTACAGTTTGAGTGATGTAGAGTTTCCTTACAGTGGCTAAATTTGATAGTTGATACAAACTGATAGAGGCAAATCGTGTTTTTTTTTTAAATACATTATTTTAAGCAATTTGCGTTGTGCACGCTCCAACTCGAGAAAACGAGTTTTGGCAGCTTTATCTTAATTTACAGTTAGTAGTGTTATGTGCAAGGGCCGCTTTTAGCGATGAACGCCTCCTCCATCTTCTTCGACCAGACTCTGTCTTGTGCCAGTCTTGGTCAAAGCGTTCCTGCTACTTCTACGATATCATCACTCCACCTCTTTGATGGCCTGCTTCGTCTCCTTTTCTTATAAATCGGGTACCAGTTCGTGACTATCTGTAACCACCTTCTGTCTGTGACTCTTTGAATTTGACCAGCCCATTTCCACTTTAGTGACAATACCCGACAATCACTACTGTGCTTTTAATGTGGTCTTTCCGTTTTATATTCATATGGCTTCTTTCTATCCCTCTTTGGTTTCGTGTATAGAACTATGTAGGTAAAATCTATATCCGTTAGTATAGAGGTACGAGTTTAAACATAAGTATAGTGGCACCAATGATATACAGTGCACCTATCATGAACATTTTTGAACTATACCGTTAAAAATAAGGGAACGCAATTTTATTTTACTTTCAAAATGTTTTTATAGTTTTTTATTGAAATGGAAGACGTCTGTTCAATTTTGACAGCTGGGGGCCATCTTTCTTCGCCATTATACACAAACAGGGTCTACTTTTTCTCGAATAACAATGTTTTCTTTATTAATTGGTCTAATTAAAGCACTTTTAATCTTTATTTGAAGACTTTTTAATCAACTGAACCTTTTCTCGAGTTCCACAGGGTAAATCATTCAAAATTAAAAGACTAAAACGAAAAATAAATCCTTAAGCCGGCCATGATTGGTTCCACTATCTTATTTCAATTTAATAATATTATTTTTTATTAAATTTTTTTTTGAGAATGACAATTCAATAATGTGTAAGTTATATAGTCCTACTAGACACTGTTATGTATATTAGTGTAATAATTTTTATTTTTATTTTATTTTTAAAATGTGTATAGCGACACTCTTTTTGCAAACACCCTTACATGGTGTCACATGTACTGTGATTTTATTATTAACGTCTTATTAACATGTGACTATGCAATAAACAATTTTGAATTTGAATTATTTCAAATCATAACTCTGAAAAAAGGTCAACATTCCGTATTGTATCTAGAAGACGCTGATTAATAGCGAGAAATTAGTTTATATTGCTTTATAGCCGTGAATACTCTTTAATATGTTTAGTTTTTAAATAGAAGTTAGATAGATAGATAGATAGAAAATTCTTTATTGTTAGCACCACATACATAGAGATTAACAGGACAAAAATTAAGCACATTAGTAGGATGGAGAGGGACTAAACATGAATAAAAGCGGAAGTGCTAGATATAAATATTTACAAAGACATATAGAAATTATTAACAACACATTATACTTTAAACATAGATTCGCACCTGAGTTTCGTTTCAACATTAGACTCCACAAGTTTGAAAGCAGAAACTTCGACACTCGTATACTCCGCGTAAATTAAAACGTTTCACATCATGCCTTACGAAAAGACACGCACTTGATGCCGCCACCGCCACCAGGTTCACATGGCGGTTCCTTTTTGCACTAGTAACTCTCGTTTACATACCAAACCTCCTGGCATTTCGTGACAGACTAGAATAGAATGTATGTGGGATGTCAGCATGACGTAGACGCAGTACGGGAAGCAAGGTCGACTGATCTACCAATCGCGCGCTCGATACGACACTCCCGCGCCGTCTCTACCCGCACTTCACCACCAAATAGATCTAAAATGCGTTTCTTTCTGCGCATTTAAGATCGTTGTTCAAAATGTTTGTAAATGCCGTGCAAGTCAAATGACCTTTGGATCAGATTTGTTTACCGCAATTAAATAAAAAATAGGAATTCACGAGATTTCTTTTCGACTTATTTTTTTGTGATTTGGGTTCAGTTTCGGATGTAGTAACTAAAAAATACCTATATAAATATGGCCAGAATGCAAATCAACACATTGTATATACCTACTCACATATATAATATAATAACATACAATTACATAATATATTTCTACATACACAATATTTACAAAACATGTTTCAAAAGAAGGAGATGCTTCTCCTTCTTTTGAAACATGTTTCAAAATACTACTGCTTTTTTTGAATTTCTATACTCGATTTTTAAATATGTTTGACGATTGCGTTTCTCTAATCGTGTCTGGGAGAGAGTTCCAGAGACGACACAGCGTGAGCAGAGAAAGAAGAATCGTAAAACGAAGTGGAGTGCGATGGCATCTTGAGACTAAGATTTTCTGAAGACCGTAATGAGCGAGAATTCGAGCTATGTCGAAAACCAAATCTATCTTTAAGGTAGTGTACGAAAGAGGGGTTGAACATTATGTTGTATAGAAGGGATAGTATGCGAGTATCCAGGCGAAACGAATAGGAAGCCACTTGAGTTCAGAACGATAGAAAGAAACATGATCATGCTTATTTATTTTTCATTTTTACTTTTTATAAAATACACCAACAGCAAAACATATGTGCCATTCGCATCATAACACATAACAAACAGTGGTAACAATATAAATATGCTTGCCAATTACAGGCATACACAACATTTGCCAAGAACTATCTAAATATTAACAATAAATTCCAAGTTAATAAATCCAAACGGGAGGCCTATGCGGCATTTAAATAATGCAGAAGTTTCATTTTAAAAACATTTGGCGAATCATTGAAAACATCTATGAACGGAGTCTTATGAGTGATTTCGATATATTCGCAGCATACCCTGAACAGGGGACAATGAAAAAGTCCAGTCTTTCATTGTACGGCTGCCTGTGACAAATACCTGAGGACGTAAATGCCAGGTAACGAGTGAATGCACGTTGAATGAATTCTATCCGCTGAGAAGGTGCGTTAGGAAGGACTCCACGCTACACTGGCAAATTCTAGGTGACTACTCACCAAGGCATAATACAGAGCTTTTTTCGTCTGCACCTGGCGGAATTCCTTTGAGTTTCCTTTCAAGAAGCCCAGCATTCGTGCTGCACTTTTTATTACTTTACCAACGTGAGAGTTAAAATTTAACTTATAATCAAGCACAACACTCAAGTCGCGAATTTCCTCGACCTTTTCCAAAGCTACCCCATGCAGTGCATATGTCGTAATGATCGGACTAATGTGGTAACACATATCGTTGTTCAGCGACATACCATTTGTAGCACACTATTTGTACAAGTTGACCAAAATCGAACTGTAAAAGTTTCGAATCACTCAAAGTTTTACTCAGCTTCAAATCATCAACAAACATAGAGACATTGCAGTGCCTTGTCTGTGACGTAACATCATTTATGAATATTAAAAATAACAAGGGACCAAGGTGTGACCCCTGCGGAACTCGAGAATTAGATAAATTCGTATTGGAATTAAATCCATTTATGTTTACGCAAATCATATATAAATCGAATAGAAAAATTTTGGAGATGCTCGTGTTTATCTAGCTGGTCCTCCGAGAGATAAAGGTTGCTGGCGTCGGCATAGTCGAGGACTGGAAGCAACAAAGATTGTGTTAGCGCAATTTTAGTAGTAGGTACGAAGTTCTTTTTTTTTAATAACGCACACACTCAAAACAGCCCCGCACTAGGGAAACCCTGAGTCGCGGGTGCCTTGGACACACACATAGACTATAACAACACATACATAACACCCAAACTAACAAACAAACAAAATGAATAGAACCTGGGACCGCTGCGTGGCAGTCCGCCATGGCAACCGTTCGGCCACAGAGGCAGTTAAGTTACGTAGAAGTTGTATTTTTTTTCCTTGTAATATTATTCAAATATTGACTATGAGTATATATATGAGTATGTATATATGAGTATATAGTAAATATTGACTATGATAAAATTACTTTCAGAACTTTGACAAAAAGAAAAATGCGTATCAATGATGGCATTGTGTTTTACAAACTAATTTAAAATTACCACTTGCTAATATGGGTAGATGGCGCTAATTCTAAACAAAATAAAATCCTGTGTAATAAGCGCCATCTAGTTAATTTGTTTGTTATGACTAGAAATTAGAGTAACTTTGATAAATTTCAGCTTGTCCATTCAAAAAAAATTAGTTAAGAAAATATCTATTTTTGGTACTAGTCGCGACATCTGCCGTACAAATAGGTACTAAACACCGACTACGCAGAATTATTGGTCCATGGTCAAAGATATATCATAGATTACAATACACTTGTACGTATGTTATACACTACTGTGTACTAACACCTCAGTAAGTACTTATATTCTACGTAGTGAGGTGTTAGTAAGTCATTCACCTACAAGGTAATTTCCCTTGTCCATTTTCCACGCCGATTTAATTAGACGATTTGTGTTAAATCAAATATTTGTTGTACTGAGTGGGAATTTGCGTGTTTGAACGTAATGTTTACCATTTTTTTAACCGACTTGAGAAAAGATGGATGGTTTTGCTGCCATCCTCCGGAAAAAGACAGTATCCCTGATGCGCAGAGTGCGGGACAGCCCTTAACAGCATCCTACAACGCAACGCTTCATGAGGAAGGTGATTTGAAAAAGATAATGTAAAAAATATGTCTACTAACACTAATTTATAAGCACTTTTCTTCTCATTATTACTAAAAAAATATGAAGCTCGTTGTTTACGAATTTTAATTTTTTAAATTTAATTTTCAAAGAAGGAGGTTCTCGGAAATTTTTTTGGGTATATGTCATCATCATTATCATGAGCTTACACCCGTCCACTGCTGGACATAAACCTCCCCCTGTGCACGCCAACATTCCCGGTCTCGTGCCGCCCGCACCCTGCCATCTTTCTCAAAGTCCCTAGTCCATCGTAACGTTGACGCGGTCGCCATTCCAGAACACTGTCTGCTCCATCGTGGGTTCTTAAAGTTGAAGTAGCCTAAGTAATAGAGATTTTAAGACCTAATTATGTTAATTGCATACAATGCTCTTTCTACGAGTAAATGAAGTAATGAAACACAAGCAATATTTAATATATCCGTAACGTAGAACTTCCTCCTTTCTTGCAGTCTGCAGCCTTTGTTGCAGCGGTTAAAAAACGGCGAAATAAAGCCACAACTGTAAAAATTTTCAAGAGAGGTTCTCTCTTGAAAAATTGTCATTTAATGGGCTCCACTATTTAAGAGCGTAATGGCTTTGTAAACAGTGAAAGTGTTAAATCAATTACTCTGGGAAAAATGTTTAGTAAAATAATAAAATGGGAAAACAAGATTCCTGAAAATTAACACAATAGATAAAAAAACACTTAGAATAATATTATATAAAACACATAGAAACCTAGCCCGCACACGCTAAGTGAGGCAAATTGAAGCGCTCCCAAAGGGCCTACACGAGCGGGCGGGCCGTCAGTGCTCAAGGTCAACTTGCACCGCGAACAGATCAAGAATTTTAGCTAAAAATGACGAAATGTGCGGTAAATGAGTGTAAAAATACGTCAGACAAACATAAAACAGATACTAACATCACATTCCACAAGGAAGTAACGCGTTTCAACTTGTATTTTTATATAAATATTCACTAAAACCGAAAATTAACCTACTACTAAAACTAGCCTACATATATTTGATTTTTGCCTCACTTGTGACAGTTCGTTTGATATGAAACTATCATTCTATGCGTTATTATTCTATAAAAAAACATAAATTACTTACCTCGAAATTTTACAAGAAACCGTTATATTCAATGGGTACTTTACCAATGTTTTTTTTTCTATATCAACTGAACTAAATAGAAAATGTATATTGTACGATATACATTTTTCAAATAGCCATAATTTGGTTTGTAAAAAATAAATTGTGAAATAAAGCCAGCCCGCTCCTCGATTCAAGCAAAATGAACCGTATTAGTACGGGAAAAACATGAATTCGAGTTGAAAAAGTATCACTTCATTTCGTTCGTAGAATCTTTAAATCTCTCTCCTACAAAGTTGTGATTTTGCAAATTATTATAAGCCAGAGGTGTGAACTGATCTTAGGTACACTGGATTTCGAACCGCCTCGTCGTTTCAATCCTTTTTCCGCAAGAGTACCACCACTGTATACGATATGTAAGAAAAAAAAAACAGGGTTTTTAATGTTTTCCCAATGAATTGTTTGTGAAAAACACAACCACAACTCGCGTACATTTCACACTATCTTGCTAAATAAATTAGAACAAAATTTAGACTTACCACATTCTCTTTGCAGTTCATAAAGTAAACTTTGTACCTTATGTCAAGATAAAAAGACAGTCATTTGTTTGAGAGTCAACTAAAGTGTTAATACAAAACATTCACACAGTTGAAAAAAAATAATTTCATCTCTAAATTTATAGATATAAGGATGGTGTTAAATTTTTACAAGTGTAATTTTTATTTGACGTTTTTCAATAAATAAGAGGGTATATAAGTTACAATGTTCAAGTTACAGAACGACATTTTTATGTAAGCAAGTGACATACGTATTTGATTTTTTTATTTTGTTATATGTAATCAAAATAAAAATGGCGTTGGCGATCAAATTGTGTTTTGTGTTCGTGGTGCTTTTAGTTTTGGTTGATGTAAGTAATGAAATATTTTTGTTTTTTTATGTGATATCTAGTGATGAGACCAATAAGTCGTGCACCTGACGGTAAGCGACACACCTATCCAATGCTGTGCAATGCCATTCAGAGCTTTAAAACACAAAGATCTGTCACCCTGAGACAGGTTGATAAGTCTCATGTGCTTGTAATTTCACCATATAATATGTCGCACTGTAATACAATGTGTATTAACTCAAAAAGTGTATTTTTCAGAATCGAAGAAAAACAAATTACTCAATTCCCATGAAAGATTTTTTAAATTTCTGTGTAGGTTAAATTTTTTCATTTTTCACATTTAATAAATTTCCTTCTTGTAAAAAGTGTGTCTTACTAAAAAACATTTCATATTTTTCAGTAAGGACAATTTTGTCCAGAACCAGCTCACAAAAAGTTTGACTTATTTCTAGTTTCTAGTTAGCGGATATCTTTTAATTATTTCTTACAATATTGTAAAGACGGTTTTATTGACTAGTAGAGATACAAATTTTACGTTCAACAATATTATAATATTGAATTTCAAAGATTTTGCGTTGCAACACTATTAAAATAGCAGTGCGATATCGTTCCCTTTAATAAAGCCACAATATAAAGACGGGCAGTGAGTTAAAACCCAGTCGACCCTCCCCGGATTTTAACCCACTTTTGCCCAAAATCATTATACGTATAAAATAGTACGGTAGTTGGTATAATTCCATACTTATTAGGAATCGGTGTAAAAAATCTTTCTTAGACGAAAAATAGTCAACTCCATACGATACCCACCTTGCAATCCCGTGGACTTTTGTAGAGCAGCTAGAGCTCCTTGTGAAAGGTTCGTCCAAGTACTGCCACCTTACCCACATGGCTGATGAAATTACAGGCATATATGACTTGTCAACTAGTATCTCAGGGCACGGGCGCAGTGGCAGTGCCCCTCAGATCTTTGCGATTTAAGCTGCAACTGTTATGGACAGGCGTGTAGCTTACCGTCAGGCGCATGATATATTCGTCCCATCACTAGATATTATATTTAATTCACTCTGAAACACAAGTTGACAAAACCATGCACCTCTAATAGCACCAGAACCCTTAACCTTCAAAACAGGAACGCAGTAATGCTCACTTTACTGCAAAAATAGTTAATATAGCAGTATTTCACTGTAAGAACTCTTTCACAAGGAGCTTTACAGCTACTTAAAAACGTCTTGTCTGTCTTTATGTACCTCTACCTGCTACTCTAATGGCATAACTTTATCGTTTCTATTCGCTCGCGTAATAATTTTTTCCTAGTACTTTAAACTTGGCCGTTTTTTTTTTATTTATTTATTGTATAAAGGACAAAATACACAAATATGTTTCTAATCGCATTTTAAACCGCTAAGGTTTGTCATAATGCGACCTGTATCTTCACAATACAAATTTGAACATGCTAGCAGAAGCTTATATTTAAGTGTAAATATTTAAGTAATTTGTTTAAATAATCTATAATATATATGTTACTAAAATTAATAGGATTGGGTAAATACATTCATCTTATTATATTAAATATTTATCATATTTTTTTAAGTTTTGTACAAAGTAATCTTTGAGTTTATGTTTTATATTAATGGTTGTTAAGGTATTTCGTAGTTCCAGTGGTAACTTATTAATAAGTCGGGGAAGAAGGTAGGTAGATGTTATTTCGCCGTACACATTATTCAGAAATTTACAAGGCCAACTTGTTATTAATATTAAAACAATCTTAATAAACAACAAACAATAAACAATGTGTAACGTAGTATATTATTGTCGAAATTCATGTAATGATAATCGTAATAGGGTCGCCACAGGACAGGCTCTGCCTACCAGGATCCCCTAGCCGAATCCCCCAGGGGATCCTTGTGAACTCGGCAGTTCATCAAAATCCCCCGAACGCGGATACATAACGACAAGCCCCATTCACACTATGGTACCTTAAAACAACATATGTTTACAAAACTAAAACCAATATAGGTACTCTTTATCTATATTTATTAAAGGATAATAATAAAGGTGAAAAACGAGTGAAATTGCAACTAATTGTGACTAGTTGTAATACTAACTAAGTTGCGTTAAACTGATACTATCATTTATCTAACTATATCTAAAAACTGTCCTACAGTCATATTATTATTGATTACAACTTTACATACATTTAACTTAGGGGATTCTAATCAACTGTCGAGTTCACAAAGATCCCCTGGGGCATTGGGCTAGGGGATCCTGGTGGACTCAATGGCCCAGTGTGGGACCAACTGCAATAGTGTTCCCAGGCATGACATCACCTTACATCTCGTCATATTGCTCTCTGTACTTGAGATGTCAAATATTAACTTCCATCTATTCATATAATATGAACCAAGTGACGTGGAGGTCAACCTTTCCACACATTTGTACATATATTCTGCGGCTCTAAAGAAAACGAGTACATGTAAAAAAAGACAACTTTACAAGGAGATGCGAAAATGTGTTTTTCTACGTTTCCTTATAAAGGCTTTTTTTACTTATACCCTTTTTCACTAGAGCCACAGAATTTTTCATCAACATGTCAAATTAGTAGAACCATACCATGCCGTGAAAAATGTGCTAATAATCTCGTAAAACCAAACTAGTAAGTAGGAAGTTATTAGCGTTCGGTTATAAATGTAAATGTTCCACATTATTGCTGGACTGTAAATGGTCGCATCTATAAACGGGGTTTGGTCGTTTGCGTTTGGTATCTTCGAGATGTCGATGATTGTGGTTTATTACTATTGGACAGTTAACATCAAATCAGTAGGAGAAGAGCTGCAGAATGTATTACTGCGTTTCGATTTTGAATGGTGCTGTTGATATTGCAGACACTTTTCAACGTTATGTCTCCAGGTAACCAGTGCAGCGCCCTTCCGATGTATATACTTTAAAGGTCTGCGCGGCACTGTTATAGCGCACCCCTCATGGAAAATTAATGTCAATAACGTTTGTTTCACCATTAGATATAGAAAAATATAACCCACATCTCTCCAATTCTTGTAACTCTGTCGACTAATACTGTCGAGCAATAAAGCATTTTTGACGTAACTCCACTTATGCCATTCTTCCATGAGAGGTGCAATATATGCGTGTCGTTTACTGCCAAGTGCACGACTTGTTCGTCAAAACACTTGATGTCAATAAATGAATCCTTTATTTGTAATAAAAGCGTTACAGGATCGCATTTTTTTACGTGCGCCTGATGGCAAGCTACACGTCTATCCATAACAGTTGCAGTGCCAGAGACACGCAAAGATCTGAGTGGCACTACCACTGCGCCCGTCACCCTGCGAAATAAGTTGATAAGTCCCAAGTGCCTGTAATTTATCCTTAAATTATTTCAAAACCGGAATACGGTAATGCTGAAGAAGCAATACAGCTCCTTGTCAAAGAGTTCGTCCATGGAAGTACTGCCACCTTATTTATTTCTGCCGTCAAGCAGTAATGTAAGCATTATTGCGTTCCGCTTTCGAATGGTGGTGGTGAAATTACAGGCACATGGGACTTGTCAACTAATGTCTCAGGGTGACGGGGGTAGGCTCGGCGGTGGAATTAGCTAAGTGGATTGTTTTGTATACGCCACAGCAGCACACTTGACAGTATTTCAAATTGTGATTTTATTTATTGATATTTTTTTTTTGGTTTTTATTTTCCTTTTTTATTATTTTTTTGTGATAACAAGCGTTAGTTTGGTGCTAATAACAATTGCAGTGCAACTCAGAGCCGTAAATCGCAAAGATCTGAGGGGCACGACCACTGCGCACGTCACCCTGAAACTTAAGTTGATAACCCTTCAAAACCGGAACACGGTAATATGAGCTACTGTTTGGCGGCAGAAGTAGGTAAGGTGGCAGTCAAAGATATTACAATATGTTTATGGCTTGCTTACGTATTTCGCCTTTCGATAGAATAGATTCGCTTGAAAATCGCATTGATATGAATCGATACAAAAAATCGTTAGATCTGATACACTTGAATTGGTTTTCGTAAAAATTGAATCGCGATGCATATCTCGTAGTAAATGGGAGTCTACAGAACTGAAAGGTAGACATTGTGTTTTTACACAACTTCTATACTTATTATTTTATGCGTACATGGTTTCCGCCCGCGATATTAGGCAGAAATGGGTTAAAACCACTGCTAATCTCTGGTGGCAGTACGTCTTTGGACGAAATCTTTCTAGGAGCTTCTATTAAAAATTCAAAATTCAAAATTCAAAATAATCTTTATTTCATAGGTAAGCATTATTACACTTGAAATCGTCACAATGGTTAAACTCTACCGCTCATTCGTAAGGCAGATTCCCCAGAAGAATGAGCAAGAAACTCAAGGGGTTGCTCTTTGTAAATAACATTTACAATTTTTTTTTTTTTTGAAACATCAGAGATCGAGACTACCTCCATGAGCTAAACGGGTTACTACCATGGATTTTTGTCATCCAAGTACGCATTAATTCTATATTTACATTATTGTATTGCCGTTGCAATGTGCACATCAAGCTACATATTGACGTATGCCGTTGCACTGGATGCGATTTCCGAACAAAAATGTGTAGTCTGATGTGCTGTTGTCTGTACAATCTATTCTTATTTATTTTATTAATATTACGTAGAGGGCGGATGGGAAAATAAACTGCTAGAAACATAAAGCTAAGCAATTTAGTACGAATTAACCATCACTGGGTTCGCGCAACAGCTGTGTAATTTACTTTGCTACTTCACGAGTCACGTTACCAAAAATTACTTTTTCCATTCTGTCACTTTACTATTCGATGGTGCCACTTGTAAAGAACGTGCATTATTTGAATACTCCTAACACCCTGGCAATTATTTCCGAATATTTTATTCTAGAGTCGATATTACCTCAGCTAGAATTATACCTGATAACTGCCTCCGTGGCTGAACGGTTACCATGCCGGACTGCCACGCAAAGGTCCCAGGTTCGATTCCCGGGCCGGGAGAAATATTTTTAGTGCCTACATTTATTTCTCTCGTGAGTTTAGGTGTAATTTGTGGTTGTCTATGTGTGTGTCCATGGCACCCGCGACACGGGGTTTCCCTAGTGCGGGGCTATGTTGAGTGTGTGCGTTATTATTATTATATTATTAATTACCCTTACTGGGCTGGGCTGTTTCGCGAAACAGCTGTGTAATTTACTTTTCTACTTCACGAGTCACGTTACCAAAAATTACTTTTTCCATTCTGTCACTTTACTATTTGAGGGTGCCATTTGTAAAGAGCGTGCATTATTTGAAATCTTTTAACACCCTGGCAATTATTTCCAAATATTTTATTCTAGAGTCCATATTACCTTAGCTAGAATTATAATTTTTCCCGTAGTTTAATACGATTCATATTGCTTCGGTCGAGCGACAGGTATACTGGCTTTAGTTCAGAATTTACGTTTTTTGAAGAACGAAACTAAAGCTATTAGAAAAATGTATATATCGTATATTATACATGTCCTATTTAGTTCAGTAGATATAAAAAAGGTCATTGATACCCTTAGAATAATAATACATAGAAACCTAGTCCGCACACGCTAAGTGAGGCAAATTCAAGCGCGCCAAAAGGGCCTACACGAGCGGGCGGGCCTTCAGTGCTCAAGGTCAACTTACACCGCGAACAGATCAAGAATTTTAGCTAAAAATGACGAAATGTGCGGTAAATGAGTGTAAAAATACGTCAGACAAACATAAAATAGATACTAACATCACATTCCACAAGGAAGTAACGCGTTTCAACTTGTATTTTTATATAAATATTCACTAAAACCGAAAATTAATCTACTACTAAAACTAGCCTACACGAATTTGATTTTTGCCTCACTTGTGACAGTTCGTTTGATATGAAACTATCATTCTATGCGTTATTATTCTAAGTTGATACCTATATATAAAGTACCTATCGAATACAGCGGTTTGGTAAAATTTCGAAGTAAATTTGTGTTCTTTTCTATCGTGTAAAATTAATCCTATCCTCAATTTTATTATATATTTTCTCCAAAGTGCTTAATTCAACACTGTCACTATTATGCAGAATCAACCAAAGCCATTTAAGGTTGTATACTCTTTAATTATTCAGAATATATTATATAGCACCCCAACAAATGGACATAGTTATGCAAACTAGAACCAACCCACAAAATGTCACTTTCGAGATAATTAGATCTTTTTAAAACAGTGTGAAGAAATAAATAGGTAATTTATTTGAGACAAACCATGTGAGCTATGTGTAGCATTGAGAATGATATAGGGAAACTATTATATTATATAGCAATAAATAGAAAACATTATGTATCTTTTTATTTCGTTTACGAGAACCAGGTTCTAGTTTTCGTAATGAAAACGCTAAAGATCTACAGTACTTCAGTACATGTGACATGGATCCATTTGGCATATTTAAAAAAAGTGCATTATATGAAGTTAAGAAGCATGGTTCTTTTTAGCTATTATAAGTTACTTATTTAGGGTTGGTACCCTGAAAGACTTGTATTTTCTCCGTTTTGGCTTGGTATATTGCCAGGATATTTTGTGAGCGGGTAAAGGATACGTCTGGTGTTCTAACTAACTACATAACTCAATTACACTCGAGGTGTGGGTTGGTTCTTGTTTGCATAACTATGTACAAATATCTTTACACGAAATAATTTAGTAACCTCACCTTGCCGTTAGATGACGCTAGACGATCGAAGTGTTCACTAAAAGGAAATAGGAAAATAGGAAATAGGAATTTGCTTTTCATCCGGTGGCGCAGTCAAGGCCATCAGCGGCAAATTGCAAAGCGAAAAAAAGAAATTGCTTTTGCTTTTTCGTCTCCTATGCTAGCGCTACTTAGTCCTGCTACTTAGTTTCAGTTTATGTTTAGAGAGTGCCTTCAGCTCGCCTATTCATCCGGTGGCGCAGTCATGGCCATCAGCGCGAACTGCCGTGTTCTTCAGAAAAAAAAGAAAAGAAAATTGCTTTATATCTTCTCCCTATTACCAGAATCAAGTGCAAAATCTGCGTTAATGGGAAGGATATGCAATATGTCAGCGAGTACCACTGCTTGGGCCAAATATGTAGTCTCCTTCCAGTGCAGGCAAGAGCAAGAAATTGCTAGACGCACAGAAAACGTCTGGAGGAGCTGTTGCTTCTTGAAGGATCTTATGAGGGGTGCTCTCCCAATATTTCTCAAAAAGAAGCCGATAGACACGTGCATCTTTGCCATACTAACTTATAGCGCGCAGTTTTGCTTACTTTCTTGGTCCAAAAGTCCAAACTCGGGGTCTATAAAGGATCTATGGAGCGCAGCATACTTGGTGTGAAACGTATCGGCTGAATTCGGAACACGACACTGCGTTCCCAAACTCAGATAGCTGATGTAGCCCAAGAAGCTGCGAAGCTGAAAAGGATTTGGGCTGGTCATGTCTGACCCATGCCTGAAGACCGATATACGGTTTTGGCAAGCGGTTACTTTTTGGTCGTAATAAATAGAATATAAGTTATTACTCTCTTTGAAGTAACGTTTAATTCCATTTGAAAAGTTGATCCGTTGTGACCTTCTCAGTTTTACAGTCTTAGGACTGCGACATTATTCGTTAATATGACCATGCGGCGTGTTTATTATTTTGGATCAACTTTGTAAAATTATCTTAAGTATTTGTATTTACAATATTTACACGGTATTTACACTAATCTAATTATTTATTGGTTCATAATTAGAATTTACAAAAAGCGATCTACAATGAATAGCGCAGGCCAGTCTCTACAGAACGGAGACCGCGCATTATTTTGTTTCTAGAGTACGTCGTATATCGTGATGTGAGTAACGGAGACAATTAGTGGAATAGAAGTACAACCTATATGTATTTTTAACGTCGTTTCTTCGTAAAAAGTCAGAGCTATATCAGCCGTCAGATAAGATCTTTAAGGCCATCAGTGGTCAACTGCAGTGTCCTTCAGAAAAACAAAAAAGAATTTTCAAAATCGATCCACAATTGACGGAGAAATCGATGAATACACTGTACAATGTACTCGTATATGCCTATACAATTTCAGGATTTCGCTCTATTTCCATGGGATTAGATTTGGTGATTTGGTTCGCAGATAATTTATTGCCACTGGATCGGCGGTTGGGGACCAGGCTTCGGTTACGGACACGGCTTTGGTTACGGGCGTCCTTGGGGTGGCTACGGATGGGGTGGTGGCTACGGCTGGGGACGTGGCTACGGTTGGGGTAGATGGCGTCCATACTACGGCCCCCCATTCTTCGGTTAATTTGAATGTATACAACTACCGCTCTATGATTTATCTTTTTAATATTTTACATAAGTACTGTTACTTACATTAACGTGGTGAAAAAAGTTATTAAAAAACTAGTTTAAGAATTTGTTTTTCTTTTAAAAATAAAGACCCATAATATCTCACTACTGGGTAAAGTTCCGATAAAACTAAAAGATGCTCATGAAGTCTCTTTTTGGAGGCCTGAGAGTGGCCAGAGCCCATGAAATCGTCAGCAGAAGCACGATGCAAATATTACACAACATGTCGCATTGACAGCGTTTTATATTTGGTTTTTCCTGTGCCATAAAAGTTGAAACGTTGGCCTGTCAAAAGCAAATACGTTCCCACAACGATACATATGCAGTTGAAACATTAAAAAAAAACATTAACGCGATTGCAAAATTACACAACGACCCACATTGACAGTGTTTTATATTTGGTTTAGCTTTGGTTTTTCCTTTGGTATTTAGCGCGATTGGGCTCCCTGGTACCGACCGAGAATGCTTCCGATCCCATCCAGTAACATTTTCTTGAAAAATTTAGGGAGTACAAGCAAAAGGGCTCGGGTGGCAAACTAGTAGATCCAAGCGGAATTGGAAAAACTGGAAAAGCACCACAGTCACACCCACACTCAAGTTCGAGGAACCTAAGCTGGATCCTGACGACGAGCCCCAGGTCGCTGCTAAGAAGTCAACTGTAACTGTTAGGTTATAATGATGCCGTGAGCATCTGCATGAAGGAAATAATTAATTTATTGTTAGTACTACACAAAAAACCTTCCTCCCCTCTCACCCTTTTTGTTTTACGCCACTGAGGTCTAGTCTTTTAGGTGCGCGTGAAGCTCCTCTCTCCAGCGACGACTGGGTGAGATATGTACGCCAAGGTCAACCTTTCCCCATGTCCTCCATGTTTTCAAGCATTAAACCGATTAAAACAGTTTTATGTCCATACAATAATAGCGAAAAAGACATAAAACTTTTTTAACCCAGTCAAGCTGATACCGCTTTAAAAAGTCAGTAATTCTGTAAGTAAACATTTCAATTCCGAACATGAAAGAAAGTTTGGCCACACAATCAAAAAGATCTGAAAAGGAAAGATTGTTTTTAAATTATTCTACCGCGAATTAATTTTCCACGATAGCCGGCGAATTAATTTTCTAATAAGGAAATGAAAAATAGAATCTTTTAATCCGGGGGAAAATGATTTCCATCTCGGACGTTATATTTAATTCCACACTGCAATTACTTTGCTTAGCAACTGTTTTGTTTTTTTAAAGGAATAAATAATTTCTATTCTATCCTATTGCTCCCTTGTGACGTAATTTGGTAACTATGCCTATCCATCATCCCGTCACCCTGAGACATAAGTTGACAAGTCCCATATGCCTGTAATTTCACCTTGCGAAATGCTAACATTACTGCTTGGCGGCGGAATTAGGTAAGGTGGAAGGTGGCAGTACTTCCCTGGACGAACTCTTTCACAAGGAGCTCTACTGCTTATAGAAAGTTAGTGCCCTTACCGTATAACTAAGAGGTAGAAAGGGAGGGCCATTATAAACAAAACTTATGTAGAAAAGATATGGGAGCTACATATTGTATTTAATTTGTTTCTTGCTTTGTTAATTGTGTTTGGTTTTTCTTTCATCAAATCTGTATCCGTATCTTTATTTTGTGGTATTAAATGCTTTAAAATTATTATTATTTTTAAATTAGTAGATAGTTCCTGTCTTTATTAATTCCATCGTCATCATCAACAGCCTATCGTAGTCCACTGCTGGACATAGGCCTCTCCCAATACGCGCCATTTCGCCCGGTCCTCTGCTCGTTGCATCCATTTGCTGCCAGCAGACTTTCGCAAATTGTCAATCCATCTGGCCATAGGGTGTCCTACACTACGTTTGCCGAGCCGTGGTCTCCACTCAAGAACTCGCTTCTCCCATCGGTTATTGGTTCTTCGACAGATATGGCCACTGCCACTTCAGCTTTTTTCTTTTTTTCTACCAGCTATGTTGACGATCTTAGTTCTCAGTCGGATAACCTCGTTCCTTACCTTGTCCGTCAAAGAAATTCCGAGCATACCTCGTTCCATAGCTCGCTGAGCTTTTTTCATCTGGTGAACTAACTGTATCGTGAGTGTACACGTATTGGCTCCGTATATCATAACAGGTAGAACACACTGATTGAAAACCTCTGTTTTCAAACTTATGGTATGGGTCAACGTAGTTTACCAAACGGTACCCAGCCAAGCTTATTATTAATTACATGTATGCAATAAATACAACAACGAATTCGGAGTGTTGCTGAAACTGCAGCGCTTTTGCAGCGACTGTGTGCAGCTGACGGCGCTGAATTAAGCGATGAATCCGGTTTACTTTATTTCACCCACTTTCCCATAACCAATTTCCATAAAACTTGGCAATTAGATGTAATTCTACAAACTTTTAAGGTTTTGTTTTTATAAAAATGTTATAATTATAATATATAGTATTATTTTAGGGCTAGATTCTACTTATATGCTAATTCAAATCTCGTGTTTTTGTATGAGATATAGCTCTTGTGTGTGGGCGGGCTACATGTGATTTATTACGGCCTAGCGTTATTAAGCCTTTATAATTTATGTAGCAAAGTTTAAATTAGAACTAATTGCCACATTTACAAAGCACGTATACCATAAAGACTAGTATGATTATCTTTGTACAAACTAGGATTTGCTTTTCAATTACATTAATAATAATGAGGTGCCTGC
>NW_020653732.1:1395566-1404419 GCF_003589595.1 Hyposmocoma kahamanoa | reverse complement strand
CCTCTGTTGCCGGGGGTATTTCATACGGGGTGGTTATCCTCTAAGACTAGCTTTTCTTGATAGTCGTCTTCACAAAGTCAAAAAATCATTTAAGGGGCAATGTATACGCTTCTATAACAAGATTCCGGTTGATATACAAAGCTTGCCTTTCACGAGGTTTAAAACTATAGCGAAACAAAAACTTTATACTAAAGGTTATTATACTACTTCTGCGTACTTGGTACACAAAAATCTGTTGTAGTAACCCGTTTATCTCATGGAGGTAGTCTCGATCTCTGATGTTTGAAAGAAAAAAAAAATTGTGTAAATGTTGAATGTGTACAATTGTTATTTACAAAGAACAACCCCTACAGTTTCTTACTCATTCTTCTCAGGGGAATCTACCTTACGATAGAGCCGTAGCACGATTTAAATCCGCCTTCCCCCTTCCAACACCGGGGGACTAGTTATATCTTGGACCTTTTCAAGGCGAGAGTGAATAGGCATTATTTAGGTATGCATGCTCCATCGTCGACCTCATCGTCGCTTTCCATCTGGTGAAATGGAGGTCAAATGCCCACTTATATTTTATAAAAAAAAAAGTAGAATTAATAGAGCAATATAACATTTTTAGTGTCTTCGCCTGTCTCCTTGTCTGTCTGTCGTTATAACGGGGTTATTCGACAGAGAATTAAGATCGTCGACATAGCTGGTAGAATAAGCACGCTGAAATCGAAGAATCGATTACGATGGGGGAAGCGAGTCCTTGAATGGAGACCATGGCTCGGCAAACATAGTGTAGGACGCCCTCTGGCCAGATGGACTGATGATGGCTGCTGGCAGCAGGAGGGCTAAAAAGGCCGTATTGGCAGTATCATAATATGATTAATTGACAATTCATATTATGAATTTCTTACAATTCATACAACGCAAGTCATCTATATGACAGTGTTCTATGGAGGTCTCCTTATAACAGTGTCTAATTTAATTTGTCTAATAAATTGTCTAATAATTCGTTTGAAAATGTATAATATGAATTGTGACTTAACAATAATATTATGATTCTGCCAATGCAGCCTTTTTAGCACTGCAGATGGATGCAATGAGCTGAGGACCGAGCGAAATGGCGCATATTGGGAAAGGCATATGTTCAGCAGTGGACTACGAAAGGAAGGCAACGTTTGTAGGTATAGAGTTATACTATTTTTTTTTACTCTTTTTTACGCACACTCTCATAACCCACATATAGACAACCACAAATCACACCAAAACTCACGAGAGAAATAAATGTAGGTAAAATATTTATCCTGGCCCGGGAATCGAACTCGGGACCTCAGCGTGGCAGTCCAGTATGTTAACCGCTCGGCTACGGAGGCAGTTGAATGCTAGAACTTCCTCATCAAGCGCCTAATAGTTTTAACCTCTGGATTATTCAGGTCATGCCTCGAGGTCTAAGGGTGCGTACAGATATGGCGAGTGCGATGCACCTGTTTACGAAAGGCTCGCGAGCTGCACACGTGGTGCGTTCTCTTCGCGCGCCGATCTCGCGCTACATAATATTAACATATATTTAACTGCACGTATGCAGCACGCGTGTAATTGAGCAGTGTGTGCAGAGGATTTAGTCCTCAAAACATCCTGTAAAGGAGAGGGTATAGTAATAACAATAGTGCTGATATACTGTATATAATTAACACGTAGTATATTTAGTACACAAGTTATACGTACAACATTGTATCTTATATGAACAAAATAAGTAACACAAATTTCTTCATAATATATATATTTCAATTTTCATTCACGTGAGAACTTAAATTTGGTTTTTAGGCCTTATAATTTTTCGAACCAAAAGACGTTGAAATCGAAAAAAGAATACAAAATCAGAAGATATTTAATATCTTTAACGGTTTTTTTTATTTGGGAGAAAAATATTTTTTCTCCCATTTTTGCCTTTAAAATCTCAGAAAATATACGTAATCACAGATTTTAGGCTAGAGCGTTTTAAAATCTAGTTCTCAATGCATTACAGAAAAACGTGATATGTCATAAATGTGAGTTTTACCACTAAAGTTTTAAAAAAACTTTTTTTTAATATACTGATATGTTTTACCTAGGCACCTAGAATAGTTTTGATTTGAAATATCTTAAAATTATTAATAATACATAGAAAATATATAAGCGATTAAAAGAAAATTTACACTTATTTATTTTCTAGAAAATAGCTTAAGACTAGAATGATATGTTTTTTTAACATCAATATTTTTTAATAAATCTATTATAAATACCTCAGCCAGGTTAGATATGTATTTGTTTCAATGAAGACTTAATATATAAGTAAGTTCTAAGTCATAAATTTTATTATTAATTCAAAGATTAAACACATTTAAAATGTTACTAATAAAATGCGACTCGAAAAGTCGCCATTTTGTTTTTTTAAATACAATAAATTTATTAAACGACAATCATAAGTATTACTATTAATTAGAATATTTCTATTAAATTTAAATCTACATTCTACACATTTAATTAATTTTAAACTAAATTGAAACTGAAAACGTTTTTCTCTATTTTTTTATCTTTTTGGTATTTTTTTCAAAGCTTCAATAATTTTCTTTAAAATAAAATTGAATCACTAATCGTTTGACCGTTATTCAAAGCAATATTTTCGTTTTTTTTTGTCCCGCAGTTTTTTTATGACCCCGTCCTTTTGAAATTCTTTTTCAAGTCGTTTTCCGTTTTAATTTGTAAACGCCTTATTTGTTGTATCTTTTGCAAATGAACGAGGTCACAAAATTTTTTCTCAAAAATATTATAAAAAAGATAGAAAAATAGCTATAGCACTTTTGTGTAGAAACATTTACAAATAAAAACCACTTGATATTTTGTTAAAATGTTTTTTATAGTGGCCTTGAAATCATTTAATGTTAAATGGCTCATTTAATTTTGTTTTTCAAGACCACAGAGAAAAATAGAAAAACATCTCTATTTTCAAAAAAAAGAAACCAAATGTTTTCTTTTAACTGCTCCATAGTAAAATGAGCTCTATAGTAGTACGGAAAGGAAATAGCTTAAAAAAACTACAAATCAATAGTCAAAAAGAACAATCTAATGAAGCCTGTACACTCCGATGCGCTTCTCACCAGCTGTGTGCTCGACGAACTCACGGACCTGATCCGTGGCCACAGGTCCAATGCACACTAGAGGCTCTTTGAAGTATCCACAGCTCTGAGGACAAGAAGTTTAAAGTTTAAACTTTATTCTGCAGCAATAAAAGCTTTTTTATGATATGCAATGCCTAACTCAGAGCTTTAAATCGCAAAGATCTGTGGGGCAATGCCACCACACCTGTCACCTTGAAACATAACTGATTTTACACTCTGGCAATCCCTTGATAATGTCCGTAAATAGTTATTCTATACAATTCGTTCGTTCTTAGATGGCCTAAGTAATAGGTGCGAGATTTTAAGACCTAACTAAGTAATGATTGCATTCAATAATTCTTCTACGAGTAAATAAAATAATGAAATAGAACCAATATTTAACGTATATTTTGTTAAAAATCTATGACAACAAACTCAATTTGTTTTAATAAATTATAAATTGATTTTTCAATTCTCATGCTCTCAAAGTTCGTGTTTATGCTGGGTGTAGGCTGCATAAAATAAAATCGTCGTTTAAGACCGAGACAATGACGCCTGCGCCAACAGCGACACACACTAGAACTTTTATTTGTTTAATCCGTGCTATATTACAAAATTAAAAAAGTAGGCAATAGTAATAAGTTATAAAAAATAGAAATGCATAAAAATAAAAGTTTGTAAAATATAACTGAGCATTATGTAGTCCGACCTGAGTCACGTGTAGAAAATAATCGTTTATTTGTAATATTGCTGTTTAATTTCCTCGCAATCGAAGTGAAAATCAGAGTGTATAACTCGTTCATAAAACCCATTTTACCCTCGACTTTTTTGATTTTATCCATATACTCGTCTCGGGTAAAATGACGCGTTTTATGCACTTATTGTACTATCTACTATTAACCCTTCATTAAGGTAGCCACAGGTTCCACTATACAGCCTCTTCATATATTGTGATGAGAGCCTAACAAACGTTACAATAGTTATTTTTGATACAAGTGCGGAAAGTTAGTCATTATTCACAAGTCCCGAGGCGTCGAGACAAGTGAAAATGACAAATCCGCACGTGTATTAAACGACGTTTTTTAATACATTTGCGAAAAAACTACATTGAAAGTAAAATAAAACAGTATACTCTAGTGGCGCGGCGGTCTCGCGTAATACTCACCCCTGTCATTGTTAATACTCAGTCAGCCATCTTTATGGAAAATATTTTGGTATTTTTAAATGTAACCCGTTGTTTTATAAAGCACCTGTGCAATTTAAACAAATTAGATGTTTGTAAGTAAATAAGTTTTAATGACGAACATAGATTTATACTACTATACTAAATCTATGATGACGAATGACTTACGTCACAAAGCACATAAATATTAAATAAATATACAACCTCTTTAGTTCTATGTTTAAGACTTGAAACAACAGTAAATTGAAAAAAAAAAAATGGAAAAGTAAAAAACATTAGTGCGAAAAATCCAACTTTCGGCACGTGGTCCGAAAAATACCACATTTTGAGCAACTGTATTAAAAAATAATAAACTAATGACTGTATAACCATGACAATAGCTTACAACTATTTATAAAATGTATAGTTAATAACTCTAGTCACATTATTAGAATTAGCTCCAGATTTATAAAATTTGTAAAAAAAGAAAGAGATTTGTAATATAATAAAATTTGCATGCCAGTTTTGGTAAAACATGAAAACTGTTACAATGTTTATGTTTTTGTTTATGCAAATAAATATCTATGTATCAATCTGACAAAAGAGATAGAATAGAAGTGGCCAAGTACCGCGCGTATTTTAACCAATAATTTTTTTATAAAGATATCCAATCTTGAAGCAATTTATCGATAGAGTAGCATCTTTGATATGCAGTATGCACAAATATGACCTTCTTTCTTTGAAACTCATTACAGTTCTGTGTACAGAAGTTTAATGAATTTATGAAATTATAATTGACAGATTAACGCCGGGTTCACGAGTTTTTTACTTGCGTTTTTCGCTTCACGTATACGCAAAGGTCTGTCGCGTACTCGCAGGCAGGACTATTCACGAGCTTGCGCCAGCTGCTTGCTTTGTGTTGGATCTCTTTGCGTTAGTTTGATATCTAGCAAGCTTGATATTTCCACGCAAGCGGGGAACGTTTGCGGAGGACAGAACCACTGGCCAATCACAGAGCAGCAACGTCCACGCGTCCACTATAACCAAAACAAAGGCATCGCCCACGCAAGTCCCATCCGCGCAAGTCTCTCCGCAAGACAAAGCGGAACACTTGTGAACCTGGCATAAAATCAAGAGGTGCGCCTCGATGCTGCACCGCCTGCGTGACAGCCCCAACCGCATCCTGAGCGCGTTGTCCGCACGTTGGGACTCGCCGATGCTCGCGCATTGGATGCGACTACATGCGGTCGTATAGAAAATAAATGTTGTTTTGTTTTTGTGTCACTGTCCTTATGTATTGTACAATTAACTAACCCTTAGACCTGTTCCGAAATAAATGATTATTATTATTATAAAATACAAGAATAGAAAAAATGTTTCATTAACATTTTTTTCACACTCAAAGACCCGCTCTAGGGAACCGGGTCTCAAACTACCAAACTCCCGATGCTATGAGCAATAGATATAGGACATTAAGACGTTATCCAGAACACTCAAGACTTTAGACAACTTTAATAGCAGTTGAGCTCTTTGTGAAAGAATTCGTCCAGGGAAGTACTGCCACCTTACCTATTTCTGCCGCCAAGCAGTAATGTCACCATTACTGTGTTCCGGTTTTGAAGGGTGGTGGTGGTGGTGTTGGTGAGATTACAGGCACATGGGACTTGTGTCAACTTATGTCTCAGAGTGACGGTCGCAGCGGCAGTCCCCTCAAATTGTTGCGATATAAAGTTCTAAGTGGCAATGCAACTGTTATGGACAGGCGTGTAGCTTACCACAAGGCGCACGACTTGTCTGTCCTGTCACTTGATATTATAAAAAAAGCTAGTCTGACACCCACAGTGCCATCTGTGGATGCTGGTTTCATGTACCCATTATAAAGTCGGAGACTTTAAGGAGACTGATATCATGACTGTGGCATCACAGTACGTTTATTCAAATATATATAATTTCATTAAAAAAGAAGATATCCACAATACTAACTTTAGAACTAAGTCCAAACTCATTGTACCACGATTTCGTTTATCTAAGGCAAACGATTCTTTTATGGGGAACTGTATACGTTTTTACAATAAGATCCCGGAGAATATATTAATATTATCATTTCCTAAGTTTAAGACTTACATTAAATGTATTTTAATTGAAAAGTCATATTACAAAATTGAAGAGTATTTGTTAGATAAAAATGTATGGAAAGACAACTAGAGTCTAGATTCCACACAATTATGATTCAAAGTGTATTCCATTGCAATTCAGATTATTTGAAAAGAGCGATCCCTAGAGTTTCTTGCTCGTTCTTAGGGATGTAAGGGTAGTGAACGAGCAGTAGCTTAAAAATTACGTGTTTATGTGTAAAAATTTTACTTATGGAATAAATGACTTTGACGTGACAAATGTACATCCTCACTGAATGTATCTACATGAAAATGCTTTCTATTTTATTTGGTATTATATTGTAATAAAATATTAATGTGTTTGTGACATTTATTAACAAAATGCAATCTGTCTAGCTTAATCGTTCTGGAATTTTATCAAAGTTATATTTAGAAAACAACAGCAAAGCTAATTTGTTTGTTTACTGTCAGTTTCTGGAAGGTTTGTAAATTATTCACATCACGTGACGGCTCAAACATCCGCATATCAGCATCTATGAATGCAGATGATGTTATTCGCAATCACCCTAGTGCCAACCCTTGAGCTACCGAGGTCGTTAATAAGAAAAAACAAATTCAAAAGAAATGTTTCTTGAATTGGTACCTAGAATTCAAAATTTATCAAAAATCTCTATTTTCGCACTAGAACTAAATATATAGACTATAAATCCTCTTGTAATGCTTTCAAGGTTCCAACTCTGAGTAATAGAAGAAATTATGTTGATTCATGTGTTTTATATAAACTCTTAAATAACTACATCGACTCACCAGAATTGTTACAAAAAATTAACTTAAAAGTTCCGGCTTGCACCTCCTTGCGTTCTAAAGCTACCTTGTCATGTAAATTTAGTAGAACAAACTACTCCAAAAATGGTTTCTTTAAGCGCTCTTTAGATTTCTATAATAACCACATATAATCTCTGGGTTATCCTTAGGTACATAGTTTTAAGAAGAAAGTAGAAGTATTTTTTAATTTTTAAATCTAATTTGCGTGTAACAGTGAACTGTACCTAATTTTAGGGATGTTACTTTGTTATCTAGTTTATTATGTTGTTGTATTTGAATTAAAAAAAAACTTACTTGCTAAATTTTTGTTTATGATTGTGCAACTCCAGGTCTATTTGTTCTAATCGATGTTTTTGTATCATTCACCTGTTTTACGACTGTTTGTTTCCCTTGAATATAATAAAAAGAAGAATGTCGTACAATGTTCTTTTATATCTAGCCAAAGTAACGCTGGCAACCACTTTATACAAGCTCAGAATATCGATTTCGCATTAAAGGCACCTGGTACTCGTAAATGTAAAGACGCGGTTTACACGCTAAGAAATTCGACGTGTCTGCTACAGACAAGATGACAATGGTCTTATATACGATAAGAACTTTGTCGGATCTAGCCACGAAAACATGTCGTGTCTGTTACAGACGTGAAAATGATGTACACGATATGAATGCTTTCGGACAGACGTGTGTAGTGTAGTGAATTACGAGTCTTCTAGGTAGCTGTCGTTTTACTACCGACTGTGGGAAGAAATACGTTGTTGTATTTGTTGATTACGTTTAACGTACGTTTACTGCCAACGCTCCGCTCATACAATAGCGGCAGAGCCCGTCGTGTCGGGAGTAGACAACATTTTTTTATTGTCCTGCGCCGAGGCAGTGTACACTGTTCGTGTGTAGAAACGACACCACTTTTCTTAGCGTGGTGGCTTAAGGTTGTACATAACCCACTTGTCAGAAGGCATTAGCACCGCGTTCTACTCATGTATTACATTGTCCTTCTCTTGCGTAACTGCGTAACGGGTAAGGATCTTCCTCAGCTTCTTATGTCGTTGATATTCCACCTATTCGCACTAAGCGCTTTGCTTCCTCCTTTCTGATGCGTACGGCGAAGGAATAAAATACTCGGCATCTGTGTTTCCCGAAAAGTACAATTTCGGGTTATTCAAGGTTAGAGTTAATAGGCATTTTTCAACATCATCAGGTGAGATTGAGGCCAAGCGTGTGTCTATTACATATTTAAAAAAAAGCTTACAAATGCAAACATTTTCCACTAATCATCGCGTGTCTACCTTTTTTATAATAATAGTATTTTATGCAACCGTTGTATAAAGAGGCTTCTTAAAGACGAGTACCGTGATTAGGTACCGCTCGAATTTTAAGCAATAATTTGTTTTAATAAAGATTTATCACTCGGTTGCAAGACTTTTGGGCTAATTTGTTTTATTTATTTATGTAGACATTTATTTTTGACCACATAACCCATATATAATATATATATGGGTGTAAGATTATCATTTCCTAAGTTTAAAGACTACATTAAAAATATTTTGATCGAAAAATCATATTACAAAATTGAAGACTACGTGTTAACGTGTTAGATAAAGATGTATGGAAAGACGACATGGCTCCAGAATCC
>NW_020653732.1:1326945-1350566 GCF_003589595.1 Hyposmocoma kahamanoa | reverse complement strand
ATACATTGCCCCTTAAATGATTTTTTGACTTTGTGAAGACGACTATCAAGAAAAGCTAGTTTATATCTATTCCTCGTATTAATGTTATGTCTGTCACTATTTTTCATAAATAAATTACTATTCCTTTTAACATAAATTACATTTTCATAAATGTACTGTGAGGCTAGTGTAAGAATGTTAATTTCCTTAAACTTATCTCTCAAAGACGGTGTGTAAGAATGTTAATTTCCTTAAACTTATCTCTCAAAGACGGTGGCACCTGTTCTAAAAGTTCCTCAGAACACTCCCCATTATAAAGGCGGTAGAACACACACAGAGAGTCAACGTCTCTCCGTAGGCTAAGGCTCCATACCACTTATGTATGTTGTTAAGTCAAACCTGCTTGAATGGGTTCTACTCTCGTGGAACCCCATTAATGTTTCTTGCTCCCCTATGTTTTTCGTTGCCATTCACACCTTCTATGTTAGAGCCCTGGGGGTCGACATAGACCGCTTTTTAGTAGTGCTGAAAGAAAACGCGGAATCTCATCTCTGGAGCTGTGTCGTCAGCACCACCGAGAGGAGTAGACCAGTGCGACGAGGACGGCTTTAAAAAAGTGGGGAAAAAAAAAGAAGTACACTAGCCGTAACCTTAGTGGCACCGCCCCGACTGGCCCCAGTCATCTATTGCGTCCAGCAGTACCGACGACGTTGCTATATGTGTCACGACTTCATTATAATATCCGCAGACTTTGTGGAGTACATACGGGTGAAAGCCCAAGGCTGCCCTGAAGGTCGAGCAGTTGGAGTCCCGCCACAAGGTGAATTTTAATTCATTTGTGGTGAGAGTACCAACTCAACATCTGTCGACCTTCATGAAGGAGGACTTTTGGCCGAAGGCTGTCATGTTCCGGCGTTTCCGAGGACGGCTATCGGACACTCACGTTGCGGTCCATACGTGTAAATAAATAAATTGTTTTTATCATATTATTTCGTATGTTAGTCTATAAGGTACGTGTTTTATGGGTCTTTTGTAACCTGAAAATAAATAAATAAAAAATAAATAAATAAATAAAATGTTATGCGTTCCGGTTTTGAAGGGTAAGGGTTATATTTAGAACATATTATGTCTCAGGGTGGCGGGCGCGTTGGTTACCACCAGGCGCACGACTAGTTCGTCCTGTCGCAGTTTATGATAAAAAAGACCGTTGGGAGTCATGGATCCAAAGTTATATGCTGCTGTGGATAATAAATAATTTTTTTTTATAAAAAAAACCGACCTCAAAATTTCGTGGAATTACATCTATTTGCCAAGGTTTGTGAAATCTGTTATCGGAAAGTGCGCGCAAATGGATTCATCCCCTAATTTGCTACCCTTCGACAAGTGGATATTTTCTTGAAATTAAAATGGGACCACTAGTGACTTAGGGTAAGTCAACAAAAAAAAGTCTTTCCAACAAAAAAAAAGAATCATCAAAATCGGTTAAAAAGGTTGCCATGCCATAAAATAAGTTTTTTTAAATATTTTTTAAGCCCTTACTGTTTGTGTAGTAGTATGCTCCGCGGAGAATTACAAACAAGAGAGTGACAGTCGATACCCTTTATAAAATATGGCCACCAAATTACCGAGAGATACGATGTGTTAATGGGGTTTCAAGGATACTTGTCAAACCCAATGTCACTGCGGTGCCCCAACGCAGTCCCTGCAGCACTTACTGTTGTGCCCCTTGTGTCCTAATACCTATATGAGGGAAGATCTCTACGCGGCCACGGACAGCGCAGTCAAAGTAGCAACGTACTATTCAGGGTCAATATCGTCCTATAATAAAAGAACGATCGACACGATAAGAAAAAGAACTGTTTTAGACATAGATGAACTGTAGGTAGCTATGAGGTGGCTGTGATGTCAAAGCACAGGTGACTTACCAGTTTCCAGGCACAGAAGACCGCGGCAGCAATCACCGTTGGTAGCACAGGGGGAGCTGTAGCAATGAGCCGGTTCGTCGATGACGTCATCTATGCGGTTGCCTTCCAGCGTTTCGGCGTACACTTCCTCTGGGTCCACCTGAGAAAGAGAATTATGGGTTTTTACATTATTAACTGTGCGTGTTTTATTAGGGCTATTAAGAAGTGTCTAATAAGCAATTAGGCTGCCGTTGGTATTATTTTTGGTGGGTACAGAACAATACATACAATATATAGAAGTGCTTAGTTTGTGTGGAACGTGTGCCAATTGTACGCGAAGTTCCACATACTTGAGCTCTACAATTAAGCTTGCAAAAACGAGCGATTCGTTCTGTGTACCGAGGCTCTCGGGTTTCTCTCAGAGAAAAGTTTAAGGAGACTGGTACCATGACTGTAGGATCACCTTACATTTACTCAAATATTTTATATGCCCGTAAAAATATACATAATTTCAATAAGAAAGAAGGTATCCATAATATTAACCTTAAAGCTATGTAAATCTAAACTCATGGTACCACGATTTCGTTTAACCAAGGTAAACGACTCTTTTATGGGGAACTGTATCCGTTTTTACAATAAGATTCCGGAGCATATATTAAGATTATCATTTACTAAGTTTAAAAACTACTTTTAAAATATTTTGATAGAAAAGTCATATTACAAAATTGAAGACTAAGAGTCGTATTCCAGAACTCTACTCAATACTCAAGTCAGGACTTGAGCAGACTTGAGTATGATTTCAAGCACTGGAAATACGACTCTAATGGCAAGGACTTGAGTATGATTTTCAGTGCTCACTGTAATACTCAAGTCCTGACTTGAGCATTGAGTAGAGTTCTGGAATACGACCCTAAGTGTTTAATAAAGATGTATGGAAAGACGACACGGCTCCAGAATCCACACAAATTTGATTCAAAGTGTATTCCATAGCATTTAAGTTTATTTTAAAAGAGCAATCCCTAGAGATTTTTGCTCGTTCTTCTCAGGGAAGTCAGCGTAGTGAACAAGCAGTAGCTTAAATGTGACGTTTTGAAGTGAAAATTTATTTTACCTACGGAATAAATGATCTTTGACTTTGACATACGTAACCTCGAAAATCGGAAAAAATGCCTTATTTTACTACTTTGGAGTACAAAAGTGATAGTTGCACGTGTAATATAAAAACTGCCTCCGTGGCCGAACAGTTACCATGCCGGACTGCCACGCAGAGGTCCCAGGTTCGATTCCCGGGCCGGGAGAAAAGTTTGTGGAAATGTGTGTGGAGAAATGGCCTACATTTATTTCTCTCGTGAGTTTGGGTGTAATTTGTGGTTGTCTATGTGTGTGTCCATGGCACACGCGACACGGGGTTTCCCTAGTGCGGGACTACGTTGAGTGTGTGCGTTATAAAAAAAAATGAAAAAAAAAAGAAAAAAAAATTATCTATGGTCGTGTTTCATATCATCATTTAGTCTTACCTTAGGTGCATAATTTTTATAAATTTCTTTTCTTATAAAATTCTATAAATTCATTTTTTATAAAATTCTATTTATCGTAATAATTATTTTTGTTACAAGAAATGGGCCTAAACCTTATGCCGCTGCAATTGTCGCTTCTGTTTTGGAGAACTAAGTAAACATTTCGAATTCGTCGTAGTTCAGCTATTGCCCGCTAGATGGCAACATATGATATTTCAATATAAAATGTACGTGATAGATATAAAATGTAGGTAAATATAAAATGTTGCCGTATCATTGGACTTTCAATGATATGGCAACAGGGTAAAGTTTAAATTATTTTATATATTATTTCGGAATTTTGTTATTTCTTTTTAAACTGCGACCAGTAATTATCAAGTTTTCATAGTGTTTCAAATAATGAATGTGTGAGAGCGCGTTCCCAGATTGTTCTGCAGTTTATAGTGTCGTGGCTTGTTTATTTAAATCAAGTTGTTCGCATATAGCACGACACGATTAGCTGTCGTTCACGGTTTTTTACTCGTTTACTTTATGCAGTTAAAAAAACACTTTCTATTCTAAGTAACAAAATATTGAAAATCTATGCTGTTAACTTGTAACATAAATAAAGATTTGATGTTTAATATATTGTTAATTGTGTGAAAACCCTAAGTGTGAGGCCAGACGAGCGCAATTTTGTGTTTGAGTTGAAAAGTACGGTTTGTTTCACACGACGACGCAAAATGAGTTATCTGCCGACTCACGGACATTATGACGACTGACGTAGGTGGAGGTAGGGGTAAGGGGTCACTTTCGTATAGGATGCGCGTGAGTATAGACGTTTCTTGCGAAAATGTTTGATACGGAGATTAAAATATAAATAATTGAACAACTTAATTGTTATTAGTCTTTCGACTGGACTGATGACTTGTCTCATATTTGTATCTGCCTTAGTAATAAAAGGTTTTACTAGGCTTAATAATTCTTGAAAAACATTTATTGGCATGTAGTGGTACTTAACAAATAGATCTGGATGTTCACATAACCGCTCACGGGATTCATACGTCACTGGAAGCATACCACACCTAGAGGTGCCGGTGATGATTTTATACCGATTTATCGGATATCGAAGTTATAACAGGTAAAATAACTAATACTAATTGCTATTTCGTTAACTACTCTAGCAAACCATAAAGTTTTTAATGCCTGGGTCTGTCATTAAAAAAAAATAAACAACTTCAAAAATACGTCACGACAATTGTGGGTGTTATTGGTTGGGCTGGTGATGTCGGTGTTTGTTTATTGAAAACATACCGTTAAGTTGCGTTTTTTAAGTTTACCCTGAATATAAATTATACTTTAAGGAGTAATTTCATGGTAAACATTAGAACCACTCAAACGGAATATTATCATATTTACCCAAGTACACCAAAAATTTCATTAGTGCTTTTTAAGTGCAGGATTTGCGGTGTATTACTGCATTTTATTTGAGATGTTTTTGTTGTAGTACGGAGGGTATTTATTTAGCAATGCAGAATAATAATTTTTATTCTTAAAAACTTGTATTTAAACTGAATCCTTTTCTAATTTGCGAAACCAAATAGTCGCCATTTTGCGGTAGGATGAGCGCTACGCGTGAGCGGTAAGACTTGTATATAATATATAAAACTGCGCGCAATTTAATCATTTCATATTGAGTGGATGTACCCAGTTTCTTTTTCTAAAATGTACTTCATAAATACATACTATATTTAATGGTTCCTTTACACTAGTACGACACAAAATATCCTATGTAATACGTTCGCACACGTGCGCAACTCATAAAATGTTACTCACAACTCACAAAATTACGCCCGTCTGGCCTCACCCTTATTCGGTTATTGTCTGACTTTATGTGAAAATAACATTGACTTACAAATAAATGGACGACGGGTCTAATACACAAAACCACGAAAAAAATGTCCCAAGTCAACCTATTTAAACGTAGTGACATGTAAAGGAATATGAAAAAGCTAAAATGTTGAATTTAAATTGTAATGTCATCGCAGTACTGTCTAATTTTGCTTGCTTCGCTGTCAGTCGAACAAACGAAGACTAAAGCGTGAATGACGCTCTGTATACGATTTTAATGCCCTATAAGTTCGGACACTTTTTAGCGCGGACCCGACGTCCATATAATTGTAAGTCAATGGAAAATAAATATCATTATACTCATACACGATCTCTGCGCGGTCACCTGTAGTAGGAATAAGGCCGATATCGTTCTGATCAACAATAACAACAAAACATACTTGTTTTATAAATCTAACCATATATCAGGTTACAATTTTTATACTTTGGTAGGCCATGATCTTTCACTATGAATTCGAAACAAGTAAACGACTTCTTGCATCCAAATGTATACATGTATTTACTCAATTGTAACACCGTGGTAAGAACCCTATTCCGACCATGGGTTATGTTATTTTTTTGACGTCATAAGTGCTACCGTTTATTTATAAATAGCATCAATTGAGCTTTTTTTAAAAGCAGAAAGTTCAATTTAGTCTTAACCAATCTGAAAATAGCAGATCAACATTGTACCTATACTAAATTGAGCACAACGAAAATAGCTATCATTTTTAGCACAACACCTGAGGGTGTATTTTCATTTGGCAATTTAGGGGCTGTATAAATTGATTTCGGTATTTCGCACCATTTTGACATTTCAGGGGTCAGCAAGTATTCATGCGTTGAATCGCGTTAACTTACACTTCATATTTGTTAACCCGAAATCAGTTTGAGCTGGCCCGGAAAAATCCTTATTTGTTGTGATAAAAACAAAAACCACGTTACGTGTTTCATTTTGAAGAATTTCGATGTTTTTTATTACAAATTACCGGCTTCTTTACCTGTTTGAAGTAAATTTACAATGATATCGAATGTCTAGCGTTCTTACTGGAACGAACCTGGGGGTCGATGCAGAACCTTACGATAACTCAGTTGTGCACCGATTTCTTTTCATTTTCATTCACAACACCCGAATCGTACGTCAAACTGTGGTTTTCGAAACCGAACCGAAACGATGGCAAAGGCTACAAACGTTATTCAGAACACAGTTATCGAACGTCCTACGACGGAAGCACATAGAAAAATTCGTGAGGTCCGCTGGTTCGCTCCGTGGCTTAGTTGGTAAAGCGTCTGGCACTGTATGCTAGAAGATGTCGGTTTGAATCCGGCCGGATCGAATGAATTTTTTCTGAGCGTTCGATTTTTGTATTAATAATTATAACAAATTGAATTCTTATTTTTTAACGTGAAAAGAAAGCGATGAAGAGAACGTCTATAAGGTCTCACTTCACCTGGCATGTCTAGTTACTATATTAGTTTGGAATCTCCACGGATAAAGGTCAAAACCACATAAAGATAAACCTCTGACCGTTTAATGACATTATTCCTGTAATCTGTGTAAAGGCCAGTGTGTGGTGAGATATGTAAATTGACCTTTTGCATGTAGAACCTTTTCTTTGGGCAGAAATAGCCTAGGTTGGATAACATTTGACTTCGTTTCAGGACGGTGAGAGTTCGTATTACAAAATTGCTTGAAAAAAGGCATCTCAGGCAGTAAGTTTTCGTCGAAAACATGCCCAAAAGTCGTTGAGGGGCGTGGTGATTAAGGTATAGTCAAAATTTGCAGCCTGTCCTTGCAGTTAACCCACGCCCCGTCATGTAACGTTATACGTTATTGGATGATTTACGCGGCCATGGATTTTAATAGCGAAAATCGCGTTGAAATAAATTGATACAAAAAAGCGTTACAACGTAAGCGCTTGAGTTGATCGTCATAAAAATCGAGTCATGATGTGCATTCTTAGTAGTGAAAACCTACAGGATTACAAGGTGGGTAAATATTGTGTAGAGACGCCTCTATTTCATCTAATAAATATTTTTTACATAAAAATTTGTAATAAGTATGGAATATCAAATTACTCGCTGCTTCTGCCGACGATTTTGGGCAGAAATGGGTAAAAACCCGGTCAAAACCCGGGCGGATTGATTGGGTTTTATTCTAACCCACTGTTTACCCCTGGTCCTGGGTCACCAAGGTCTTCAAATGAAGTAAGGTACAATTACTCTACAATAGCTCTACCAGATGTACATAAATAGAAAGAGCTTACCTGTCCATAAGGATAATGGCGGTACGGTCCGCGTCCATAGCCCAGGTTGGCCAGCATATCAGAGCTGAAGCGATTGAAGAGACCGCCCCATGCGTTGGCACTGGCAAGGCAGGTAAGTACCAGGATAGCGCTAAGGGCCATGTTGATTCTGTTGACAAAAACATACATATACTTATACAGGCTGTAATCGTTAAGAGTGCCCAGGCGATTATTCCATAAATATAAGAGATATCAAAAAGCATTAAACTGACATCGAAAGTACGTTTTGTAATGAATAAATCAACATCAATAATTTTTTTGAAAATAAAACTAGAAATATCCAAAACATTACATTTAATATGACATTCGTAGAGAGAATTGAGTTTTTCTGTAAGGGGTAACAATAAGTTAACAAAACTGATATAAATAAAGTAACAAAACTATCTTTTAATTGAGTAAAAATATGATGGAATAGTCATTTATATGGTCAAGTGTGAGTTGTATATAAAAATAATTATGTATACATTAATAGGATACAATTCAAGAAGATTCGATGAGAGCATAACTTAACCTCAGTACAGAGTACTAAAAAAACCGACCTCAAAAGTCATTCATCCCCTTTACCACCGTTAGAGGTCGAATATTTTCCTCAAATTTAAATGGAACCTCTTCTGAGGTACCCTCTTTCCAACAAAAAAAAGAATCATCAAAATCAGTTCGGAGTTCTCGCGTAACATACATACAAAAAAAACATACAGTCCAATTGAGAACCTCCTCCTTTTTTTGAAGACGCTTAATGAATAAAATTGATACAAATTTTTTTTAGTGCTGATCGACTCAGTTTCATGTAAGGATTATTTCATTGTATGGAACATTGACTTACAAATAAATGGACGACGGGTTTAATACAAAAACCACGAAAAAAATGTCCCAAGTCAACCTATTCGAAATTTAAATTGTAATGTCATCGCAGTATCGCGCTGTCAGTCGAACAAATGAAGACTAAAGCGGAGTTTGGCGCTCTGTATACGATTTTAGCGCCTTACAAGTGCGGACACTTTTTAGCGCGGACCCGACGTCCATATAATTGTAAGTCAATGGTATGGAACGAAAAAATCTGGACAGCAGACGTCACCTAAGGTACCTTTACAGCAACTGACTAGAGATGTCGTTTTAATAATAAATTGTAAATAAGTTATTGAATGTCAGGATATGTCACTACGTAGTCTTTTGACTTTAAAAAATATGAATTCAATTTGCCATAATTATTAATATAAAGGTCGAACGCTTAGAAAAAAATCCATCGACTCGGCTGGATTCGAACGAACGTCTTCTAGCAAACCGTGCCAGATGCTATGTTTTTTTTAATTTATTTTATTTCAAAAAGGTTTTGCAATAATCTCAGTGCAGAGTACTAAAAAAACCGACCTCAAAAGTACGTGCAATTACATCTATTTGCCAAGTTTTATTGAAATATCCCCTAGTTCGCCACTATACAGGACTTGACACAGGAGATAATAAAAACCGGTTCTCACTACTCAAAGTATATTGAGAGAAAAACGCCTTGAATTGGAGAATAGCAAAACCAACCATTAAAATAATTGCTCCTTAAGTAAAATTTAGGCGCTATTTATAAAAATGAAAGCTCATGCGTGATCAGCGACCCTTGGAGGTGGATGATTTTCTTCAAAATGAAATTAATATGGAGGTGCCCTCTTTCCAACAAAAAAAGAATCATGAAAATCGGTCTACAAATACCGGAATTATCGCGTAATATACATACAAAAAAAACATACAGTCGAATTGAGAACCTCCTCCTTTTTTGAAGTCGGTTAAAAAAGTGACACCTGCAGCTTGATTTTGATTGCCTCTCCCGATCGGAAACTGCGTCTTTTTAGAGTCGAGGCGCATAATTGCGATTCATAACTGTGCTTGTATCCTGGTAAAGTCAAGTTAAAAAGTGACATCAACTAGTAGACGTATTTATTGTTTGAACAAGAATGTCTTAAATTCAGAATTTTTATTGTTTATTTCATAATCACTTTTAATTAAATTTCATAACCTCTGTAAATGAATTTATGGACCTAAAATTCTAACGATATCGAGTATGTTCTATTTTATTCTAATTTTAATCTCATTTACATACTTTTGTATATTTGTTATCAACTTATGACGATCCTTGACGGAGAATGATATATAATATGTAATTTAATGACAACAATATCATTTAATGAATTGCTAATTTTGTAATTATTGTGTATTTTTCTTATAATTTTCATTTTTCTTTTTTTTATATAGGGTTTTTCAACAAGACCTTTGTTTTGTAAATCAAAATGAACCAATAAATTTAGATGAAAAAGTTAGGTTTGGCAATGATTAATGAAAAATGATATCTGATATATATCCACCACGACCACAGAAGTCGATTCTTTCATCAAAGTTTTTAATCACTTTTTAACAAAATAGTGGGTCTATTACGTTAATCACTTCACGAATTTTGAGTTATAAGGCTGCAATCAAAATTCGATTGGCTCCATATAGACTCTGTCTTTAACATAACCTCATAAACGAGAATCCAGGGATGTTAAATCATATGATCGAGCTGAACTTAACACACTTAACGCTGAATTTCGTGAAATTATGCGATCGAGAAATTTGGTTTGCTATAAATTCATTGTTTCGGTGGCACTGTGAGTTGCGGCACCGTCTTGTCGAAACCACATGTTAGTGATATCGAGTTGCGGACACCAGCCCGTTACACCAAGTACCAAGTACCAAGATATCCATATCATCAATAATAGCCCAAAATTGAGTTAACATCGATCGATAGCGTAATCCATTGACCGTATCCGCATTTCCAGCCGAATTTTCGAAAAAAAAATATCCCTGTAACCTTTGGTTGTGGTGGACATTTATCAGATATCATTTTTCATTCATAATTGCCTAACCTTACTTTTTTTAATACAATAACAATTTGAATCATTGTCATCTAAAATTATTCTTTTATTTTGATTTACAAAAGAAAGTTCTTGCAAAAACTGCTCCTACTACTTTGACACGTAGTGCAATTTATACTGTAGTATTACATTTGCAAAATAAATGCATCTGAATCATAGTAGTAGAGTAGACAAAGGTAATTTCAATATAGCACATGAATACAATTTTGTTTTTTATTATACCAAGGCACCTTGGGACATGAGTTGACAATGGGACTTGTCAACTCATGCCTGTGATTTCACCAGCAACCTTACCCTTCAAAACTGAAACCCAGCAATGGTCACATTACTGCTTGGTGGCAGTATCTGGATAAACTCTGTCACAAGGAGATCTGCTAAAAAAATCCTCAATTTGGTCGTGGTCATGTCGTCCTAGTACTTGCCTATTCACATCCGCCTTAGAAATCTGTTTCGTCAATTTTCTTTCATTTATTCTCTTTACACGCCCAAACCAGTTAAGCCTTTCTGTATCTTTGTCCCTACATCGTTTTCGTTGTAATGCTCTCTTATCGCCCTTTTCCGCAATTTGCCAAAAACAAGGCAGGGCATATATTGAACCATCCTTTTTTCCATGTATTCCTTTCGTATCCGTCTTTTCATTATATCTCGTCAATTCTTACGGAAAAAGACTTTCTTGCATCGTGAGCCGCCGATTAAGGGCTATTACACATAAACACTATACGACGTCGCGTCGTGCTACGACGAGCAACGTAAAAATTCACGACACGACATTGCAACGTGTCACGACGACAGACGACATTGAGGTTGATTATTTAATAACCCTCGCCGAGGAGCGTCCTGTACTATGGGACAAAACATCAGAAGAATACAAAGTCATCTTTGAATATTGAATAACAAATGAATGCGGCACTGGGGAGTGCACCGTGAGTTTCTACGATACGACATCGTGTCATGCGTCGTGTCACGTTGCTTGTTGTGTCGTGATTTTTTTACGTTGCTCGTCGTGGATTTCCACAATACGACGTTGCATCGTAAAACGCGTCGCAACTCGACGCGACGTCGTATCTTGTTTATGTGTAAGAGTTCTAACATGAATGTAAGTTATACCTCTATAAGCTAGTTACCTATTGCCAATATATAATATACTATAAATAGTCTTTGATTTAGCGAGATCCTCGAATTCCTCTACGTATTCTGCTTGGGTCTGGTGGCTACATAATGTATGCCTTAAGAAAGAGGTTGCAATGAAATTATGATAACCCTGCTTACTCAACCCACACATACGAGGTTTAATCTGCAATACGAAGTATAATTCACACACACATAGTATTTTAACTTTTTAAATGATTTTATTCTTGTTCTTTTATTTTTCCTTTTTAACCGACCGTTAGTTGTAATCCAGGTGTCGGAGACCAGGTGACTCACAGCACATGATAATTTAACCTATAACCTAGTTCTGGTTGCTGTCTCCCAACTTTTCACTTCCATCGTATTACCTACATTTTGTACTTGTTGAGAGAAAAAAAAATCTGGTGTTTAATCCTCGACGCGAAAAGATCACTCTCAGAAGATCATTCTCGCGAAGAGATCGCTTTCGTATTTGTGTCTACCTGCCTGTGGCATCGTAGCTCCCAAACGGCTAGACTGAAGCGAAACAAGGGCCTAGATATTAAACAAGAAGAGAAGAAGACACTTATGATTCTCCTTTAGCCTTTAGTCACCCACTGCTGAGGGTAGGCGTCACGTTGCACGCCATTCTCTCCGATCTTGGGCTATTTACATCCAGGTTTTTCCTTTTTAACTTCATCGTCCGTCCATCTCGCCTTCTGGTGGCTGACGATTCTGGTACCTACCCTTGGTCTACAATCCAGCACTTTTCTGTACCACAGGTCATCGTTCTACGGCTTATGTGACACGCATGATGACAGCATAAATAATAACAGCCAAAGTTTATTATGTCCTACCCTAGACGCTTTAATGTGTAACAGTATCTAAATGAATGACCAATTATCTTTCCACGCCATAATACCTATATCATGCCGTAATAACGTTTATGACGTCATTTCGAACCTCGTTTCGTCTAATTACACTTCTGTTATGACATAGGCTTCCATTAACCAAAAGTACATTAGGTTGATGGTTAATTTAACACAACACCATTAGTTCGACTGTTATTATAACCTTAAAATCTAATTCCATAAGTTCCATGGTTGCGATACTAGAGCCATTAAGAGTATCATATTGCAGGTAAAGTCACCTTGGATGTTTGTCAGGCAGTGGTATATCATAAGTTATTCTAAAAATGACTTTACGTGTAAGGTTTACTGGATATTGAATGTAGCTGGTGAACAAAAATAAACTTTGGGGGGAGTTCAATCCCTTTCCAGCTTTTAAATTCCTGTACTAGGTTGCCGTCTTAGAATAATAACGCATAGAAACCTAGCCCGCACACGCTAAGTGAGGCAAATTGAAGCGCGCCAAAAGGGCCTACACGAGCGGGCGGGCCTTCAGTGCTCAAGGTCAACTTGCACCGCGAACAGCTCCAGAATTTTAGCTAAAAATGACGAAATGTGCGGTAAATGAGTGTAAAAATACGTCAGACAAACAAAATAGATTTTAACATCACATTCCACAAGGAAGTAACGCGTTTCAACTTGTATTTTTATATAAATATTCACTAAAACCGAAAATTAACCTACTACTAAAACTAGCCTACATGAATTCGATTTTTGCCTCACTTGTGACAGTTCGTTTGACATGAAACTATCATTCTATGCGTTATTATTCTAAGGTTGCCGCCTGTTGTATATTAGCTTAGTCTGTGATAATTACAATAACTTTTCTATGTTATCATTGTTATGTTACAATATATTATATAGTAGATTATTGCAGAGGTCGGGAAGTAACGGATTGTTGGACGAGTATGAGTTATATTAATAGGAGTCAAGCAATCCTCGTTATTACATGGTTATATTAAAAGTAATATGTGACGTGTTCGGACAATTGCTAAAGAAAATGTTATTGCTTTTGTGCAGTAATATTCTGGTGAACTTCTGATGATGTGTATCTATTTTTGTATTTTCGTCATTGACTTACAATTATATGGACGTCGGATCCGCGCTAAAAAGTGTCCGAACTTATAGGGCGTTAAAATCGTATACAGAGCGTCATTCACGCTTTAGTTTTTTTAAGTTTATTAAGGCTTTGGCAAAGCCATCAGCCCAAACATGAAGTTTAAATATGTTTCTGTAAATATGGCCGCCACAAAGAGGATAGGCAATTTGAGGCGGCGTGCTTGGATTGACTCGGGATTCCTTAGAACGGGCCGATACGGGTATTTTACTTCGAGATTCGTATAATTTCGCGTTTTAATCTTCGATTAAGGCACAATAGCACTATCCTATTCCACTTTAAACTAGATTTCACAAAATATTTGAAAGTCAAAATAAAAACGACACTTTTCCCTCCAAAAGGTCCAGAGCGAATCGTCACGCTTTAGTCTTCGTTTGTTCGACTGACAGCGAAGCAAGCAAAATTTGACAGTACTGCGATGACATTATAATTTAAATTCAACGTTTTAGCTTTTTCATATTCCTTGACATGTCACTACGTTTAAATAGGTTGACTTGGGACATTTTTTTTCGTGGTTTTTGCATTAGACCCGTCGTCCATTTATTTGTAAGTCAATGATTTTCATTATCGCCTTTCTCACTAGCACTCATTTCCGCGACCGAAATACAAAAAAGACGAAAACAACAAAAGAATCCCAAAACACTTTTTTTAAGTAGAGTTTTAACTGTTTTGGCATAATGCCATACAGCCTATTCTTTATTTTCTTTTCTTCATTCTGGTTTCACTTTGTAAATAGTTTCAATCTTCATATGACATCAAAAATGGTGATGTAGGTGACTGTAAATAGCTTCATAACTTTTTACGTTTCCTAGTAGAGATGGAGGCGGGGAATGTCTTCCTCTTCATAAATCTTCATTAGGCCATCTACTAGCAATAACCTTTGCACATTGAAGGCAAGACAATGCACAATGAGATGATTTAAATTTGCAGTAGCTGAATCACAGTATTCGCATTGATCGGAGGAATTGATCTTGATTCGTTTTAAGTGTGCTGAAAACTTGCCATGTCCAAATGGCAATCTGTTCATTCATGTAATGAATTTTCTAGAGGGACCAAAACACTAAATGTTACCGCCATTTTCTTTTTTTTTAAGTACGCGGTACGGTATTTTTAATTCTCGCAATTATGAACACTGGGCAGTTGGCTGTATGAGTTTTTTGTTTTTGCCTGTTTACATAGTTCAATATTAGTTTAACTGCCTCCGTGGCCGAACGGTTACCATACCGGACTGCCACGCAGAGGTCCCCGGGTTCGATTCCCGGGCCGGGAGAAATATTTGTATGGCCTACATTTATTTCTCTCGTGAGTTTGGGTGTAATTTGTGGTTGTCTATGTGTGTGTCCATGGCACCCGCGACACAGGGTTTCCCTAGTGCGGGGCTATGTTGAGTGTGTGCGTTATTATTATTATTATTATTATTATTATTATTATTAGTAGGTAGATTTAAAAGCTTAGATGATATATAATGGATTTTCATGCTTACTTTGCCACCCTTGGCCGGGAGGAAGTGGCATGGTCCATAAACGATAAACTTTCCGTGTTCGTTTTTTGAAAGTAATGCAAACATTTCCGAGCGTGTTTAAAAAATAATCATTTTCATAGTCTGTCTTTTTACAAGACGGAGTAAAATGACATTTGTGGGGTTGCCAGTTTTTTTAAAACAAAATAGTTAGTATATCGAGTTCTTAGGTTTTCGCGATTGTTACACATAGGTAATGAAACTATATTTTATATGAAAACCGGTGTGCAAGCCTCTCGACCACGGAGGCCGTCAAATATATATATTAAATTAACTAAAAGAATATATAAATGAAGAAACTAAAATATGTCTCCTCTTTGTATTTTTCATAAACTAGTTCTAAATACAGTGTAGGTATATATGTATGAACTTCCAAAAATTGACAATTCAAATGAACTTGTGGTTAGTAATTGGATGAACAATGGGTCGGGGATGATTCAAATGAATCAAGTTCGGTTATTTATTCCATAAGCGCGACTAATATTCAGTCGATAGTCTATAGAATATTTATAAAGATGGAAGGAAGAGGCCAGGAGAAACGGGAAGGGGTGCTGCGGTGCGAAAGCAAGCGGCGTTACGTTGCAACATCGCATTGTTCGTGTGGTACTTGATGCATTGGCAGCTACACACCGGCACCACCCTTGTGGCATCGTTCTCAGTATAAACATAAATATTATACATGCCCGTAGTATGCAGACTCGATAAAGCTACTATGTCTACGATTAGCTCTCGAATTCGAGTGATAAATTTTGACATTTTATCACAATAACTAACATGGCGAGCACCGTAACGTCACATTTTTATGTCATTGCGAGGACCGCGACCAGTGGCGGCAAAAGATTAACATAGTAACAAACATGGCTGCAAGGCCACAAGGGCACACAGTTCAATACATGCGAGTAATTAGAAATACGTAAATAATACCTAATATAATGCAAAAAAGAGAAACTACAAAAACTCAACATTTTTATGTTTCATCGTTTTCGCAGCGATGATTATAAACAATAAATATCGCTATATACTCAATTTTATATCGTTGTCCTTTTCTTCAAAATATATAACAATAGTTTATTACCTAATAAGCAAACAGCTTTACCAACTGAAATAAATATTTTAAAAAATCACAATACATTTATTTCCGACGCCACACGGCCGGCGGCGGAGCCTCCCGCACTCGCGCCTCTGACCCCAATACACATACCGCGAAATATGTACCGTGTGTTAATGCATCAACAAGTTACATTCCATCGATTAAAATTTAGTTATAGGTACATTGTAAATATGTGTATATTATTTAGATATAAGCATTTCATAAATAGTTAATATTAGATTTAGGTATAATGTTAAAATAGAACGTTACGACATAGGAAATGAAACTATTTTTCCGGATTTACGCGTATATTTGTTTTTTCAAACAAACCAACGTTTCAGACCCTTTACCGGTCCTCTGGCCATGGTTAACCTAAGAACTCGTTAGGACGTTACAAGTTCGTCCAGGGAAGTACTGCTTTACCAATATATGCCGTTAGCAGTAATGTGAGCATTACTGCGTTCCGGTTTTGAAGGGTAAGGGTGCTAGTGTAATTACGGAGGAGCGTAGTGGCAGTGCTCTTTGCGATTCAAACATTGACTTACAAATAAATGGACGACGGGTCTAATACAAAAACCACGAAAAAAATGTCCCAAGTCAACCTATTCGAAATTTAAATTGTTATGTCATCGCAGTATCGCGCTGTCCGTAGAACAAATGAAGACTAAAGCGGAGTGTCGCGCTCTGTATACGATTTTAGCGCCTTACAAGTGCGGACACTTTTTAGCGCGGACCCGACGTCCATATAATTGTATGTCAATGGATTCAAAGCTCTGATTGACACGCGGGTCTCTAACCATCATTCGCACGGTTTGTTTATTCCATCACCTAGTGTAATAAAAAATAAAAAAACATCATCAATACCAACCCATATATACGTCCTGCTATTAGGCATGGGTCTTTTCTATGGAAAGGATTTAAGCGTGAAGCACACAGAGAGCGGGTGCGGGTCGGATGTGAGTCGGGTCGGGACTGCGGCGGGTCTAATTCCGTGTATTTATATGGACGACAACACACCGAGCTACATACATACTACTACATAATACAGTTAATTTATAAAAGAAAAAGCAAATTTAAAGAAAAAATAAATTAAAAAGTTAAAAGCTGCTTCTCAAGGTAATTGCTCGTGAAACTTCAATTATGCGCTTAAGTGCTTCGCGGAAGCACTTTACTTTTTAAAAGTTAATGAGGCAACGTGACTTACACTGAAATTATTATATTTCAACCATTTTTCTCTTTTATACTGACTTTTTTAAAAAGGAAGCTTCTGCGGTAAAAGGGTTTTTAGACAGAGAGAAAAGTCGAGTTCTTCATAGATACAAATTACTTACCTGGACAATACAAATTGCAAACAACTAGCGTTATATATAAATCGGGTATTCTTTATCTGAAACTGTAGTAAACGTTTTTGTTAACTGACTTATCAAAGAAAAGGTTCTCAATCCGACTAAATTTTTTTACGCATGTTACGCGATAACTCATAACGCATTTGTGAACCGATTTTAATGATTCTTTTTTTATTGGAAAGAGAGCACCTCAGCATTGGTTCCGTTTAAATTTGAAATACCCCCACCTCTAAAGGTGGCAAACTTGGGAATGAATATGGTTTCGCGCCCTTTCCGGTAATCGATTCCAATAAAACTTGGCAAATAGATGTAATTTCACGAACTTTGAGGTTCGGCTTTTTTTTATAAAAAAGGTCGTATTATTTCTTAAGTGTCCGCTATAAAAATGAACAAAAGAAAAACTTTTATAAATATTTTTTTATTCATAGTACGAGTTAATAAGGAATTTGAATAAAATATCATGTTTTGATTGCCTAAATTTGATTGCCTATAAATCTGTAGCTTAGCAGAAGAAATGCCTCAATCCCTACGTGAGTAAGGGGGGTGAGTAGCATACCGCCTCGTTAAAGCTACCATGTCTACGTTTAGCTCTCGAATTCGAGTGATACATTTCAATATTTTATCACAATAACTAACATGGCGAGAACCGTGACGTCACATTTTTATGTCATTGCGAGCGCCGCCACCAATGGCGGCAAAAGATTAACATAGTGCCAAACATAGCTGCAAGGCCACAGTTGATTTTAAAATACTTTGACAGCTCTGCATAGTAATTTTATCAATGTAAAAATTGAGCGCGACAAACGAGATGAAAAGAAATAATAAAAACAAACAAATTCATGTATACAAATTAATGGAAAAAGGTGAGGAGAAAATTTTTAATACAATTCAATACGTGAGAGTAGTTAGAAATACGTAAATAATAACTAATATAAAGTAAAATATTTAAAAATAGAAACTACAAGAAACTCGATATTATGTTTCATCGTTTTCGAGGCGAAGCTTACACAATAAAGACAGCTATAATACGCAATTTCATATAGCTGTCCTTCTTCTTCAAAACGTATACCAATAGTTAATTACCAAATAAGCAATCTTAGCTTTATTAATTGAAATAAATATAGTCACGGAGAGATTTATAACACTTGAAATGCCATGCTACAGGTACAACTGTACATACAATACACAATTATTGTGTAAAGTAGTCGGTTTCGAGTTTTTAGGTTTTTGGATATATATTTTTTCAAACAAACCATTGTATCAGCCTGTTTATAGGTTCCATGATCAGTCAGCCGGGACCTATAAACGGCTCCAAACGCTTGATAAAATAAATAAACGTGATTTAGATCAGAGAAAATAGTTTCACTTCCAAGAAGTCGGTATTTTCAAAGGGTCAACATTCCAGTCCAGAATAAAAGATCAAAGATATTTTTTTCTAGGCTGAATATAAAAAAACCTTTTTCTTTTTCATTCGTACATATTGACAATAAAGAAATATATCAAAGAAAGTACATTTATTCTTTTATTTTTTTAAATTAACTTGGGAATTCCAAATTCATTAAATCATAAAAAATTAATTCTAATTCTTTCATAAGAAAACGATAACAGTTGGAAATAAGCGTAATTGAAAATTAATTTATTTATGAACAATCAAATGAAAATAGTGATGGTGCAAATACGTAAAATAATTTTAAGATTTTGTGCCACCCACATCTGATTCTTTGTAAAATTGTTAGTCTATGTATAATCCCACTGTAGGGCACAGGCCTCTTCTCACATGGGCTTTAGTTTTCACTCTGGCCCAATGGGGATCGGAAACTTCACGCCCAATACTAAGAGGGAGCAGAGGAAAAATTCCTAATCTTCGATTTGATTTTAGAGTGGTATATCCACTTTATAGTTAAAAATAAAATATTGTAAGTAACTACACGATATATTCAAGAATACACGCTAATCAGAAACATAAAACAATAAAGTTTCCTCGATAGATAAAAATCACGAAATGACCTCTAATTTTCACATTTTTTCGATTCATCCTCGAAATGCTACAGGTTATTAGGACAAAAATTAGATAATTAATTATATTTATGCATGATCGAGAACTGTCACTACGGATTTTTTTAAATCCCTTTAGTTTTAGAGTTATTCCGCTAAAACGAATTTGGTACTTTTAATGCCCAAAATTCAACATCTCCTGTCGCATGTCACGCGAACTTCAGGCATATATTTGTTTCACAAATTTGGGCGGAGCCAACGTTAAAACTTTTTTGGCATGCTCCCTCTTAACCCTCAAGTCTTGAGTCATAAGACTAAAACTGAAGACTAATTCGAGTCGAAGTCTTTTAACCCTAGGAAGCTTAAAAGACTTATAGGACTAAAACGACTGGCGCCTCATAGCCTCGGGAGTTGCGAGTCATGAGCTGTATGGCGTGGTTTTATTTCTACCCACAAAGTATTTATTTTACGTTTTTTATTATAAGTAAATAAACATGATTATTTACTACATACTACTTACGTCATTTTTATTTATAAACTTCGGGTTTAATAAGACATAAAATAGGTATAAGTTCTTAGCAAACAACTCGAGTCGTTTGAGTCTTTCAAGTCGTTTAAGTCTTTTGGATCTTATAGTATAACGACTAAGTCTTATTAATAAAAACTCGAACCCCCAGTCTTAATTTTAGAGTCGAGCCCTGTAAAATGGAGTATATTAAAATCTCTTTCATCACTAATACGAAATTAATGATTTTATTCTATACATAAACTTTATATACATAAATACATACATACGCAATATAATACTATTATCAAAACAAATTATAAGTTCATATTTATGTTACTGATTATTTCCGAGTTTAACAGAAAGTTCACTTTGAATGATGCAACCGACTGTCACGAATGTTAGCAGGTAATTTATTTTACTTAAGATCCAATGTGAATATTGTATAAAATTTGCTATTAACATTTGTATGCCAGTTACTGGCGCAACACGCTGAACTGTTAGATTCGTACAACATGTTCACCAGAAGATAGGTCGTTGTTTTGGGCGCTCTTACGTCTCTCTATAATTTGGGACGTTATTTAGATCCAAAAACATGGTTGCAATTATATAATCCAATGTTGTTACCTCATTACCCATTACTGTGACGTCGTTTTTGGCCCTCGACTGTATATAAAGACTAGTAAGACTATTCATAGAGTGCAAAAATCTTGTATGCGTTGCTTTTTTAGAATACGTAAAAGAGATCATATTTTACCGTATCTTGTCGATAACAAACTTAACATGGCCAATTCTAGAGTACTATAGCTTTTTCATTGAAAAAGGAACCGACCTCAAGATTTTGCTCTCACGCGATACATGCAGCCGCAGACGCATACCGCACCTTGTTGTGCTGGTGATGATTTTATACCGATTTATCGGATATCGAAGTTATAACAGGTAAAAGAATTAATATTATTTGCTATTTCGGTAACTACTCTAGCAAACCATAAAGTTTTCAATGCCTGGGTCTGTCATTTAAAAAAAATAAACAACTTCAAAAATACGTCATGGCAGTCGTGTGTGTTATTGTTTGGGCTGGTGATTTTGGTGTTTATTTATTGAAAACATACCGTAAGTAGCGTTTTTTAAGTTTACCCTGAATATAAATGTTTATAAACTACCCTTTAAGGAGTAATTTCGTGGTAAACGTTAGAACCACTCAAACGGAATATTATCATATTTATCCAAGTACACCAAAAATTTCATTAGTGCTTTTTAAGTGCAGGATTTGCGGTGTATTACTGTATTTTATTTGAGATGTTTTTGTTGGTAATACGGATACGGGTGTTTATTTAGCAATGCAGAATAATAATTTTTATTTATAAAAACTTGTATTTAAACTGAATGCTTTTCTAATTTGCGAAACCAAATAGCCGCCATTTTGCGGTAGGAGGAGCGCATCGCGTGAGCGGTTATCGGCTTTTTTCGATTTCTATGGGATCCTCTCATCAGGTTTTGACTTCTTGGTGACAATGGATCAGTTACGAACTCCTTTGTATATTTTACATTTTCTTTTCTGGTAGTCATGGTGATTTGTTGATTACATGTATTGTGTCAAGTGAAAAGTCGACTTATATTTGCGGAAAATAATTAGTAATTTATATATGTATAATAATCAGGGACCACTTCGAGAGTATACCCTTTCAAACAAAAGGAGAATTTTCGAAATCGGTGCACAATTGATGGAGAAATTGGTGAATACACGGACATGGCTATAAAATTTGAGGGTTTCTGTCGATTTTCATGGGATCCCCTCATCAGATTCTGTCTTGGTGACAATGGGACCACCACGAGAGGGTGCCATCTTCAAACAAAAAAAATAATTTTCCAAATTGGTCCACAATCGACGGGGATATCTGAAAACATACATACAGCCGAACGTATAACCTCCTTTTTTTATGAAGTCGGTTAAAAATTTGCCTACATAAGTTTGGACCTCTTTAAAAATTGGTACCGAAAAGCAGTCTTTCTTTTTTGCACGATCGGGGTCATATTTCGGGGTCGCTTCCATGGTATGGAATGAAGATCACCCCGCCCGCGCGAGACTGTCATATTTTGTCATTACTTACTTTCAATAAGAAATGTTTTAAATTGGTTATTGTCCAGGCAAAACTTGCAGGTAGGCATTGTAGGGTAGTTCTGTGTGGATAGTACTCTGTGTGTAATAGTGATGAAAAAATGTATATAACGACTCATGTGTGTGGTATTCATTAATCGGCTTGAAATCTTAAAGCTAGAATGATAATGTGTTCGTCTAAGTTCTTCTTCTTTTACTGGCCTTTTCATCTCACACTACTATTGTTGTTACTAAACATTGTCTGCCGTCCATTAGGTAAATCACGGTTCGGTGACAAATGGTCAAATACCCGTTATAAATAGCAAAAGATAGCGTACAAAATGTCTCTTTTAAAAACGGTTAAAATTAATTAACGTGTCTGACTTATTCGAACTTACCCTAACGATACATAGCTGTTTTTTTTTAATACTTAATATTATTATGCAATGCCTGAGGGGGCACTACCACTGCGCCCCTCACCCTGAGACATAAGTTAACAAATCCCATGTGTCTATAATTTCACCAGCACCCTTACCCTTCAAAACCGGAACACAGTAATGCTGACATTACTGCTTGGTGGTAGAAATAAATGCGGTGGCAGTACTTCCCTGGACGAACTCTTCCACAAGGAGCTCTACAGTTACTATATAATAACTGCTGGTTTAAACAATATCTCGTAAAATATTTCGTAATCTTAAATATGTAAACTGTATTTAACGCGTATGCTTACGAATAAATATCTCATCATTACTCGGCAAAGCTTCGTGGCCTAAACACGGTACTCGTGTATTTAATTAATTAACTAAAGGTAATTTAAAAACCCTCTCATTATTTATTTTTGATTTTTCTTGGCACAGTTACAAGATACTAATTATATAATACAAGTAAAACTATGACACTAACCAGAAACAAACAAATTTGGAGCTCGAAAACAACCGCATTATGCAACGATTGCATAAAATACTATTAGGACTGTTTTTTTATTTGTCATTGTTTTGTTTGCCTTTCACGCATGTACGTCTTATCCTTTGCTTATGTTCACTCATCCTTAACACCCAATCCTATTTACACTCCGCTACACTTTCTAAGAACACACTAAAGTGTACCTAACATAATAAAAATTTCGTCCAAATCCAAAATTATCTCGACTAAAAACAATATTCAATCAAAGTTAAAATAATCTTCGCTAAGATAATCAAAGAACAAAAATCTAGTTCAATAAAATTTGTGCTATTCATAAATATATTCTTTTTTAAACGTTTAGTACTTTGGTAACACTTCCGAACAACTTTATATTATATTAATATCTCCATTCACATTCTCTTTCCATTTTAACCTATAACAAAATCGCATTTAAAAGTGAAGATAGTAAAGACACTCACCGAGACATGGTCCGTGTTCTGGCGCTCCTGTACTTCAACTGGCGATCCATACCGAGCGGGATCCGCGCAGGAATACCGCGCA
>NW_020653732.1:1325370-1326935 GCF_003589595.1 Hyposmocoma kahamanoa | reverse complement strand
CTAGTCTTCTTAAACTTTTCTCTGAGAGGAACCAGAGAGGCTAAACGGTACGCAGAACGAATCGCTCGTTTTTGAAATAGAAATACGGTTTGTATATCTGCCGCTTTACCCCACATGAGAATCCCGTAGGACATTATTTATGGAAGTAACTAAAGTAAACTAGTCCAGCAGTAGCAACAACGGTAAATTTATAACAAACTAGTGGAAATTCACAAAAAATATTGAATGTCATGGTAGTAAAACATTATATAGACATCCAATAAAAACTTGTAACTGTGAAGGTACCTCTCTGAGTGAATAAATAAATTTCTTACAGATGAAAAAAAAAACAATGAAGAAAGAATAACAAAACTAGTCGAGTAATTTCACAAAAATAATTAAAATTCATAGTGGTCACACATCGTAACCATCAAAAACTTAAAAAAATTTTTTTTTTTTATACCTGACAGGCAAATGACTCCACTCCACCTGATGTTAAGTGAAAAGTGGTATCCAAACGCGAAGGAACCTAGTGCAGCGATGAAACCCTCACTGCACTAGCCACCTCCACCCTGCCTGCCTACAATATGCCTCTTCACGCCTCGTTTGAAGGACCCCACATCATAAGAGGGAGGGAAGACATGTGCCGGAAGGGAGTTCCATTTGTCAACCGTGCGGCAGAGAAAGGAGCCACCGAACCTTTTAGTACGCGATGGAATGCGGCAGGTAGTGAAACGGTGACTACGAAGGCCAGCACGCGTGCTTCTGAGCAGGAACGGGGAAGGGGGATGAGGTTAAACAGCTCTTCAGAGCACTCACCATGGTACATGCGGTAAAAGGCCCTAAGCGATGCAACATCTCTACGCAGTTGCAGAGGTTCAAGGCGTGATGAGACCTCTTCGTCGCCTATAATTCGAGTAGCACGACGCTGTAATTTATCCAAGGCATCGAGTAGGTACTTGGCGGAGCTGTCCCACAAGTGCGAACAATACTCAACGCAAGACCGGACCTGTGTTTTGTACAGCAGGCATAACTGGTCCGGCGTGAAAAAACGTCGCACCTTGTTCAGGACTCCGAGTTTCCGTGAGGCTGTTTTGATCACAGATTCGATGTAGCTCCTTGGATTCAAATCACAGCAGATTTCCATACCGAGCAAGGTAAAACTGCTCTGAGGTGAAAGTGCTGTGCTCATCAGAGAAGGCATGGGAAGGAACGGCGACAATTTTGTTGTTAACGCGCAAACCTGTGTTTTCTTGGCGTTGAACTCATCAAGATTTCTAGATCCCCATGCAGAGATGAGGTCCAATATCCTATTGAGCTCAACGACAAGATCAGATCGCTCTCTATCAGTATCGGCGCGCCCAGCTGCGGGGAATCCGTGATATCCCCCATGAACAGTGCTATCATCCGCATAACAATGAATATTCCCAAGTGGAAGCATATAATTGATATGCAGAAGGAAAAGCGTGGGAGATAGGACGGATCCCTGCGGTACGCCGGCGTTCACATTCACGAACCTCGAAATGCTGCCGTCAGAAACGACGCGAATTCTCCGCTCACGAAGGAAATCGGCAATCCAGCTGCAT
>NW_020653732.1:1297143-1320370 GCF_003589595.1 Hyposmocoma kahamanoa | reverse complement strand
AATGAAATGGGACCACTATGGAAGTACCCCCTTTCCAACAAAAAAAGAATCATGAAAATCGGTTCACAAATACCGGAGTTATCGCATAACACACATACAAAAAAAAGAAAAAAAAGAACATACAGTTGAATTGAGATCCTCCTCCTTTTTTGAAGTCGGTTATAAAGTAAAGTTTAACTTATTTATTTACATATATCTCTTCTATATTGTTTTTATTTTTTTATTTAATAGTACTTACATAGGAAATAATTTCTCGCTAAATAAAAATCGCGATGTTTATTTCGTAAAATTAAGACAGCGCCATCTATAAGCTCCTTGGCGACACTAACAGTTGACACTAGACTGCAATTGCGAATCACGGATTTTTAAATTTCACAAACTGGATGGCGCACTTCGACGTGCCAATATTACAAATTTACACCTCATTGGGTTACGTTAAGGTTTATTTTAAGTAAAAGTAAAAACCGTGACATGTGAGATAGCTCGAAGTAGTGGTCTGACCTTGTCTAACAAGTTGCCAACGCTAAATAAATAAAACTCTTAACATCTTAGGTCGTGTCTAGTCTATTTTTTTTTTTTTAATTTTGGTTACATGAAATTAGCTTAGAGGTAATATGTTTTTACTGTAATTATATAAAAAAAATTATCAACAATGAAACCTAATATGAAGTAGCATATCAATTTTGTCAAATTTGTATTATGAAATTATATTAGTAGTTTTGGTCATCCATAAGCGGCCACAATTTTTGTAAAGATTAAAAAGTTAAAAACAATATGGCTGGCTGCAACATGAATGAACACCCTATTAGAAAGAGACGCGTTACTACTTTGAAGCCTCTCACTCGGCTCGTTTTATTAACTTAGCGCGCGGTCCAGTTTAATATACAAGTCCGTGTTCCGAATACACAACGCGACAATCAAGACTCGGCTTGTTTTATTTATTTTTATTCATGAAAATCCGGAAAAATACTTTTCTTTTTTTGGCAGTTGAAAATTCTCTGAATGTAATATTATAATGTTACTAAGTCATTGACTTACAAATAAATGGACGACGGGTCTAATACAAAAACCACGAAAAAAATGTCCCAAGTCAACCTATTTAAACGTAGTGACATGTAAAGGAATATGAAAAGGCTAAAACGTTGAATTTAAATTGTAATGTCATCGCAGTACTGTCTAATCTTGCTTGCTTCGCTGTCAGTCGAACAAACGAAGACTAAAGCGTGAATGACGCTCTGTATACGATTTTAACGCCCTATAAGTTCGGATACTTTTTAGCGCGTACCCGACGTCCATATAATTGTAAGTTAATGCCCAATACCCAATGTTTCAGTAACTGCCTTCTTAATTGTGATAGATAATTTAGATAGATCAAAAATGTCTTCTTCCGACAGTGACTCATTATAATTATCAAATAATCGCCTTATAGGAGCGCGTATACAAGAATTTGTCGTCCCATAGGTCGTAAGAGCAAATAGTCCATAACGACTACGATGTACAATGCCGTGATCTGTAAAAAAAGTCCAAATTATCACTAGTTTAATTTTTTTCTAGTGTGAAGTTAGAAAAGTATTTTTTATAGTATTTTTTACTCTGGCATTTGTGAACGGGTTTTGGTGATTCTTTTTTTGTTGGAAGGAGTGTACCTCAGTATTGGTCCCAATTAAATTTGAAGAAAATATTCCGCCTCTAAGGGTGGCAAAGCGGGAGATGAATCAGATTTCGCGCAATTTCCGGTAACCGAATTCAAATTTTTTTTTATTAAAAATAAATGCGCATTTGACTTCCATCTCACCTGCTGTAAAGTGATGATGAGGTCGACGATGTAGCATGCACACTTAAATAATGCCTAATCACTCTCGCCTTGAAAAGGTCCCAAGGCGTTCGGGGAACACGTGCGCAGGCAGGAAATTCCACTCTCAAGCCGTTCGCCATATAAATGAAACGCATCGTGCGAATCCTGGGAATAATGTAAAAAATGTAATTCCGGGAACTTTTGAGGTTGGTTTTATTTTTATAAAAAAGTTATTTAAACGTTTCTGTGAACGTTATTTACTTGGTTTTGAGTTTTGGCATAAGTTCCCTATTAACTAACGGCAGTGGTACTCCATTCATTGTTCTGTGTTGTTCTTGTAACACGTGGGGCGGACTATGAGTTTCCGGAATGAATAAGGAAAAAATACTATAAATGGACAGAAATGAATTTCTTGTTTCTCAAAATATTCTCCGTTAGCGTTAATGCACTTTTTCATACGAATGAACCAATTTTGAAAACATTTATGCCACTCCTCCGTGACAATCTCTGAAACAAATTTTTCATACTCTTCGACAGCCTCTTCAGGTGATGAAAATCGTTGAGAGCGTAACTGGTTCTTAATTTTTGGAAATAAATAAAAGTCACAAAGTGCCAGGTCGGTAGTGTACGCGGGATGGCTCATAAGTTCAACGTCGTTCACTTTCAAAAATTCATTTGTCTGTCTGGCCGTGTGAAAACTGGCATTATCGTGGTGCAAGACGATACGGCGTTTACGGTTATTTTTACGGAGTTTGTCAATAACTTCCGGCAAACAAATGGTCGTGTACCAGTCACTATTTACGGTACGACGATTCTCCAAAGCACGTGACCAGTTTTATTAAAAAAAGAAGCAATCATCCGCTTAGAGGCACTTTGCACGCGCGCCACTTTGGTTGGTTTCGGCTCATCTCGAAAGACGCTCGATTGCTGCTTTGTTTAGGGATCGTAACTATAAATCCATGTTTCGTCAGCTGTTACTATGTTCCACACCAAATCTGACCCGCCCGTTCGTTGAATCTGGTAAGCATGGTATTACACCAAGTGACGCGATCCGTTTTTTTAAGCGTCAGTCAAATTGTGTGGGATTCACCGAGAACATAGCTTTTTCACATCCAAATGCTTGTGTGATATTGATTGTATTTGACTCATGCCTATGCCTAAAATGCCAAAATCTCATGGTATGTCGCATGTCTCTCTGTTTTGATCATACGGCACACAGCATCGATGTTTTTGTTGTTCATAGTAGTGGACGGGCGACCATCACGAAATTAATCTCTAAGATTCACACACCCGCGTTTGAATTCTGCAAACCAGCTATAAATAGTCGTTTTGCATGTGCTTTATCGCCAAAAGCAATTTGAAGCCGAGTGAAACTCCGCTGAGCTGTTATATTACACTTAACGTCGTAGAAAATCATTCTACGAAAATTTTCACGTGTGAAATCCATGGTGATGTAGACAACCAATTTCTAAAATGACGTCACAATTTAAAAACAAGCGACAGTCAGATGAAACAAACTGTATTCTACAGTCAAAGAGTTCCATTTTCAAATGTTGTTATTACTTTTTAAATATTGTTTACGTAAGTGGCCAGTTCCGGAAACGTACAATACCTCCTATGTATAAGGATTAATTTATAACATTAATTACATTTCCAAGCCCTGAGAAAATTTGTCGCAGTGAGACATATTTACTAACCTGTACCAACACTAGCCGGGCCACCCCTGTCACGTCCTCTGGTGCGGCCTTGGATCGAACGAGGTAGGCTGAATGAATGACGTCATTCAGAGGGTGGAGTAGGCGTATTGGCTGATACTATTGTTCTGAAGTGTGGTAGAGATTGTAAAGAATACGATACAAGGCCGTTAGACAATCTGTTTTACAAAAATCTGATAAACAAATTATTAGTCAAATCGTTGGATCAAAATTACCGACGTTTTATCGGCCTATTAGGGGCTGTGGTGGGTCAAAATGACCAGCACTGGACACCTAACTTTGCGATGCTCGTTCACGATGCAGGCACGCTACGTATTTAGTCGTAAAACATGACCGGTGCGGCCTTGACAAACTTCTGTTGCCACTTGGTTTTTAGGATTTGTGATGGCATACTTACTTTTCTATATTTAAAGGAAAAAATGTATAACGGCGCGTTATTAAAATTGTTGACTACTGATTACCGAGACATAGAGAGTACTTAGTTTATTCGCTAAATCGGCGGGGAAGAAGTTTGATATTTTATATATATAACGAACGAAACGAACAGAAGTATCCCGACTGTTTGTCAAAGAATATATCTAAATTCTGATTCTGAGTGAGCAAGTCGTTTAGGAGTGTAATCGCTTGCGAACTAGGTGCATTCTACAACGCATGTACATAGTATTTTTGTTTTGTGGGTGTTACTTTTCCTGGAAATAAATTTTAGTGTCATTTGTGTGGTTTATAAATGATACGCTTAACTTTATACACATTACCCATCAGCTGGAAAGATTATAAGCTAATTGTATAATTTGACACTTTTAATGCCGAACATATGATCGAATCATTTGACCTGAACACATTCCGCGTGGGTCATGATCAACACGGGTTATCAAAAATGATCGATCGACACAGGTATGTGCGTGTGTGTGTGTATAGCCTAGTCGGTTTTAAAAGTGGGTGATAAATAACGTCACGATGAAAAAATCACGATGATCCGCCGTCAAACAGTATCACCGTGACTCGTTCCGAAGGAACGACGTTCCAAAGTCACATAGGTGTTCCTCCGTTCCAATAGCTCTCCCCGTCACTCATATCACGACATACGTATTTGATACAATGCGCGGTCTCCGTTCCGTGGTGACTGAGCGCGCCAATGGTTGTAGTTCTCTTCAAATTGGGCCATTTCGGCTATGGGAGTGAATGAAATAGGATGACTTTCTTTGCTCACTCACAAGGGTCGTAGGTGCTTATTACTACTAGAATAGGCGGATGAAAAAAATCTGCAGCAGTTATTATAAACCTATTTATGAACAAAGTAAAATATTTTTGTATATTTGTTTTCTTATAGGATGAGATGGTATTTTATATTTATGTATAATCTACTTTGTGTATTCTACTAGAAATATAATTACATTACACTTTATTGCTATTTTTAACAATCCAAAGATTCGCATTAAATAAGTAACAAACAAAATTACATTAAATACAAAATTAACTTTTTGAATGGAATTGAAACTTATTACAAAGGGAGTAAAAACTTAAATCATTCTATAAAAAACGGCTATTAGTATTAGAAAGAAGCCGCTGGCTAAAACCGTATATCGTGATGTAAGTTATAGGCGTGACAAGGTCACGGAAGTAACAGCCGTGACAAAATCACGATGATTTATCACTGTGATTTTTTTGGAACCGGAACGACACTCACGGCGATAAAAATGTAACGCTATTCTCCGTGTCTAATACAAAGCAATTCTTTTAGCAGCTTATAAAATGGTAATTTAGTGAACACTTCGATAGCGCGTTCTATTTTGACCCCAACGCCATCTAGCGGCAAGGCGAGGTTAGTCTTACAAATTTGAATATAATTTAAATTTTACTCAGTCGGCATACCATATTCCTATTAATGTAAGTTGCGACATTTAGATTTTATATTGAAATTTCAATCAATGTGCTGCCATCTAGCGACTAAAAAATCCTATGACAACTGAATTCAATTATAATTATTAGAGATGGTGACGCGAGTGACATAACATGAAAATTCTGCATGATTGAAAATTCCTTCCTTAAATTAATGAGCAATGCGCCGATGTTGTCTAATTGCCATTATATTTTGCTAAACTGACTATAGCTAGCTGTCAATACAAATCCCCTGATAGTAATGTATAGCAAAAACAGAAAGATACGCTCAATTACTGCAAGTGTTATAGACTTTGAAAATACGCAAGGGAGTAGATATTCTAAAAGGGGGTGTAAAGGGTAGCAAAAACGCTTCATTCACAGCGTATAGCCAAATAGATTTTGTTAGGGCTATTTTCAGCTCGACGTGTAGGAAAGAGTGATAAGAAATTTTAACGAAAATACCTTGTATTTTTTATTCAAAACAGGTTTAGTATGAGTTATCATTTTATTCTGGAAAAATATCATAATGAGGTAATTAATTGGCTATAAAAGTAGTCAGTGCCTGATTAGTTAGCTCCCTTGTATATTCAAGAACAAAATGAAAAGCTGCACTGTATTTGTTTATACCACTTAATTTAATAACAAGTGGCATTTGCTACACAAATATCGTCTTTAAAGTAACAGCTTAAGCAAACATTCCACCAGCATGACGACCAGCTTGAGTAGACCTGGTAGGAGACCACCACCGATGCCACAAAGAACGTCTTCAGCCAGGTCTGTGATTGATGTGATGAGAGTTGTGAGAAGACCTTGGAGGTTGACCACGCCTGTTGGTGGTTGGCTAGGGTTGGCACCAGCTGCATATTCAGGAAGTGAACGAAGGAAGTTTACTATAGCGAGAGCCTGGCAAAAGAAATTACACTGTTTAATTAACAATATTCTGAACCAACTTTAAAAAAATGAAGTTCTCTATTTGATTGCATTTTTTTATGTATGATTTCGAATATTCTTATTAATAACGCACACACTCAACATAGCCCCGCACTAAGGAAACCCTGTGTCGCGGGTGCCATGGACACACACATAGACAACCACAAATTACACCCAAACTCAGGAGAGAAATAAATGTAGGCCATACACATATTTCTCCCGGCCTGGGAATCGAACCCAGGACCTCTGCATGGCAGTCCGGCATGGTAACCGTTCGGCCACGGAGGCAGTTATTTTATTGGATTCAATTTATTGGATTTCACCCCCACTTTCTTTTAACCGATTTCACAAGTCGTGCGCCTGATGGTAAGATACACGCCTGTCTATAACAGTTGCAGTGCCACTCAGAGCTTTAAATCGCAAAGATCTGAGGGGCACTGCCACTGCGCCCGTCAGCCTTAAGTTGACAAGTCTCATGTGCTATGTATATTTAGGCCGAGGTGAATCCGAAAAAACACCAATATCGTTTGTACACCTAGAGATAAAATGATTCCCGTGACATTTCGGACGCTCATATACTACGATGATAGATTTCCCTTTGGTTTCTCTTTACAAATAACGCGACCACGCACGACTCTTTAAAAAAGTTGGTACGTAACTTACCTGAGAATAAAGTTTAAGCAGAGAAGTCTCCAAGGCTCCCAAATCGACGGGAATCAGACAGCTAATGGAAGATGGTAGCGTATCGAAGATGGACAGCAGAGACAGGAGGAGGTTGTACACGTTGTTCAACAGCGGGAGGAGAATGTTTACCAGAGGGTACACTGCAGGGAGTTGCACGTTGCCCGAAGCCTGGACTGGGGACTATGGGTAAAAATATTTTGATTAGATAACTTAAAGAAAAATGCTTTTTTTTTAAATAAAATATAATTAGCATTTGACCTCCATCTCACCTGATGGAAAGTGTCGACGATGGAGCATGCACGCCTAAATAATGCCTATTCACAACAGGCCCAAATTATAACGTTCAAGGAACAAGTCTGCAGGCAGGGAATTCCACTCCATAGCCGTTCACCACATAAATGTGGAAGCGTACCGCTTCGTGCGAATCTTTGGAATATCGACAACATAGAGGTGGAACCCAAGCCTACGCCCAGTCCGGCGATGGAAAGGGGAAAACGGAATTAAATCGTGTAATTCCATCGCACACTCTTCGTGATATATCCTGTAAAATACCGATAAGCAGGCAAGTTTACGGCGGTGTTCAAGGCTCTGCAGCTTCGCCTCTACTAATTCCGAGTCACCTACAAGCCTCTTGACACGGTTGTCAATTGAGTCCAAAGTGGCCAGTGCAGTGGTATGTAGCAGAGCCATCCCAAAGGTGGCAAAAAACTTGTGCTTGTACTTATTGTTTTATGCAATAACGAATACTGTAAATAAATGTACTTTACAGTTGATTTTATAACGGAAGAAAAATGCATGGAAGAGTTCAACAAGTTTACATTATTCCCCAAAAAAATCGACCATATTGCGGCGGTATAAGATTTACTTCTGTTTCTTGTAACAAAAAATCGGTTACGATAAACAAAAAAATGGAAATCATTAAAAACCAAAAACAAAACACTGCAACAAGCGTTTAGAAACGTTTGTAAGATCTGGGTCTTTCCGTTATAATATCAAGTGATAGGAAGAATAAGTCGCGCGACAGTATCCCACGTCTGTCCATATCATTTGCCGTGCGCTCAGAGCTTTAAGCCCCAAAGATCTGGGGGGCAATGCTACTGTGCCCGCCACCCTGAAACATAAGTTGCCAAATTCCATGTGTCTGTAATTCACGAGCACCCTTTACAACTAGAATGCAGTAATGCTCGCATTACTGCTTGGCGGCAGACATAGGTAAGGTGGCAGTACTTATCTAGGCGAACTCTTTCACAAGGAGCTCTACTGCTACTAGAGACTAAATAGATCTCACAACGTTTTTAACAAACAAAAGCAGTTCTTATTGCGTCGTCTTCTAGGTCAAGTTTGTATAAATGTAATATATGGAAAAGCTGATGTTATTTTTCAAACTTATTCGTATTTACGTCCTTAAAAATCTTGCAAACCGTCCTGTGTAAATATTTAAGTCATGAATATGCTTATTGTTAACTAAACAAAACAATCACAACATATTAAGTAATAACAGAAAATAACAGATTAAAGAGTGCCGGAAGACCAAAAACAGCAGGTACAAAAAGGAGAGGAGGTTTTAGTTAGTCTAAGGTACAAAACTTCCTTTTAAAATCGCGCGTACCATCTTGTCTGGACCTATGGTATCCATGAGGATATCCTCCTTCCCACGTCTTATTGATATTTGGCTCAAAAGGGCAAAGTACCCAGAGCCGGCAAAAACATTAAAGATGTGGCTATTGTGAAATGAGAACGCAGAAGGACCTATCCACAAGAATTGTTGTCAGAGATGATAAAAGAGAAAAAAGAAGACCCAAAAGTACTTGTATATCTATCTATACAATTGTAATAGTAATCGATGTGAATTTTAACAATATGGATATAAAGGTGACTTGTGATTTGTGGTCACGTACGTTCGTTCGAAGTTTTTTTATGGGAGTGACCAAGAATCGAACAAATGTAGGAATAGAGAAGAAAATGTGACTTCAAGAACAATTCAAAATTTAAAAAAGTGGCCAGGAGCCCTACACTAGGGAAACCCTGCGTCGCGGGTGCCATGGACACAAAGATAGACAACCACAAATACAAAAAAACTCACGAGATAAATAACTGTAGGCCATACAAATATTTCCCCTGGCCCGGGAATCGAACCCGGAAGACAAAAAGGTGGAAAAACAATGTAGTCATTAAAACAAACAACTGTCATATTTAAGCGATTTTTTTCGCAAGTTTTGCAATAAATTTCTTTTTTAACGATAAAAATTACTTGTTAAGAGAGAAGTCTACTCCGTAAGTATGACCTTTAAGTCGGAAGCAATTATCTTTTATAATTAAAACTTTTACAGTTTATTTTTACTGCAGGAGGAAACTAACTTAAAAATAATGAACTTATTGCATAAACTCACCGTAATTAAACTAACAGCTACAACAAAACCTAATGCGAAAATAATTTTAGACGCCATCTTGAAGTCGAATAAAAGAAGATATTTACCAAAAGAATTAATTACTCCTTAAAAATTTAATTTGAAACTCAATACGTCGTTTGAGTTTTTTTTTATGACGGTAATGGTAAATAACCGACTTTTATATACGTCCAGTTTCAAAATTTTTGTTGTTTGATAATAAAAATGTTACTCAGTAGGCATTTCTTTTTCATAACAAATATTACTTTATGTTAAGTTGTTTTATAATAGTTACACAGTGATAACGTTGCATTATACTTACCTAATTACTTTATCAGCGTTTTATATCACAATATACCTAATTGCAATCAATATAATGCAAAATACTAATAATAATAGAAGGTTTCTTGAGTAAATGAATGAATGTTTCTTCTCATACGGTCCCAATGCTTAGAGAATGGAAAAAATAAATCCCAATGCGGCTTGGGAACGTCTATTAAATTGCTTTGCAAATTTCAGTTTACAAATTTGAACCCTTGTGAAAGTCTGCGTCGTCTATCACCCTGAGATATTTTGTTATGAGGTATTATACTTAGAATAATAACGCATAGAACATTGACTTACAAATAAATGGACGACGGGTGTAATACAAAAACCATGAAAAAAATGTCCCAAGTCAACCTATTCGAAATTTAAATTGTTATGTCATCGCAGTATCGCGCTGTCCGTAGAACAAATGAAGACTAAAGCGGAGTGTCGCGCTCTGTATACGATTTTAGCGCCTTACAAGTGCGGACACTTTTTAGCGCGGACCCGACGTCCATATAATTGTAAGTCAATGGCATAGAATGATACTTTCATATCAAACGCACTTTCACAAGTGAGGCAAAAATCAAATTCATATAGGCTAATTTTAGTAGTAGGTTAATTTTCGGTTTTAGTGAATATTTATATAAAAATACAAGTTGAAACGCGTTACTTCCTTGTGGAATGTGATGTTAGTATCTATTTTATGTTTGTCTGACGTATTTTTACACTCATTTACCGCACATTTCGTCATTTTTAGCTAAAATTCTTGATCTGTTCGCGGTGCAAGTTGACCTTGAGCACTGAAGGCCCGCCCGCTCGTGTAGGCCCTTTTGGCGCGCTTCAATTTGCCTCACTTAGCGTGTGCGGACTAGGTTTCTATGCGTTATTATTCTAAGGTATTATATACTATCTCTTGATAAAGTGGCGGAACGAACAAGTCGTGCACCTGGTGGTAAGCGACACGCCTGTCCATAACAGTTGCAGTACCGTTCAGAGAGAGGAGAGAGTTAAGTTGAAAACTCTCATCTGCCTGTAATTTCACCAGCACCCTTACCCTTTCAAATAGGAATGCAGTAATGTTCATATTACTGCTTGGCGGCAGAAATGTAAGGTGGCAGTAGCTTTCTGGATGATCTCGTTCACAAAGAGCTCTACTGCTATATATTACAAAAAATACTTTCATATGAATCCCTGTGGCATAAATATGCAGTAAAGCTCGCATTACTGCGTTCTGGTTGTAAAGGATAAAGGGTGCTGGTGAAGTTACAGGCACATGAGACTTGTCAACTTAGATAAATATAAAGATAAAGATCGATTTATTTGTGGAAGTAGGTACAATAAGTTCATTAGATCAGTTCAATACATTAACAGTGCTACTACAACCAGTTTCGTCGAAACATACAAATATAATTAGTGGTGGTCGCATAATGTACAAAATATTCTGATTAAAAACTGTCAAAAACTAGTAAACATGCAAAGAAAAAATATAATAAAAATTAGTAAAAATTAACAATGTCAAAAATAAAGCGAAAAATCATGTTAATGTCAAACTTACATAATTTACATTTCTAAGCCTCCATAAAATATGTGCATGTCAAAAATGAATGAAAGTCAATAATAACATAAATTAGTCAAATATAACATCTGTGTATAACATCTGTAATCTTATGTAATCTTACTAGATATAAAAACAATTATAATTCTGCCCTAAATCCATCTCGTATTCATATAATCATTTATATTAGGGGTTAAAGTATGAAATTGCCGTTTCGCACTGAAAATGGAAAAAAACAATTTTTTTTAAGATTAAATATATTTGTTTAATCAAAGTTTTTTCCCTTGTTGTCTATACATTTCTGCCATGTAATCGGAAGGTCATTTAAACCTTTGCGATAGAAGTCTGGAGACCTGGACTCCACAGCTGTGTGAAGGGATTTTTGTACTGCTTCCTGGGAATTTTATTTCTATACAAAAAAAAATCAAATTGCGGGAAAAAATGGTAGTCGGTCGGGGCGAGGTCCGACGAATATGTAGGATGATGGATAATTTATATCTGCAGGTTTTGTAGTAGTAAAACTGTTTCTCAAGGGGTGTGAGGTGTTGCGTTATCATAGAGCAATAACGGTGAAGCTGTTTTGCTGCGAGTTCCGTCGTCATTATTCAAACGCCATATGCCATATTGTGGGTATGCTAACATTAAACCATGACGTTTCGTGGTAGTTTGATACGGATCGGCTTCCATCATTACCTTCAATTCAACGTTATTTACATTTGTGACTGGTCTTCCTCGTGGTTCTTTCTTCAAGTCGTAATTTACCGTATTGCCGGCGTTTGCCGTATTTGCGTATGCCGTATCCTCTCCAAATACAGCATTGACAATTTCTGCTACGTTAACTCCATGTGGAAATTCGTATTCGAAAATTAGGTACTCAGATTTTCGCTGTATCTGTCTTCACGTTAAAAGCTGAATGTAAAAACAATTGAAAGTCGAACAATCAAATATCATGTTTTTTAAGTTAAGCATGTTTTACTTTTCGTGTGAAAAACGTTTCACTCTGAAATTGGACACCATACATGTTTAATTTTAATTTAAAGTGGCCAGTAAAATAAATCGGCAATTTCATATTTAAACCCCTATTATTATAAAAACATTTATCAAATAAATACTGCTTACATTTATTCTTAAACAAATCTACATGTAATTCACGGATAGATTTTGGGACTCTATTATATAATCTTGGCAGCATACAGAGCACACTTTTTGACATAAATTCAGTTTTATGTGGCATCATAGATACTGCATCATTATCTCTTCTATTCCTACGTCTTACTTCCATAAGTTTGTTGTACAGATTAGGGTTTGTTTTGACAAATAATACTGATTCTAGAATATACAATGATGGCACCGTTAGTATATTATAATTTTTCTTACGTCTCAGGGTGACTAGCGCAGTGGCAGTGCCCCTCAGATCTTTGCGGTTTAAAGCTCTGAGTGGCACTGCCACTGTTATGGACTGGCGTGTAGCTTAGCATAAGGTGCACGATTTGCCTGTCCAGTTACTTGTTATTAAAAAAAAATGTCTCAAATACTCTTGCTACGTTTTAAATTGGGTGAGGTGACTTACTAGATTTTTGACTGATCACGAACCCGACTAGATGTGCTTTACGAAGTTTTAATTCCAAATCTGATATTATCTCATGTCCTAGATTGAATCTGATACATTGTGGAATTTTAAGTGGCTGTCACCGCAATTAGGTAAGGACTTGCTATGGGAGTAGTATTCCGTTAAAAAACTATTATCAAAGAGTGTTGTTCCCATTGACTTACAATTATATGGACGTCGGGTCCGCGCTAAAAAGTGTTCGAACTTATAGGAACTTATATATTACTTATATATTAAAATCGTATACACAGCGTCATTCACGCTTTAGTCTTCGTTTGTTCGACTGACAGCGAAGCAAGCAAAATTAGACAGTACTGCGATGACATTACAATTTAAATTCAACGTTTTAGCTTTTTCATATTCTTTTACATGTCACTACGTTTAAATAGGTTGACTTGGGACATTTTTTTCGTGGTTTTTTATATTAGACCCGTCGTCCATTTATTTGTAAGTCAATGGTTGTTCCTTACTAAATTTTACTTTGGAGCAGCCGAGTTATCGGTGAGTAACGAACACAGCGAAGTTTTTGAGTAAATAATTTCAAAATTGTCAGGATTTTAATTATTTATGAAAAATATGTTACTATGCTGGTCTGCCACGCAGAGTTTCTTTGTTCGATTCCCGGGCCGGAAGAAATATTTGTATAGACTATATTTATTGCTGCATGAGTTTGGGTGTCTATGTGTGTGTCCTGTGCACTACTTTCGCTATATAGTGCGGGGCTACGAGTGTGTGAGTTATCGCTTTCCTTTCCATCAAACTGATCCCTCCATTCTTCTCCAGCACCACATTACAAATGCCTTCCAATTGCTCTCTATTATGTCTAAGTCTCATACCGTAAAAAAATTAATACAGTGCACGGAAATTACAACAAGGCCAAGGTTAGTTGAACCTTGACTTAATAATATGCAGCGTCATGCATGCAATGCAAAAAATGCATTATTGTAGCAGTTTGTATTTACGATTCTAATTTCTAACTTACATTTTGTTTATTTAGTATTTTGTGATGATGCCTGCTGGTTGAAGAAGGTTTGCAACCCTTGAAAAATGGGTCAAGCCCCAACCCGCATTGGGTACAAAAAATACAAAAAATCTCATGTCGAAAAAGATGCCGTCTGCCCGGAAGCGTATACCTATGCCACAAGAAGAGTTTTCTAGAACTTCTCCGACCACAACTGTTAAGTACAGTGCGAACAAGGTTGGAGCTAGAACACAACCCTGCTTGACACCGCAGCTTACAAAATTGGACCTTGACTGCTTACCGTTTTCGGTTACACAACAGATCATTTCATCATGCAGAAGTCGAATCATAGGAACAAACTTTTCGGGGCATCCAATCTATGTCAATATGGTCCATAAGGCCTCCCGTGGCACACACACTTACGCAATAACTCATATAACGTAATAAGTTAACCGATTTTCACCTCGAAGGGTGTCAAACTAAGGGTCGTATTCTAGAACTCTACTCAATGCTCAAGTCAGGATTGCACTGGAACCAAAGCACTGGAAATACGACCCTAATGGCAGGGACTTGAGTATGAGTTCGAGTGCTTTAAACCATACTCAAATCCTGACTTGAGCATTGAGTAGAGTTCTAGAATACGACCCTTAGAGATGAATCCTGTTTCGCGCACTTTCCGGTAATCGGTTTCAATAAAACTTGGCCTTAATAAAATAAAAACTCAAAGGTGGGTTTTTTCAATTATTATTTTATTTATTTGGTCAACATACAGCATCATTAGAATACATTTAATTATTATCACATATGAAACAAAGACTAACATAAACAGTTTCCACTAACGTTTAAAACTAGTAACGTTGGATAGACAAACAATTTGTACAATTATTTTATTTTTTATTTTGTTTTATAACACTATGTGACGGTACGAACAAGTCATGCACCTGGTGGTAAACACGCTATCCATAACAGGTGCAGTGCCACAAGCTTACAAGTCCCATGCGCCTGTAATTTTCTTTTACCCTTTCAAACGTTCTACTGAACACAGTAATGTGACCATTACTGCTTGGCGACAGAAATAGGTAAGGCGGCAGTACTTTCATGGTCGCATTCCCTGCCTGCAGACTTGTTCCCTAAACGTTATAACTTGGACCTTTTCAAGGCGAGAGTGAATAGGTATTATTTACGTGTGCATCGTCGTCCTAATCGTCACGTTCCATCAAGTGAGATCGAGGTCAATTGCGAGCTTATTTTATTTTAATAGAAAAAAACTAGCTTTCTGTCACGTTATTATTATTACCTATGACCCAATATACATTTGAAATACATAGATATGAGAAATACAATGATAAATAGTACAATTTCTTAATAATTTACAAACATACTTTGATTAAGTAATAATTTATTACACCTGTTAGATAAAAACTGTAATTCAAACCATCAATTCAGTACCTATATAACGTTTGGTTCTGTCAGTTTTGTTAACAAAGTTAATTGAAGTTTTAAATTGTAAAGGCTATAGAACCGTGTTTATGAAAATGCGTGTGTTGGCTTTTGTGCTATTTGGAATCGCTTTATTGGTTAGTATATTTATATATATTAGTATAATTATAACTAATGTACTATGTTTTTTTATAACAAAACAGACATCAAAAGTTTGTGGAATTAAGTCTAATTGCAAAGTTTTATTGAAATCGGTTAACGGAAAGTGGCTAAAATCTAATAAACATTCATCACTTTTATATTTATAATATCAAGTGACAGGACGAAGAACTCGTGCGCCTGATGGTAAGCGACGCGCCTGTCTTTAACAGTCACAGTGCCACTCAGAGCTTTAAATCGCAAAGATCTGAGGGGCATTGCCTCTGCACCCGTCACGCTGAGACATAAGTTGACAAGTCCCATGTGCCTGTAATTTCACCAGCAGCCTTGCCCTTCTAAACCGGAACACAGTAATGCTGACATTACTGCTTGGCGGCAGAAATTGGCAAGTAGCTCTACAGCTACGCGTACGAATCGTAGAATACGAAAAGTAGAATATTTTTTTTAAATTTGAAAACCAAAAAAAACTTAAAATCGGTTCACTAATATCTGGGTTCATCGCATAACATTCACACACAAAAAACCAGTCGATTTGAGAATCTTTTTGAAGTCGGTTCATAATTAAAAATTATTTTCCTCGTATTTCTAAATAAAAGACAGTGATAGCTTCGTGGGTAGAACACGTGTCTTACTTACACACGAGTACGTTACTCGATGAATACATTTAAATTTATTAAAACTGAAACCTGAAACTGGTCTATTTTAAGGCTTAGATACTATGTTGTAGACGACTAGGTTGTAATTTTCCCATCATTAAAAAAAAAATTTATTAAATTATGACATACACGTTTCTGACATATCAAATTAAATCAATTATCTTAAATTTATCAATTTGTTGCCTAATTATTGTCTTAAAATCGAATCGTATTATTTTATTATTGTATTTGCATGCTTTTATTTTAGAAGGCCGAATAGGTTTAAGTTCTGATTTAATTTTTACCATCAACATGTGTAATGTACCCTACCCTATTTGAAGCGAATAAATGAATTATTATTATTATTATTATTAATAGCAAAACAAAAGTTGACAGACTATTCGAAAAACCAACCATTCGGGAAAACGACCATTCGGAAAATTGACTATTCTTAGAAACGCGCAATCGTCGAAAAAACCATTTCGAGAAAACGTTAATCGATTTTAAAATGTTTTTACTACTTTTTTCTTTCGTATCGAAAGAAGTTTAAAATGTCATGCTTGGAAAGAAACCTGTAAGAACAACTCCGAGATTTTTTCCGCTATTAGCGGACAAAACTCCGAACTACGACTCACAGACTACTCTAGTGGCTTTTCAGTATCGCAAGTTAACAAAATCTGTGATAATTAATTTCTGCGTTTTAATACGTGGTAGCTTCGGGCCATGTATTATCGTTAGTGGATATTCTCTGTAATAAAACTACTAACAATTTATTATTATCTTTCAGGTCCATAGAAGCGAAGCAATGATACCAGCCTACTCAATCTCAGCTCTTCGCCTCGCATTTGATGAAATATCCACGGTGTTGCCAATTGCGAACCAGCTAGCTTGCCTGCTCATTCCATTTTTAATCAACTTGATCAATAACTTGAACAATTTATCGAATATCGTTCAGAATTTAACACCAGCAGTGTTGCCATATTTCGGATGTACACTTCCCCTTCTCTACGCAACTCTAACTGATCTGGCTTCGGTTTTATTTTTGTATATCAGCGTATTAATTTCTCTGTTTAGATCTAACGTGCTGGCAGCCCCAGGCTTACTTATAGGTCTTGTAAGTCAAATTCTTAACCTAGTGATTAACTTGCTAAGCGGACTTACAGACGGCAGTGGTTTACTTAGTGCATTGATTAAGTTGATTACAAGTATTGTCGTTGAGTTAGAGAAGCTGCTTTTGTAAGATTCGCGTGTCTAAAAAATATATTTTGAATATACTTAATAACTAAGTATTACCGAGATTTAATATGCGCAAAGATTATGGCCCACCAAAGCATAAATATACCATCGGAAGAAAGAAAGGCACAAGCAACAAATTCTAAATTCGTAGATAAATGTGTTTAAATATTTTTTTAGGTGTTTCTGATAAAAAGAATTCTTAATATCGCACTGCTATACAATAGTGGTATAACTCAAAATATGTGAAATTCAAAATTATACCGTTGTAGAACGTAAAATTTGATTCTCTATAAGTCATTAAAACCGACGCAAGAATATTGTAAAAAACAACTAAAAGATATCTTAACTCAAAATGAGATACGCTTTATGTGGGCTAGTTCTGGCCAAAATAGTCCTTATTCAAAAATATGAAACTGTTTTTTCTCTTTTATTTTTAAATATGTATATTTGACAAGTAGGAAATAAGTTACACATAAATCGATTCTGAGGAAACACACTTTTTGAGTTAATACACTATTGTATTAATAGTACTATGTATATTTGATATTAAGTATATTATTAATGTTATAAATGCATACCATATAAAAAATCTCAATGAAAGTACATTTTGATCGAAAAGCGACATCTGCGTCAATTGTGATACCTGTAAAAGTATCGGCTGCGGTGAGAAGGTTGTTCGAAAATCTCCCACGAGATGTCACTAGCGGCGACGAATGCCGAAAAGTCAGTACAAAATATTTATAAAAAAAAACACAGGAGAATTTCGACGGCTCGGTAACTGGAACCGTGACTCAGTTGGTAAGAGGAATGCTACGGTGCAGCGTGGAAGTGGGTTTAAGTCCCACCGGATCGACGAAATTTTTCTGTGTGCACGATCTTTGTATACATAATCATAACAAAACTAGTGGAGTTGCTTCACAAAACGTCTCAATAAAAATACATACCACATGTTTTATACAAGAAACTTTCACTGTGTTTTAATCAGCCGTTATTAAAAATTATTAATTTAATTTATATATTAAATTAATTTTCTCTTTTAACTTAGGAAAAAATCAAATGTGACGTTTACTCATGAATAGAACTAAAGGGCACTAATGTATTCAGTTGTGCCTTTTTTAAGTTATTATAATATTCTAATTCAACTACATAATTAACAACATATTTAAGTACATTCCTTTGATACTATACTACGTTTCAATTCATTTTAAACAAAAAGTAAAGAAACAGGTCACTGACCCGAGCATGCATAGATGTTTTAGTGATGGCCAATTGTATTGCCAACTACTGATCAATTAATTAATTGAACGAATTGATTTGTTTAATTGAGTCATACTAGCGGTTTTCTTTACATAACCTATATAAGTTTTATAAGCTTTAAAGCCTCCTTCATTTAGCTACTCGTTCGATTGCGATCGAAATAATCGATTACAAACACTTTAATTCAATGAACCGAATGTCTTTTTTCGTACAGCACTATGCAACCATAGACAAGTCATAGTTGTATAGTCGAAAAATAACCTCACTTTTGGACTACCAATTTTCAAATATGATTTTACGATGCTATTCAAATGAACATTGTTGGAAAAATCGATGAGATATCAAGTCGAAATTTTCAAAATTTACGTGAAAGTGTTACTTATTCCATTCATTGAGTGCTTGCACTATAATTTTAACCAAACAGTTTTGTTTACTTTTTGTTCAAAATGTATTGGAACAGACTACAATGTTGTTAACTTAATTAACGTAAAATATGACTGATTATGGAAGTCAGTTATGTCCTTTGAGCTTGCGGTATATTCAACAATTATTGAGATATATTTCCACAAAACATAGTTCCAATGGATTTTTTCCTGATCCCGAATATGTATATAACTCAATTTTGATAAAAATGTTAGTTGTGCCCTTTTTCGTTCCGAGGCCATACCCACTGCATACAGAAATGACATATGGTTAGATTTATAGAAAAATATGTGTTCTTTACAATGGTATGTATTACTTTATTGTAGGTACTGAGAATGATGCAATAAAAAAAAAAAATTTTATATGTATGTCAATGCTAAACATTTGTGTGTTTTATATTTACTGTTGGTCACCCAGAGAACAATTTCGATCTTATTCTTACAACATGATGATGTTTATGTTGACAGAAAGTCTGACAATAACCTAATTATGGTTTTCACACAATTAATAGTACAGGAATTATGAATGAGACTCTAATAGAAGTCCAACACCGACGGCTTTCGGAGTAGAGGTTCGTAATTCACTTTAATTTTATTTTTATTTTATTTAATTAATACAATGTTTTTCAACACACTTGCACGAAAATTGCATGCTGATTAACTTACTTATAATGCCCCAAATAAAACCCTCGGGCCTTTTTTCTTCTCATTACAGTCATGGTCGTGTAATGAGAAGAAAAAATGTCCGAAGGTTTTATATGGGGCATTGTAGTCAAGTTAGCCTGCATGGAATCATGTGTAATGAAAAAGTATGATAATATTCCTTGTTGACATAAAATGAAAATTGTTTTATAACTGCATTATTTAAAACTAATGTGGTTTTTGTACACAAACATCCATTAATGGTGTCAAGACTATGGGCCATGATTGCTACTAACAAAAAGGAAATGTTGTTGGATGAAAATTACTATATAATATAATAATATTAAATATTACTTATATACAAATTATATTATAGTCAATTTCAAAGTTGAATAATCATTATTCCTTAAAATTTTGTTACACTTGAGAACGTAAGTTTTAAGCTACTGCTCGTTCACTGTGCCGACTTCCCTGAGAAGAACGAGCAAGAAACTCTAGGGATTGCTCTTTTCAAATAAGTAAACTTAAATACTGTGGAATACAGTTTCATTAATATAGTTCTCCTTAACTGTTTTTTATTTATATGGCGTATATTTGTTATCATGGGATCTTTATATAGTGGGGAAGATTGGAAAAATGCTATAGAATAAATACATTTTGAATCATATTTGTTTGAAATCTAGACTCATGTTGTCTTTCCATACATCTAACACATATTCTTCAATTTTGTAATATGACTTTTTAATTAAAATACTTTTAATGTAAGTTTTAAACTTAGGAAATGATAATCTTAATATATGCTCCGGAATCTTATTGTCAAAAATTGTGGCACCATGAGTTTCGACTTAGTTCTAAGGTTAATATTATGGATATCTTCTTTCTAAATGAAATTATGTATATTTTTACGAGCTTACAAAATATTTGAGTAAATATACTGTGATGCTTCAGTCATGAAACCAGTCTGCTTAAACTTTTTCTAACCCGCGAACCTAGACGGTACACAAAAAGAATCGCTCGTTTTTGCAACACAAATATGGTTTGTATATCTGTACTATATTTCTTCAGTGTCTTTTGAGAGAGTAGTTACTTACATTCTTACATTAACGAAATAACGTACCTCACTGCCTCCGTGGCCGAACGATTACCATGTTGGTCTGCCACGCAGAGGTCCCCGGTTCGATTCCCGAGCCGGGAGAAATATTTGTATGGTCTACATTTATTTCTCTCGTAAGTTTGGGTGTAATTTTAGTAACAGTAGAACTTTTCGTGAAAAGGTTCGTCCAGGGCAGTACTGTCACATGACTGCCACCTTACCTATTTCTACCGCCAAGCAGTAATGCCAGCATTTAGAAGGACGTTTAGAAGGGTAAGGTGAAATTACAGGCGCATGGGACTTGTCAACTTATCAGTGGCGGGGCGTCCATATAACTCGATTCTCACCGGTTTGCCTAACCGCTCACGCGATACATGCAGCTGTAGACGCATACCACACCTAGAGGTGCCGGTGATGATTTTATACCGATTTATCGGATATCGAAGTTGTAACAGGTAAAAGAACTAATATTAATAGCTATTTCGGTAACTACTCTAGCAAACCATAAAGTTTTTAATGCCTGGGTCTGTCATTTAAAAAAAATAAACGACTTCAAAAATACGTCACGACAATCGTGTGTGTTATTGTTTGGACTGGTGATTTCGGTGTTTATTTATTGAAAACATACCGTAAGTAGCGTTTTTTAAGTTTACCCTGAATATAAATGTTTATAAACTATACTTTAAGGAGTAATTTCATGGTAAACGTTAGAACGACCCAAACGGAATATTATCATATTTATCCAAGTATACCAAAAATTTCATTAGTGCTTTTTAAGTGCAGGATTTGCGGTGTATTACTGCATTATATTTGAGATGTTTTTGTTGGTAGTACGGAGGGTATTTATTTAACAATGCAGAATAATAATTTTTATTTATAAAAACTTGTATTTAAACTGAATGCTTTAGCCACCATTTTGCTGTAGGAGGAGCGCATCGCGTGAGCGAATTTTCCACGTACCTATTACCAGTGGTAGCTCGCATAATCCAACACTTGAAAAACATTTGTAGAGGGCTGCTGGTGCTGGTGGCGTTATGTCCTGTTGGATGGAATGTAGTAGTAGCCTCCGCAGTCTCCGCAGCCTCCATACATCTTACTTAGTAAGCTTAGTAGTTCAAAAGTTGAAATTCCAGTTTTATAGGTGTTTATTCAGGTTTAACAATAATATTATAATCTTTAAAATGAAAACGATGTTAATATAACTAGTAAAAGCATTGACTTACAATTATATGGACGTCGGGTCCGCGCTAAAAAGTGTCCGAACTTATAGGGCGTTAAAATCGTATACAGAGCGTCGTTCACGCTTTAGTCTTCGTTTGTTCGACTGACAGCGAAGCAAGCAAAATTAGACAGTACTGCGATGATATTACAATTTAAATTCAACGTTTTAGGTTTTTCATATTCCTTTACATGTCACTACGTTTAAATAGGTTGACTTGGGACATTTTTTTCGTGGTTTGTGTATTAGACCCGTCGTCCATTTATTTGTAAGTCAATGAGTAAAAGGTTCAAAAAGATAAGAAGAGAAAGTTCGCTACCGCGATCGGGCAGGGAGTGTCGATGGAACGAAACAGAATCGGAAAGTGAGGCAAAGAATGGAACAATTCATAATTTTAATTTAAATACGAGTGTGAGAGTGAAATAAGAAATTTAAGTAAAAAGGTGGGATGACGATTCAAGGAGGTCATACCGTCACAATAACTTATGTTTCAGGGTGACGGGCGCAGTGGCAGTGCCCCTCAGATCTTTTCGATTTAAAGCTCTGAATGACACTGCAACTGTTACGGACAGGCGTGTGGCTTACCATGAGGCGCACGACGTGTTCGTACCGTCACTTGATATTATATATAAAAAAGTGGTTATCTATATGTGTGTCCATGGCACATTGTACGCCGCAACGTTCTCTCTTTAATAAAAATTGCATAAACCCAATTTTGAGCGAGTTTGTGTAACGGTTAGATAGCTAGTTAATATTTAACTACCTTCGAAACCCGAGTTTGTCCGGGTTAAGTCCCAGAGGGCCGATAGTTGTGTGATAGAGGAATATCATAGTACAATATGTGCAAGAAATATGGCGAATGTTGATCATAAACACCGTTTGCATGCGTAGATCGGGTCCGCAGAGACTGGGATCTAGCTCTCGTATTCGAATGAAAACCAGGCAGATATATTGATAGAAATTTGTCTTTTGACAAGGAATATATGGACACTGAAGTGACTTTTTTATTGATCAATGTTTTTTAACCAAGTTCAAAAATGAGAGGAAGTTCTCAATTTTATTGTATGTTTTTTTTGAGTATGTCTTTTACGCGATAACTGCGGTAGCATTTGTGAAGTGATTTTGATGATTCTTTTTTGCTGGTAAGAGGGTGCCTCAGAATTGGTCCCTGGAATAGTTCTTCAATTTTAAATAAATTTTAAGGAAATATTCCACCTCTAAGGGCTGACAACCTTTTTTTTTATCGGGGGGAAATGCTTTATGACCCTCTGATGGAGGGCAAACCCACTAAAAACCCC
>NW_020653732.1:1284336-1296743 GCF_003589595.1 Hyposmocoma kahamanoa | reverse complement strand
GTTTTATACACATTGACTTACAAATAAATGGACGACGGGTCTAATACACAAACCACGAAAAAAATGTCCCAAGTCAACCTATTTAAGCGTAGTGACATGTAAAGGAATATGAAAAAGCTAAAACGTTGAATTTAAATTGTAATGTCATCGCAGTACTGTCTAATTTTGCTTGCTTCGCTGTCAGTCGAACAAACGAAGACTAAAGCGTGAATGATGCTCTATATACGATTTTAACGCCCTATAAGTTCGGACACTTTTTAGCGCGAACCCGACGTCCGTATAATTAATTGTAAGTCAATGTTTATACATTATTAAGTCCCGAACTTAAATCAAATAATGTGTGAACATCCTGAAAGTTTTAAATAAAAGGTTGAATTTAATCTTAAATGTCAAACTTGACGTATTTCACGACCCTGTGCATCATATACACTGCGACCTTCTTAAGTCGCGTGCAGTAAACATATCCAATATGTAATCGTCCAATAACACGTGATAATTAGTTGCACGAGTATAACGAGAGTGGTGTTAGTTCAGCGGGAAAACGGTAGGTTCTTCATTGAAAATCCACGGTTCGAAACCCTGAAGCGGCATAGTGCAAATGAGAACGTCTGAAGCGTGGTGACCGATATGACTGTTTAAAGAAGTAACTTTACAGATATCCATGTTCATAAAACTGATCCCAACCTTTAACAAGTTCGGGTTGGTCTGGACACAGGGGAATGTCATAATTAATTTAAAGGTGCAACGTTGAGTTATAAAATGAAATTGACTAATATAATATACATGTTACTATCGTATGATATAATATCGCACACTAAAAATGACAGGGAAGGCCAATTTAGATGGAGCCAGTTTCTCGTCTCGAAGATACGATTATCGAAAGAATATAAAAACTTTCCTCGTCTAAACATTCGCGATTATCGACCGTCCACGTGAGCAATAATCGCGTCGCCTTTGAATATTGAACGTCTCCGTCCCAAGCAGCACACCCATATCTAAATATATACTAAAAGATATCTAATAGAATTTAATTCGATTGAATATTTTAAGAGTTCAAATTCCCTCAAGATATCTCGAAGAAGGTTTCTAGATAATTTAAAGTAAAAGTGGGCACAACTTTATTAGTAGATCACAAGAGTGCTTTGAGAAACTATCTGCAGGTAGTGTTAAGAGTGATTCTTATCTTCTTTTCTCAAGTAATCCTTCTAGAATGCTATAAGACCATTTGTAGTTTTTATTTAGTCTTGTAGACAGTTTTTAGATAATTTATAGTCTATGATAGATTTTTTAGTAATGCTATTTTAAAACCAAATACTAAAGCGTTACAAATATAAGACGTAATTCACTTAATACTAATAGATTTCAAGTTTAATGGCTTACAAAATATAAACTATCAAAATTGCAACATGGCGAAATTAGATATAATATTTCTGACTTTTTCGCGCAATGTTTAATCGGTTAGAAAGCGCAAATTGACGTGCGACTTTAAATACTAAGAAATAAGTCTATAAGAACAATTTCTTTTTTCTAAAACTATTTATAGAGAACTATTATCTAAATCAATACCATATTAAGACTATTTATAGATATAACAGTTTTAAGGCGTATAAAGTGTGCTCCTTGGGGTGTAAAGAGAACTTGAAAGCAAAAATCGTATTTCGAGGTTTTGTGCCAGCCAGTCGCTAACATGAGAGCAGTGCGCGAGGGTGTTTTGAGTATCACTACTTTTCTAAGTCAAGAATTAATTAAATGAGAGAGTTAACAAATGTTATAAAATTAAAAAAAAACAATAATAACGAAATATATATTTCTATGCAGTGCAATGAACTTATGAAAAACTAAAACCTTACTTAAATTTGAACGATTTTTGCGTCATTTTGGTATATCCTTAATTCCATAGTCAATAAGGCAGGCGATTAAGTTGAAGTCGAACCTCGTATGAAATAAATCGTAGGCGAGATTTTAGTTCTTGCCTGAATGTAAACATTATGATACGATGATCTTATGGCGATTATTGCTTGCGATAATCGCGTACGATTTTTCGTCACGAAGCGTGCGATAAACTCTCTCCATCTAAATGAGCCTTGACACATTGCAAAACTTTTGATTTTGAGTAAGGAGCTATTAAAGTTCTGAAAATTGTGATAACCGCAATTTCTTACTAAACGAAGATTTTCATTGCAGTTTTCAGCTAACATAAAAGCCTACCTAGATAGTTTTAAAAGCGCTTTACAAAATTTTCACCTACCACAATAAAAAAAGGTATTTTTGAGAATTTCTTTTAGTATCACTATTCCTCATAATCTTTTCATATAAATTAACATTTCTTATTATGCAATATCGTCACAAACGATTCATAGAAACAAATTATGCCATGAAATTTAATTTTTAAGTTCGGAAATAAAAGGACAAATTACTGTATAATTTATTCTCTAACCGGCATTGATCTGGATCAGCAATCCTGTACTATATTAGTCTTAAAGCAAGACATGTGTAAAACGACACTTCTTCTTTTTCTTCCTGTACTTATGCCACCCTAGGTAGGGTCGGCACAACATATACATATTTTTCTTCCACTCTCCCCTACCAGCCGTAAAATTTTGTACTCACACCTTTCTTCTTACGTTGCACCCGTCCCTGATGCTTACAACAACAACAACCTTAATCCACTTCCCACATACGCTTGTGGAGTACGCCCTATCATGGTCACTATAATCCTTCACCCTTGAATACATGTTGTAGAGAGATTTGGCATGGTGTTTTATGACCGGCCGCCTGCTTGACGTCAACCCGTGCAAAGCGACACTGTCCAAAAAAAGACTATGTCCTTCACGGAGTTACTAGTAAATTGTTTCACAACTCAGCGATCTTTGTCACCACCAAAAATATGTCAGTATCACGCTGTCTCCTATGCCACGTTCCCCTTATATAGCATAACGTCATTAAGTCGTGTAGCAAAGTCTAGGCAAACAACGTACACGGGGGTTTTTGCAGTATAAAGTACGTACACTCAAATATATATAAGGGTCGAAGCATAAAACTGCCATGCGACGCATCAAGAATCTGCGCATTGCCCCGCATCGCGCATTCTTGCGATGTTAATCTTCTTTGTGTGTTTTTCCGATATTTTCTTATCAATAACAGCAGCGCAACATTATTTTTAAAAAATAAAAATAAAAATTAAAAAATACGTTCAGTACGATTGACGGTTATCCAAACCGTGGCACTGACATGCCTTGCCTCACGAAATCGCATCGCATCTATTCGCGTCGCGGCAATTCGAAATTTGTGTTTAGACCCTAACTCATTTGTGAACCGTCTTTTTTTGTTGGAAAGAGTGGAGACCTCAGGAGTGGTTCCATTTCAATTCGAAGAATATATTCCACCCTTAAGGGTGACAAACTATGAATGGATATGATAATAACTATGAATGACTTTTGACGTCGGTTGTTTTCATCGAGTATATAACCAGAAATAGAGACGAAATAAGGGCCATATATTCCTGGTAACACATTAGCGATACAGCCCTTATATATATCAACTCTCGTTTGCACTGAAATATAGACAGGCCAACTACTGACCTGCGTGTACGTCTCCGTATATTCCAAAAAATATTCTGTATTTGTTGTAATAAAGATAATATCTCTAACAATGCCGTGCTGTTCTATTCGGTGGTATGGGAAAAAGAGCAAAATATCTAATTACAAAACAAACGCAGTCACATTTCATCGGTAATTAAATATTAAATATGTAATTTTGCAATTACCGTCCATTATAGCAAAGCTCAAGTTAACTGGTCAATTTGAAGTGAAACAGTTGACGACACCCGTCAATTGTTTCGAATTCGGGCTAACCAATCGGAGCGCAGTTATCACGGTAATGATATGGCAGAATAGTTTTCAGACAAATTAAATGACATTTCGCTTCTACTTCTGGTTATATACTCGATGGTTGTTTTAGTACTCTTTACTGCGATTGCGTTAAAACCATTGACTTACAATTATATGGACGTCGGGTCCGCGCTAAAAAGTGTCCGCACTTGTAAGGCGCTAAAATCGTATACAGAGCGCGACACTCCGCTTTAGTCTTCATTTGTTCTACGGACAGCGCGATACTGCGATGACATAACAATTTAAATTTCGAATAGGTTGACTTGGGACATTTTTTTCGTGGTTTTTGTATTAGACCCGTCGTCCATTTATTTGTAAGTCAATGGTTAAAACAGTTTTTGTTTTATATGCAATTTTCCTCGCTATAGTGATGTGAATAGTTGTGTGTTTCGCTCGGCAGCAATGTTGTTTTGCGTCTCGTGCCGTAAAACTTTCTATTTCTTTTTTCAATCTTAGCCACCTTTGTTTTTGCTCAGGTTTTAATACAAACACTCGCGTCAATCAATCAACAACAACAACAACAGCAGCCTTGCATAACAAATAACTATTGATCGTTTAATTTATTTTTATAAAAATGTAAGTAAATCAATTTGCTAGTCTGCTAATCTAGTAGGTACATCGTGCAAAATAACTTTTTAATTATTCTTTATTTGCATTCACAATGGCGTACAAGTTGCAACATAGTAAAAAAATCATATTCTGGACCACTGGCACACCAAAGTTTTGTACACCCTGTGTCGCGGATGCTATGGACACACTCATAGACAACCAGAAATTACACCCAAACTCACGAGAGAAATAAATGTAGGCCATACATATTTTTCTCCCGGCCCGGGAATTGAACCCGCGTGGGATAGCATAGCAGCATGGTCACCGTTCGATCACGGAGGCAGTTAAGTAGAAGGGAAGATAGTAAACGTAAACTGCTCAAAAGACTGTTCAAAAATAGTGGTCTAAACCAAAATTGATCGTTCTGTCTTATTTTTTCGTTTGTCGTTTTAAGCCTGTAGAACAGTGCTATCGAATTTCAAAGATATGCTGGGCTACTGCTTAGTGGTTATTCCCTTCAGATCCATTACAACTGATCCAGCGCCAATTTTAAATCCGGACAGATCCTCTCTATATTTTGCAACTCCCAACGGACCTCCTCATTGTATTCGTAAGGTAAGTACAGTCGAGACAAAAAGAAGTTTTAAAATCAAATATTTATTTATTGAGCAATCTTGTTCAAATGTTATAATCATCACAGACATTTTTTTTTTATTACAGATCATTAGTGATTGACACATTGCAAATGACAAGTAACAAAAAATCAGTCTTAAGTAATATTTTAAATCTAAGTTAAATGTTACAGTTACCACAAACAATCAAATTATTTAGTGACAAGTCATATTTACGTAGTTATATATATAAATACATTTTCTTGTTAACTGTACCGCAATACCTACCAAGAAGCAGCTTGTAAGTGCCAGGGTATCAGTATGGGAACAAAATATTAATATTTACTCTTAACGCAGAGGAATTTACTTACGAATTAACTGCCTCCGTGGCCGAACGATTACTATGCTGGACTGCCACGCAGAGGACCCGGGTTCGATTTCCGGGCCTGGAGAGATATTTGTATGGCCGATATTTAATTCTCTCGTGAGTTTGGATGTAATTTGTGGTTGTTTGTCGGTATGTGTTCGCTATTAAAAAAAATAGGAATAGAAAATAATATAAAATAGAATAGAAAATAATTCATTTATTACAACGTCACAACACAAAGATATACAGAAAAATATAAAAGAAAAACAACGAAGCAAACACAGTACTAGATGCAATTGAGGGTGATGTCAGGAAATGCAAAGCTATTTTAAAGAAGTACTATCTTGGGTCGTAATGTAATTTTTCATTTTATTTGCATTTAGCCCTCTTAATCGTAATATATTATTTGTATTTTAGTAAGTAGTAAGCTAATTTAAGTACCGAGCTTGTTAGCTCATCGCTAGGTGGTTAAACCATTAAGTTTTTACCTAGCGTTAATGTAATAAAATAGTTAATGTTTTTGAAATTGAATAAAAAAAAATAAAATAAAAAAAAAATAATCAATTTTATACAGAAAAAGGAACAGAAATTTGAATAAATGTCATGTATGTGGATGTGGCGTATGTAAAAGGATCTACAGGAATAAAGACTGTGACGCTGGTTTTCAGTGGACCCTAATCAACCGGATAATAAATAAACCAGATCCGCCAGGGGATCTGTTTTAGTGGATCAGATGGGTACAACCCAAAAATAAAATGCTGAGAAAAAATTACGTAATATGAGTTACAACAGTTAATTAACGATAGGTCGATTTGAACTTAACGATAACAAGATAAAAACTAAATATAATCGTGAGCAATCATAAACGCACAATCTGTAACAGATATCAATTAAAGAAATAACTAATTATCTTTACCTATGTCGATATATAACGTAAACTTATATATATTTATCACGTATTTTTACATAAAGTTTGATTCTGTTAATATCATAAAACATCTTATAAATATTTTATATTTTTAGTCATTACAATGTTTGAATTAATTGACATTTACAGTGTTGGCTTTTTTACGTAACAAAGCAGTCTGTGCACAGCCGTGGAACTTAAATTTTTGTGTATATGTTTTAAAATGCAGTGATGCAAATAATGATAAAAAATGTTTGTAAACATAATTCTGCTGAGCTTCCTAGTTGGAATTTCATCGGTAAGCAGTTTTTATTTTGATGATCGTGTAGCTGCGATATGCAATGTATACAGGCTGCAATAAATTATAGACAGGCGTGTCGCTTACCACGATATTATATAAAAAAAATTAAAGGGTAGTGAACAATAGGCATTAGCGAGTGTTCCTTGAAACGTCACCGTTGCTTAAAAAAGTCAAGAGAAGGGGATCATCGGATTTGATTTCAGGGTGGAAAATTTACAGAAGACAGCAGATGCGGTAAAAGTGAAGGACAATAAAGCGGTTTTCTATCGCCAGTTCAAATATGCACCTTTTTATTGCACCCTGTGTACATGATTAGATGGAACTATAATAAGTTAGTTTATTTGTAAGGGAAAGTAAAATCTCATAAAAAGTCTTTTAACTTGTATTTTAGATTGAAGCATAATTTGACGACCTTGGCGGCCTAACGGTTTACACTGTGAGCGCTGCATGCGGAGGTTTCGGGTTCGATTCCCGGTAGGACAATTTTGGGAAATGATTTTTTCTTTGGTTCTGGTTTGGGTGTTCTAGAAAGTGCCCCAGAATTTCGTCGATCCGGTTTATCTAACCCCGGACGTCACTTCGACGGACCTGCCAGGGCAGTACCAGCTGCTGGTCGTAGGAAGGCAAATAGTGCAGTGTATTACCGTTGGGTCTCAAACGAACCGCGCCCAAATAAATTTGATTACAAGGGAAGTTCTTTCTTTTATTTAGAACTCCCTCGTAACATACTCATAGTATAGGGAATTCCCTGGTTTGAGATCAAGCAATTGGTGTGATTTCTGGCACAGTTGATTTACTTAATTCCTAACAAGTACACAATTTGTTAGCACCTTATATATTTACTACTTTCAAAAGGTTTTACGTATATTTAGATAGATAGATAAATAGATAAAACTTTATTAATTTCCATGACAGAATATTTATATAGGATCCACTAAATCGAACATCATAATTATTATTAAATTGGACTAATTAAAAATAACAAATTTTATAACAAAGTGAACGTATGAATATAGTTATAACTAATTACAGTACATGGTTCTGGAAGTCATGTCAGTAAAAAGGCTGGCTCAGTATGAATGCCGCAGTTTCCCACGACTTTAGTATTCTGTCAGAACCGTGTTAAAAGAGACGCCACTAATCATCTCAGACAATCTTATTTCAGTCCATAACAAGTATAGTCATGTTAATGTGAAGACCCCGGATGTATTCCTTAACACATTTTATAACAACCTTACTAAAACCAAATAATTCTCTCTTACAGGTGACATGTAACCCTATACTTCAAGCCCTAGCCTTGGAACCATCAACATCATGTCCCTGCCATAATGAGTCACCAACAACACCTCTTATACTACCCATCAACGCCAACGCATATCAACTGCCATTAGTACAGAATTTATTACCCAATGTCATTCAAAATCAAATGACACCTTGTCAAAATCCATTGACGGCATGTCAAAATTCAATGTCAATGAGTCAAGATCAACTGCCGTCATATCAAAATCCGATACCACGTCAAAAGCAATTGATGTTACAGAATTTGTTACAAAATCCTTTATTTACGTCCAATGTCAATTTGATGTCTAATCCAAATCCCTATCAAACTGAAATGATTTTAACGAACAACCAATGCAATGTTTGCAAAAATAAACCACTTCAAATATCAAGGAATACTATCAATCCTTCTTATGCAAATAGCGTTCTTGAAAATCCAGCTGTAAAAACTATACTAGATCCTAACACGAGATTATACAATCAATATGGTGTTGAAATACTTAAAAGCCCATATAATGTACCTAACGTAGTTAACAACTACATTATTGTACCTCCTGATGTTTTAATGGAAGATTGTAAGAAAGACAGAAACAACAAAATCATTGAAGAAAGGAGAGAAAAGAATAAAAAGAGGAAAGGTAAAAGGAAGAATAGAAAAAATAGAAAAGATGTACAGAGAGGATATGAAATGAATGAAGAAACTAAAAACAAATTGACTCCACTTAATGAGAATAATACTAAAATAGATGAAACACAACTTACAACTGAGGTTACTAATATATCTACAAATCATAATGAAATATTAGACGCACATGGTGTTATTTTAGATCAAAATATTAACAATGTAATTTTAAATCAAACAACAAGGACAGAACAACCTTTAAATATAGACAATTATACAGAAATAAATGTTCCTCAAAGCAAAAGCACAGGTGAATTAACAATACCAAAAAATGAGCCAATAGAAAATCAAATGCAAATGCCAAATATGAATATACAAGCACCTGTACGTAATATTTACAATAGCCCTTACACAGAAATAACCAGGAGCAACTTTTGTAACAGTCCCTGTTTATCCAACAGCTATCAGTACGTAAGTACAGGTGTAGATAATAATTCTAAGTATAATGGTATGTTAGATCGATATTTACAATTTTACAATAATGATCAAAACACAAATGTACATGAAGGACAACTATTTGGAAGCAATAATCAAGTTAGTGCAAGAAGTAACGATAAACACATTAATAGTATAGACATGAGTAAATATAATTTTACGAAAGGCAACGGCAAACCAAAAATAATAAACAGTCAAAATAAACCTACAACTATGACATTGAATGTACATTTACAACCTCAAAATAAAGAAGAATTTGTAGTACAAGATTTTAAACGAAAATTCCCAAATATACCTGAAAATTTAGTAAGAGATTTAATACGTCATATGAAGAAATATTTACAACAAGAACAAAATAGTATAACAAATCAATATCCCATGTTTCCTATGAATTTTGAAGAATTTTATAGAACACCATTCTATAACACGCCCAGAAGTTCTAAAAATGGAAGGAAAAAATCAAATAAAAAGAATAACAGAAGACGTAATGAAACATTAAAGAACAAAAACGATTCTAACAAAGACACTACGGCAGATATAACCACTAGACTAAACGGTACTGATATAAACAATGCAGCTACTTCTACAGAATCTGGTAAACATCAGGAAACCTCTAATAGTACAGAAGAAAACAAAATTAAAGAGTTAGAAACTGGTAAATCTCTCAAAGAAATTGAGCCTGTTGAAAAAGTAGAAACTACATTTGTAATAGAAAATACTAATACAAGTGTAAGGGCAAATAAATCGGAAACATTGCTCGACGGTATAGAAGAAGTAGGTGAGAATAATGGAAATCAAGATTCAAAACTCCCGGTCAACATTGAAGACACAGCATTTAAGATTCAACACGAAGCAGTTAAAGCAGAAAACACACAAAGTATCACGAGTCCAGAACTAGGTAAAGAAGATATTGTACATCCAATGCCAATGAACGGCGTAGACGATTACTATCCTGATTTTACAGTTGACAACCATGCATATTTCCTAAATAGTATGGAGGATGTCGATTTGGAGAATTTAGAAGATAGATACCATTATACAACTGACAGAAATCTATCGCCTAAAATAGAACAAACCACAGAAGCTAAAGTACAATTTAGAACACCACCAACTTTAGAAAAACCGGATTTTGAAACTAAAAAAATTGAGAGCCGTAAAACCAATTCTGAAGATACAATATACAAACCAGAATTCACAAATAAAGACATACATCACAACAAAGTATCAACATATTCTAATACAAAAACGCCACAATATAATCTTAAAGAAAAACCTTCAAGAAATATTTCAGGAAAATTATCAGAAAGTAGAAAAATAGAGACTGTGTTTGCAAACTCTAAAGTTATAAAGTATGGTCCAAATCACGATGATACCACAATCAATTTGGAAAGTGTAACAGAACCAAATATAGCAAGGAACAGTACGAAGGAACAAGATGAAGACAGAGATATGAAATGGCCTTCCAAAGGCAAAAGCACTATTGTGTACGCTACATCTATTCCCAATGTTTATTAAATCAATAATTTACATGTTTTTTTAAATTGGCTTCATTTGTTTTATTATTTTTTACATAAACAAAATTTAGTTTAATTACGTTGTTTTATTCAGTGTATCGACATGCAAGAAAGCCAGCTTATGTACTTTTGTTTAGCTGATTAAATCATTGGTTGTAACCATTGTCCTACCATGTGATCTATATTTTCTATGTTTTCAGATATGCTAGTTTATCGAGTATATAACCAGAAATAGAGACGAAATAAGGGCCATATATTCCTGGTGACTTTTATTAGCGATACAGATCTTATAAATATCAACTCCCGTTTGCACTGAAATATAGACAGGCCAACCTTTGTGTACGTCTCCGTATATTCCAAAAAATATTCTGTATTTATTGTAATAAAGATAATATCTCTAACAATGCCGTTCTGTTCTATTCGGTGGTGTGGGAAAAACAGCAAAACATTTAATTACAAAACAAACGGAATCACATTTCATCGGCAATTAAATATTAAATATGTAATTTTGCAATTTTCGTCCATTATAGCAAAGCTCAGGTTAACTGGTTGATTTGAAGTGAAACAGTTGACGACACCCATTAACGAACTCGGGCTAGCCAATCGGAGCGCAGTTGTCACAGTAATGATATGGCAGAATAGTTTTCAAACAAATTAAATGACATTTCGTCTATTTCTGGTTATATACTCGATATGCTAGTTCTATTTCAATGTTTAAAAGACCTTTAATATTTTTCAAAAAATGTAAAAGTTTTTGATTTAAAAACTTTAGTTAGTGAAATTACAGGCACATGGGATTTATCAACTCATTGACTTACAATTATATGGACGTCGGGTCCGCGCTAAAAAGTGTCCGAACTTATAGGGCGTTAAAATCGTATACAGAGCGTCATTCACGCTCTAGTCTTCGTTTGTTCGACTGACAGCGGAGCAAGCAAAATTAGACAGTACTGCGATGACATTACAATTTAAATTCAACGTTTTAGCTTTTTCATATTCCTTTACATGTCACTACGTTTAAATAGGTTGACTTGGGACATTTTTTTCGTGGTTTTTGTATTAGACCCGTCTATATATATATATATATATATATCAGGCGCACGGCTTGTTCGTCGTATATTTAATCTCCAATAAAAGCATACATACTCGTAACATATTCAGATAAATCGAACAATTTTGTATTCTATGTGTGTATGTAGCATATTATATTCTATATTATAATTGCTTGCAATTTACGTAAGTATCTAATTACCGTATCTTTTTAAAAGTTTCTAATTCCCGTTCCTGTATTTGTGAATTACATTTTTCAAGTAAATGTGTTGTCGCTTGTTGAAATGAAAGAACCTCGAGGCCTTTATGTACTACGGTATTCGAGTATTTTTCATCACTTCCAGGTTTTGATTTTTTTTAGAAAACGGATCGTGTTCTAAGTATCATAGAATTAATTACCGTAGCTTTTCTAATTATCGTAATACGAAAATATTAATTAGTTTTAAATTTTAGCAAGATAAAGTATATGCAAACATATTATTATGTTACAATGTAATAATTGGATCTTATAATCGAACCGATTAACACAATGGGTAAACCAAAAATAGTGATAAAGTAGGAAATTTTAGAAAAACAGTTACACGGCACAATAGTGGCAAAAATAATCCGAATTATGATTAATCACAATTATTATAACAAACGTGTAATAATTTATATTTTTTATTATTTCAGCTGAAAAAATCTTTTAATGTTTAAAAAAATAACAATAACAAAAAATATTTTTGTTATTGCTATTTAATTAATAACAAAACGAGTAGAAAATCGAAATTAAACTCAATTTTTATGTTTTCTTAAAAATATTTGAACTTTCTAATCACCGCAG
>NW_020653732.1:1224766-1234336 GCF_003589595.1 Hyposmocoma kahamanoa | reverse complement strand
TGTAAGCTTTAAGAGTTTTTAATATTTGCTAAATTGTTTAAGATTTGGTTATTACATTTAGAAGTGAAAACCCTTAATAACTTCTTATTTATACAAGAAATTTTATGCCTATCGACCATTGACTTACAATTATATGGACGTCGGGTCCGCGCTAAAAAGTGTCCAAACTTATAGGGCGTTAAAATCGTATACAGAGCGTCATTCACGCTTTAGTCTTCGTTTGTTCGACTGACAGCGAAGCAAGCAATATTAGACAGTACCGCGATGACATTACAATTTAAATTCAACGTTTTAGCTTATTCATATTCCTTTACATGTCATTACGTTTAAATAGGTTGACTTGGGACATTTTTTTCGTGGTTTTTGTATTAGACCCGTCGTCCATATAATTGTAAGTCAATGCTATCGACAACCAATATTTTCTACCGGATTTTATTTTTTATTTTTTTCTTTGCAATGAATTCATCGAACATTTTTAATATCAAACATTGACGTTTTTATTTGCATTAATCAATCGAACCAATTTATTGTTTTTAATTTGCACTTAAAATTCTGAAAGTTAAATTTACCATAGAGCCTCTTTTGTGTACACCAAACTTTATCTTATTGTGCTTGGGAATGTTCTACATGCAAGATTGTGGCTAATTGATCTGAAAAGCCTTTGACTGTAGCACACATATCTCTAACAGTGAAATTTGTTAAAATTAAATCTAAGCATGTAGCAACAGTCGGTGTTATGTGTGTCGGTTCTCTAACAACTGTCTAGATTTTAAGTTATTGTTAAGAACATCAATATTAAAATCTCCTCCTATAATTATATTCTTCCTACTAATTTTTTGTCTAAATAATTTAATATGTTGCTTAATCTACGGGATTCTCATGTGGGGTAAAGCGGCAGATATACTAACCATATTTGTATTGCAGAAACGAGCGATTCGTTCTGTGTACCGTTTAGGTTCTCGGGTTTCTATCAGATAAAAGTTTAAGGAGACTGGTATCATGACTGTGGCATCACAGTACATTTACTCAAATATTTAGTAAAATTATACATAATTTCATTAAGAAAGATGATATCCATAATATTAACACGTTCCTTGTGCAGCGCGAAATCAGAAATGAACCTCTAACGTGCAATTTTTTTTTGCAAATTTGTTGGAATTGGTGTATATGTTGTTACATTCTGACAGAAAAATCATTTTCGGAAATCCCCATTCCATTTTCACTTGATGCCACATATATGATGCACGCACGTGGTGGTAAATTAATTTTATTCGGTTTATTATTTTAGCTTCATAATTTGTATTTTCTATAATTTATGAGTGCAAATGCTTGCTGGTGAAATGGTTGAAAACCCTTAGTTATGAGAATGTTGAGATATTTTTGCAATAACGTAAAGTCTAATAGGTACAACAACCACAAACTCTTTCTTTAATCTACACCTTACAATTACAAATAATACAATTCTAACCACAGTAAAATTTATACTAATTGAATATTCGCCGCATTTATTTGTATATATAACACGAAAGAAATACTATATATTAAATTTGACACAATGTGTATATATTTATATGTCTGTATATGTTTCGTATTTATGTAATATATATTTATTTTAAAGACATCAACCTACTCTGTATAAATATGTAACCCAACCACTGTTTCAAAATAATAAAACTAATATAACTGCTCTAATTACCTGTACTGTACAATTTAGAAATTTATAAATTAGATGTAGTAAACAGATATGGATGTAGAAGAGCGGAGTCTCCTAACACAGGCATTGCTATGCTTAAAAGGAGATTTCAGTCACTAATACTGTAAATCTAAACTTGAAATGAAATAAATGATTATTATTATTATTATTATTATTATAATTAATCTATTTTTATTTCTGCAGAAAGTAAAAACTGTTCGAAATTCAAATAAACAAGATGGCCGCCATACAAATTTCGAAGCCTATCACGGAAACTATTAGAGATAGGTAACTGCATGTGTAAAAAACAATTCAAGATGGCGAATCCAAAATGGTGGCCGAAGAAAAACTTGCTTCGATGCGGCTGAAAATTGGCATGCGGGGGTCTTTAGGAGTCCTGAATCGTAATTTGGGGTCAAAAGTTTAATATAAGTGTTTTTATCGTTAAAAATAGCTGTCGAGACTCGCTCTGTTTCAGCTGAAAATTGGCATGTGGAGACTTCTAGAAGAATTCTTGTATAAAAATTAATCTCTGTTTCTTGGTAATACTCAACTGAACCATAAGCAGAATTTTATTTTTGTTATTTTCAGATGTAGTTATGACCTTTAGTAAATTCATGCAATCTATTCCTTGCTTCAATTTTTGATTGATGATGATCTATTATAGTTCTATATTCCATTTATATTCGCTATATCCGCTTTTCTGTCATTGTTTTCAATAATAAATGTATCTGTTTTCTGTTTAATGTCTTCTTTCAATTTAGTAATAGCTTTATACATTTCTGTTTGAATTGTGTTCTGCAATTCAGATATAATTGACTGATTATTTTCATTCAGTCGTAGCGCTATAATGTAGCTCAAGGTTTGAAGAGTTACTTCAGCTTGGTTATCCTTATTGTTTTGTGGAGAATCGTGGTCAAAGTCCGTATCTTCAAGTAAAACACTGAGTGATTATCACTAATATCAGGTTTCTTACCACGGTATGACTTCTTTTTATTTTCCCGATATTTCGGAACGGTTGCACGCTCCATGGTCACGGGTTGACTGGACGGCGACAGATGACAACTTTAAGAGCAGACATATCTGTCTACCCTCTTGCGCTGTCGACGACTACCTTCATCGCGATTTGTTGTGGAGTTACCATTGTCACTCACTTTTTTCACACAAACCACACTCACTGTATCTACACTCGAAACTGAACTCGAGGTGTTTTTGTTTTTATTACTGATATTAACATTTTCTTTGCAAAACTCCTTTTTGTTGCATGTCTTGTTTGACTTCATGTCTACCAGGGTGTCTCCTAATACATTCAGATCATTTGTACTTAAAGATTCATTTAGTGACTCTACTTGCTTTGTTAATAATGTAGTTACGTTAGAGATCTAAGATGATGCTGACTGGGCTGTGTCGCGATGATGACGTACCGGACGATTTGCATCTCCTAATTTAGGTGTTTTGCAGGTACAGGAAGGACAGGTCTATTGATTTTTTCTCTGCTTTGTCATCGTATTGTAGAATCGCTGGATTGAAAGCACATTCCTAATCATAATTGTCCTTACATTTGAGACAGGTAATAAAATGTCTCCCTGTGATAGTGTTTTTAAGGTAACCTATCACAAAGTCGAATTTTTTTTCCGATATAACGTTTGTTCGAATTTTCATAACCTCATTATTAAATGTCATTTCGAATTACTAATAGGTAACCGTTTTTTAAACATCCTGCACACTTGGAAGCCATGGTTGAGTATAGTGTAAGTAGCGTCATCTTTGGGCCAGTAATGGAACCAATAATTATTCTCAGATAATGTTCTTAAGGTCACCTAGAGGAAAGTATGGGAACTGAAGCTGATTCTACTTGACGCTAGATGGCGCTGGTTGTTATTAATGGTGTCAGGTAGAAGGATTTTTAAAAAATATTATTTGTATGTAATAATAAAAACAGAACATCTACGATGTATTCTTCAATTTCTGTTTAATTTAGAATAGTTAGTAAGAATCCAAGTTCGGTAATCTGTCCCCGTAACATGGCTATGCATGATAGTCGCGACGTGTGCGATAAAATTGAAATAAGCGCGCGCTATGTCAATCAGATCTAATTTAGATAGCCAATAGCGCGCGCCGCGACTATCAGGCGTAGTTATGCTACGGGGGCTGGTTCACACTTGCACAAATACCGTTTAGATCACTATTTTAAAATTTTCTCCGTTAAAAGTTGTTTCCGATTCCGTACTTCTTCCTTGGAGATAACATTTATGCAGGGTAATTGTGGTTTAATGTGGTTGTGCAATAAAATAATAAGTATTGTTTTATTTCCCGTTACATTTTTTGCCTTCTATTTGAAAACATTATGACATAATTTTTTAAATAATACTTATGCGCCAATTACGGAACTAGGCGCCGGAAGGAGGTCTTTAAAAAGGCGATTTGTGTCCTTTTATGAGATTTAATAAATGAAAGTACCGGTTAGCTTCAACGACTGAGCGAGAGTGTTCTCTAAAACGTTACATGGATTAACCTTAATTTCGACACTGCACTTTTGGGATTTTTACTAATGATTCCCTGCTCTTTCACAATCACTGTTAGTATGCGGCGTCCCTGTGAAGTGTTAGCACCGGTAACACGCGAGTCGATGCAAATATGAGAACAGTAGCTCTCTCAAGTCGTGCGCCTGATGGTAAGCTACACGCCTGTCCATAACAGGTGCAGTGCCACTCAGAGTTTTGAATCGCAAAGATCTGAGGGGCACTGAAACTGCGCAAGTCACGCTGAGATGTAAGTTGACAAGTCATGGGACTGTAATTTCACCAGCACCCTTACCCTTCAAAACCGGAATACAGTAATGCTGACGTTACTGCTTGGCGGCAGAAATAGGTAAGGTGGCAGTACTTCCTTGGACGTACTCTTTCAAGGAGCTCTACTGGTACTTCAGTTTACAACATATGAAAACGTGTTTCTGACACTTTTAAAGACTCATTTGGGAGACATTAGAAAAAACCGAATAACCGAGTGGTTAACCAAAAAATTGAAAACCGCTTTTCAAAATCATTCGGTTTTTGCATGCTCCAGTCCCATTGACTTACAAATAAATGGACGACGGGTCTAATACAAAAACCACGAAAAAAATGTCCCAAGTCAACCTATTTAAACGTAGTGACATGTAGAGGAATATGAAAAAGCTAAAACGTTCAATTTAAATTGTAATGTCATCGCAGTACTGTCTAATTTTGCTTGCTTCGCTGTCAGTCGAACAAACGAAGACTAAAGCGTGAATGACGGTCTGTATACGATTTTAACGCCCTATAAGTTCGGACACTTTTTAGCACAGACCCGACGTCCATATAATTGTAAGTGATCCCAGTCCGCACTGCACAGATGTGAAAGGGGACAATTAGCTTACTACTATGAATGCTTTATTGGATTATTTCTACCCAATCACGTGCGACTGTGTTTTCTCAGTATTGACTATTACTCAACAAAATGCGCATAATATCACCATGTTGCATGTTGCAGTGATCATTGCGCTCTACAACATGCAACATGGTGATATTATTGTACATATGCATGATTTCCTTATCGTTTAGGTAAATATTTTATAAATAATTCTGATGTCTCGAATCATAATTTAGCAGTGGCAAGGTGTGAAATTTTTCCTCGGTAAAACCGAAACTTTAACTTTTTGAAGAAACAAAAAACACTTCACACAGCTTCTACAGGCCCAATTAGCTTTTTTGATGCTTTGATAATGAATCACAAGTATTGATAGGTCTCTTTAATGCACGTTGCTCTAAAACACTGGGTCACAAAATACTTTTATATCATTATCGACATAAATGAATTGATAGGGATGATAAAATAATATTGTAGGTCTTTATTATAACGACCGCTATGACATAATATTGTGAAATTTTGCATGTCCGAAATGGCGCAAGACCCTTGTACTTATGAGACCAAGTATTATGCAATTTTACTATCACCAATACCGTGTTAGCTTGCAAATCAACTATTTTATTTCATTAATGAATAGGTAAATCATTCAATGTAACTTGGAAACGATTGTAACAGGAAATAACATTTAGAAGGATAAAATATGGAACTTATCTTCTCGGGTTTATGTCATGATATCACGCAAAATTTGTCTATGATGGTCATTGACTTACAAATAAATGGACGACGGGTCTAATACAAAAACCACGAAAAAAATGTCCCAAGTCAACCTATTCGAAATTTAAATTGTAATGTCATTGCAGTATCGCGCTGTCAGTAGAACAAATGAAGACTAAAGCGGAGTTTGGCGCTCTGTATACGATTTTAGCGCCTTACAAGTGCGGACACTTTTTAGCGCGGACCCGACGTCCATATAATTGTAAGTCAATGATGATGGTGCAATAAGGCATACATATATATTTTTTATATTTAATAGACACACTCTTGGCCACAATCTCACCTGGGCCTACCATAACCTTTCCAAAAAACAATCTATTTCAATGTAAGCTTATAGCAAGCTTATTATAACATTACTCTTTTTTTTTTTTTAAATATTAGTTTCACGGCATCGGAATAAATCCATCAAGCCAAATCTTCAATTATTTTTTTCGTATCTTAAATAAAACTTTCTTCTTTCAATATATCCTTTTAAGTATTTGAAGGTATCTATATCTCTTCAATGGTGGAAAGATGGCAAGAGGCGGGGGATATCTTCTTCTTTATAAATCTTTAGTAGGCCATCTATAAGAAGCAGTCATTGCACACTGAAAGCAGGGTAATGTAGAAGTAAGTGATCGAGAGTGGCTTCATGGCTGAATTTCTAAGTTTTAATCTGTTCAAACTGTTTTAATCTGTGCAAGATGTAATTTACCATGTCCAAAGCGTAATCTGTTGATGGTTGTTATAAATTTTCTTGATGGTGATTTTAAGTTAAAGTACCAAGGTTTCATGGGAGTATTCATCTGTATTTCTGCATAAAATTTTCCTTTCAATTGTTTCGTGTTTTCCCAATCTCGTGACCAAATATCAAACATACGAATCTTCAGTACTGAGTAGTAATCGGTCATAGGAACTGATGGTGGTGAATAATAATATGATGATTTTGGTACATTAATTTTCATTAGACTATCCGCAACTTCATTCCCCGTTATACCTGAATGTGATGGCACCCATATAAATTCTATACGTTTATCTTTAATTTCATATAAATATTGTCTGATTTTAATGATATAGATATTCGTTTTGTAAGATATTTTATGACTCTCCAGGCAATTCAGTACACGTAAGGAATCAGTTACGATCTGGAAAAAGGAGTGAATGATGTTTGATAAATATTGAAGTGCCGCATATACAGCATAAGCTTCAGTTTTTTTTTTTGTAAATCACATAATTTTCCATTGTTGGATATCTTCTATAATTATAAAGTGCGAATTTGCTCTGGTTTACTGCATTAGCGCAGATATAGTTCCACCAAGAAACAGGTTTTAGAATTTTTTGCTCACTATTAATTATTTAAATAAATCAATTAGGATTTTACAAAAAAATTCATATGCTTCAAGAGCATTTTCTTCGAATAACAACTCTTCAAAAAGACAACGAGGTTTATTAATGTACTGTACCCAATCAGCATTTCTATATAATTTTTTTTTTTAAAACATTGTGTATATTCATATCGATCGGCTGTAATGGTTAAATCAACTATAGTAGGGAAGTGCAGGCTACCCAAAGTATCATCGGAATACACTGCCAGTTCCGCTGAAGCGGCTAAAGTTGAATAACTAAATGCAATAACAATAGCTGAAACTGATTCACTGATTCATTAGGACGATGGACTGTGGTTGTTGGATTTCATATTTTCGTTTTTTTGTATTAGACATTTATCAAAAATAGTATAGGGTAGATTTTAGCACTTGCGAGGACTTCCTTCCTTTGTATCCTCCTCCAACATGCGCACTTTTGCTGCTGTCGCCTCTTTCACCGGCCAATGACTAGTAGTAACCTATGACACTGAACTGTGTGCATCAAAAAAATGGCTAATTAGCGCGATTGTGGTTTTTAATAGTTTATTTTGTTCACAATACACTGTATTGTGGTTAGTAGTGAACCTGAGGATTTTTCCTCCTGTGGCGACCGTATCCAGGCGGAATTGCTGCCAGCGCAACGAAAGAAAAGGTGAGTGTGCATGTTCCCATCTTTTTTCCTATTCTTGGACCTACTACTATATACTTGTTCCAGTCCTTGTAGGAAACTACTTGCAAGTGCAGTTACTCGTAGTACAAGTACCTTTTAATGTAATTAACAAAAATCCCAAAAAATACAGTACACTACTTATCGATATTATACATCTTCATTTCGCACTACCAGTGGTTGATGCACCCGTGTTTAATATACACATATTTAAATCGTCTAACAGGTCAATAATTTTTGTTCCTCTAGGATTAATATTACCTGAACCAAAAGCCGTGTGTCGTGCGTTAAAATCTCCCATAACTAAAATAGGAGCTGGTAGTGAACATAAAATGCTTCTTATAACAAAAATTGAAAGACGACTCTTAGGGGAGGGGAGTGGAGGGGAGTCCGTGTATCTATTTGAAGGTTGCTAAATTTGACATAAGAACAATATTACTTTAATGTTAAAGTCGCGTCATAGTACGAACTGAGTGAATGAATAGTCGCAAAGCTGCCAATAAAACATCATAGTTTTAACATTATAATAAGCTTACTTTAAGCGCGTCATGGTACGAAAAGTCAATGTAAGGTTAAAGTAATATTGTTTTAAGAGGTTGTGGTAGGCCCCCTGGGTCCTCTTTAACTATGCTTTACTATAAAAAATGGAGCACGTACAGATTACGGTAAATTTAGTCACCGTTGTCACGTGTTCTAGGCTTGAATAGACCCAAATTGTACTTTTCGGGAAACACAGATGCCGTGAATATTCCTTTGACGTACGCATCAGAAAGGGGGAAGCAAAGCGCTTAGTGCGAATAGGTGGAATATCAACGACATAAGAATGAAGTGCTCCGGACCTTCTAGTCGACAGACGGAGGAACTGTCAGGGTCGAACTAGATGGAAAATGAAATTATTTCGTTTCACGAATTACACAAGTATCGCTGTGTAAATAATCGCAGTAGGCAATACGCTCAGATTTGTAATCTGAGGCAATAAGTTACTTCAATTTTTTTTATAATATTAATAAGTGACAAGACGAAACAGTCGTGTAGGCACACGACAGGTGGTAAACGACACCCCTACCCCTAACAGTTGAATTACCACTCTGACCTTCAAATCGCAAAGATCTTAAGGGCGCTGCCACTGTGCCCGTCACCCTGAGACATAAGTTGACAAGTCCCATGAACCTTTTTTTTTTTTTTTATATACATGACAGGCAAATGACTCCACTCCACCTGATGTTAAGTGGAAAGTGGTATCCAAACGCGAAGGAACCTAGTGCAGCGATGGAATCCTCACTGCACTAGCCACCTCCACCCTGCCTGCCTACAATGTGCCTCTTCACGCCTCGTTTGAAGGACCCCATATCATAAGAGGGAGGGAAGACATGTGCCTGTAATTTCACTAGTACCCCTAGCCTTGAAATCCGGGACTCAGTGCTAATATTACTGCTTGGCGACAGAAATAGGTAAGGTGGCAGTACTTCCCTGGAGGAACTCTTTCTTAAGTAGCTCTACTGCTACAGAATCTGAATTTCAAATGACGTATTCGTTTCAAGTTTACAAAGGAATAAAATACGTGAAGTAAAAACAAATAATATTGTTTGTGCAGTGTTAGTATTTGTTTGTGTATATGTGTTTTCAAGAGTGTGTGTGTGTATGTGAGTGAGTGAGTGAGTGTGTGTGTGTGTGTGTGTGTGTGTGTGTGTGTGTGTGTGTGTGTG
>NW_020653732.1:1190618-1224756 GCF_003589595.1 Hyposmocoma kahamanoa | reverse complement strand
TGTGTGTGTGTGTGTGTGTGTGTGTGTGTGTGTGTGTGTGTGTGTGTTATATGAGGGGATGTGAGGGTGCTGGCAAGGCGATCATTATGGAGAAAGTTTTCTAACATACTATAATAATTAAAATAAAATATAATAAATCACATGCGTACTGATTATTATTGTTACGGAATTAGTAGTTCCGTAAATTTATAGGTCAACTCCTGAAGCCAATATCCTACTTTCACTTTGTACCTTAGCTTAGTATGATTATATACAGAAAGTTTCGTATTTAATTTATTATAGAAAAAGCGACCAAGAAAGCAAAAGAAGCGCTTAGAAAACATAGTGTTGAGCCGATAATGATGGGTCACAGGGTTGATCCGTCTTTTCCCACGAGACAGAAAGGGGTTAAACGTAAGGAGTCCATGCTGTTTTAGTACCGTTTGTGGTATAAACAGCTGAAGTACAGTTACAACCATAGATTTAGGATTTTTTTACTATCCTATATCTATGGTTACAACTTTAGCCTCTGTATAAAAAAGAAGTGGGGTATCGAAAAAGCTAGAAAGAAGATATCTTCAGAATAGCTCTCTGCGTCTTAAATACGTAGATTTTAATTACTCAGAATGTGATGTGTCTTTGGAAACTTAAGGTGTTATCCAAGATTACACCTTACTTTATACTGTTTATAATATTTGTTACTATATTATTTAACTTCCCTAATTATTATGAAATAGTAAGGGGACAAAAGTATGATCTCACACATTCGTCAGGGTATTTCGTGGAGGAAAACCAACACAAAAACTTTTTAATGAAATTAACAGTTTTAACAATTAATGTTAAGTCGTAGATTATTATTATTATATAGAGAACCATTATTCGTATATTTATGATGAACACAAGAGTATTTATCCACTGTTTATTACACATTGGTCACAGAAGGACATGCGTGGAACTAACTGAAACTTTTTACATTGTGTACAAAGAAGCTATTACGATTGTCCCATTGACTGAGTTCCATTAACTTTTACATATATAGAATTAAACGTTAAACGAGTAAACAAAAACAAACCGGCGGCCGGCTGACGTTCATGTTGGGAAAAATATGAAAAAGTAAGTTTTTGAACTGTTTTCTTTAAAATTTCTCATTCATTCGGAAGCTATTCCAAGGAGCAATATGGTGGTAAACTTATTTTTTTGGCATTCATCTATTTTTGACGTATTTTTGCATTTATTCAAGCATAAACAAACGACATTTTTTTTTATGTTATAACAGCAATTTTGATTTGAAATTTTGAAAGTGTTGTTGCTTAAGTCGTACCCGTGGAACATTTCTTAATCGTACCGGTACGACTTAAGAATCTTTGAAAATTATTTCTTAGTTTAGTTTTCAGCTAAATAATATATTTGTGATATTTGTGTTCAACAAAACTAATTTTTTAATGCCTTTATTATATAATATGCCTTTATTTCATTACCGAAGTATGTATAATTTTATTTCATTAGAATTTGTAAGTTCATTTCGGGAGAATTTTAATTTTGTTTAAATAAAATTTATAATTTTATTTCAGAAAAACTTACTTATAATTTTATTTCACTATAATTCACAATTCTATTTCCTAAGAGTCTAAAAATTTTATTTTCTGTGTTCCCTGACACATAAAATTTTGGGATTGTTCCCTCCGTTCAAAAATATGAAGAATTATTTGCTTTTAACCACCTTAGTACCTGTATCTAGATTTTAATTGATATTATGATCTCTTTTTATTAGTACTGTACTATACAGTTTATGACGACTTGACTGAAGTGTTTTTACGATTATTACACGAATTAGGCGACCAGGTACCAAAGGCGCTTTTTAGAAAAACTTGTCAAAACCTAATTCAATAATTGTTTTTCGTACTTTCATTAAAACACATTGGTAATAAATAAATAAAGATCCCGTAGACGCCAAAGGTTTTGTTTAATTTAAATAACCTTAAGTATTACAGCGGTTTTTTCTTAGGGGTACGAGTGTGATAAAAATATCACTGTCCATTTTACCGGAGCATATTGTATAATGGAAATAAAAAATACATGTTCGGTTTTTTTTGCAATATTGACACCCGACAGTAATAGACGCCGTTGCCAGAGCAATAATCAGTGGGCGGAGTCAGCGCGCGAGTTTACGTGTTGTCAACCTCGGTAGCCGAACGGCTAGCTCTGTGAGCGCGATGATAAGGTCTCGGATCCGATGCCTGGTAGAACCACGTCATTTAATTGCTGTGGTTGTTTGGTATTTTAATTTATTTGTTTGTAATAAATTGAATTGTTTTTCCTTCATACTTTCTACGGGCTTAGGACAAACAAAATAAAGTTTTTGTTAAAACAGGAGGAAATTGTTGCATCACAAGTAGGTACTACTGTATTCAGGCGTATTTAAAATTTGCAATCAACTTACGTACAACTATCTATCGTAATCATCATTATTATCTGCTGCAATAATGTTCCTCCGCAATTTCCGTTGTAAGCGTCAAATCCACCAATAATGGATGACTTACGTTCGTCACGGCTTCACAAAATCACATGAAGTGAGATCAGGTGACCTGGAAGGCCAAGGTACTGGTCCGCCGCGGCCTATCCACTGGTCTTCGTACTTAATTGTCAAAAACTGTCGTACATCTCTTGCGAAATATGGTGGTGCACCGTCTTGTTGGTAGAAAAAATTCTGCAACATCGCGAGGGGCACATCTTCTAACGAATGGGCAATCGCACCCTGCAAGAGACGAGGTAGTTGCCTCTGTCACCAACGATACCTGCCCACACATTGACACTAAAGCGCACTTGATAGTAGTTCTCTCTGATCACGTGTGGATTTCGATAAGACCAGTGTGACCACCACAGAGCCTCATCCGTCCACAAAATGTTCACATTTCGATTGGTAAGTGAACACTCGCAAGTGTTAGCCTATTAAAACAATAAGTATTTTAATTTTTGTTTAATTCATTCAATAATTAATGATTTCTCTTTATAAAAAGCCCAAAAGTAGAATACGGAAAACAGAAGTTGTTTAGACACTCTTAATTGGCAACACTAACGCCCCACTGTGAGCGTAAAGGAAATCCCCAATACTGACGCCCCACTTTGAGAGGAGGGGAAATCCGACTAAGGTGGGGAGGTGCGGATCGGTAATCGGGTGTTCGACACAGTCGAGGAGTGACGTCAGAAAGTGTAGGGCGTCAATTGTTAGTGACTAATAATATTATGTAATTAGTGTGTTACTGGCGCCTCAATAAACGGCATTGAGAAAATACTTGGAAGTTTACCTTTATACCCCCTCCCGCGATGCACTCCTCCTACCGCAAAATGGCGGCTATTGGTTTAGGCTAGTGGTTTCGCAAATTAGAAAAGCATTCAGTTTAAATCCAAGTTTTTATTAATAAAAATTATTATTCTGCATTGCTAAATAAATACCCTCCGGTACTACCGACAAAAACATCTCAAATAAAATGCAGTAATACACCGCAAATCATGCACTTAAAAAGCACTAATGAAATTTTTGGTGTACTTGGATAAATATGATAATATTCCGTTTGAGTGGTTCTAACGTTTACCATGAAATTACTCCTTAAAGTACAGTTTATAAACATTTATCGTATGCGTTTACGGCTGCATGTATCGCGTGAGCGGATACCTGAGGTACCCCAATACAAGAAACTCAGCGCGGAATTGCGTCAGTAATTCCTGAACCCGGTAGTGATACTGATGAAGTCCAGCCGCGTTGAGAAGCTTCAACACTGTGGGTTGACTGACGTCAAATCGGCGTGCTGCATCTCGCGTACTAGCCGTCGGATTCCAATCGAAGAAGTGAAAAATTTCATCTTCTTTCTACGAGCTTGAGTGACTATTCGTGGTCGGCCACCACCGTGCGCTTGACTTGGTAGCGTACTGTCCATAGTCGACAAAGCGTTAGTTTGCCCCTAAAATTATACTTCACTCTGGAACCTGTGCATCCACCAAGCCCTGAGCTCGTACACGGGGACGCTCTCCACCGAATAGTCTTCGAGCTCCATTAAGACTCCAACCACTTTCAATATAAACACGAACCATCTCATAATATTTCCGGCGGGAATACATCGTTACGTAACGACGACTGCAATTCGTATGCGTTTGCGTCGATTTGACGTCGCGCGCGGGCTAGACGTGGCGACGCCAGACGGGGGGCGCCAGACGTGGCGGCGCTAGTAGTTACTAATGAAACCACACGTTAGAAGTTATTAGGAAATATTGACATTTTAAAACGCCTATCCATAAGAGTTGCATTACCTATTTGATTTTTTGAACGAAGAACGAAAGTGGACTCCAGAGCAATGAAACGTACCTATACCTTATTTTACAAATTACACATTGATATATTAAAATGTCCTCCGCCTTAAATAGATACGGCTGCAATTTTTTACTATCATAAAACAATTTTTTTTGCAGAAATATACCTACAATGGTATACGGAAGAGTCTTTCTTCTGGCTTCAACGGTCTCTGAGAACGCACGATGCATCAACAAACCTTCTGCACTCGGCACGATGGCGTCTACTCTGTTATGGTCCATCATTATTATTCTTCTTCTTTGGCCCACCTTAACCTCTTCAGAAGTAGAGGCCGATTTCCGTATTTTTATGTCTAAAAGATGTCCAAACAACACATGTTATAATATTTTGTCTCAAACTTGTGACACATGTTACTCACGGAATACTGTAACGAGTGATTTTGATTAGTACTATGTGCCACAATCCTAAAAATGTGACATATTTCTGACTTTTGGCCAAGTATAAGTAAGTAATTTATTATATTAAGCTTGCGTCGTTACTTTGTATTTGGTTTTTCAACGAGTTTTTAGCCGTCGCACCATCTATGGCGAGGAAATATCATAGATTTCTTATAGATGGCGCTACGGCTAAAAAGTCGTTGAAAAACCAAATACAACGTAAGCACATAGAGAAATTCGTGAGGTCCGCTGGTTCGTTCCGTGGCTTAGTTGGTATAGCGTCTGCCACGGTATGCTAGAAGACGTCGGTTCGAATCCGGCCGGATCGAAGGAATTTTTTTCTGAGTATTCAATTTTTTGTATTAATAATTGTAAGTAAGTAAATTTAATAAAACTAAACCTTGCTAAAAACGCGAGGCTGCTACATTTCTATGGCTTGTAGCAAAAATGCAGAAAGCTTCTTTGTTCTTGAGCCCGGGTTCGATTCCTGGAGAGACCAATTTGGACAATAAACTTTTCTACAATAGTTAAGGTCTGGGTGTTTTGAGTAGTATCCTCGAGTGAATTCCGATGCTTTGGTACATGCTAATGGCACAGGGAATACTCTAGTTCGAGACCAGGCACATTGTTGTTATTATTTTAAGTAATTACTGATTATATGGAGTGAGTTACTTATCGCGCCACCCGTAATTTGGCTTAAGAACAATGATTCAAAGCGGTTACAACATTACTTCGAAGCATGTTCAGCGTAACGTGCAATGGTGAGACCAGCACAGCGCGACCCCGTGGTGGGAATGAAAGATTATGGATCTACTAACATCGAACATTGTCGCATCTCGTTTTAGTTTTAGAGATATTTTATATTCCTTTATTTTTGTTAAACATTTGACTTTTTTTGTTTTTTTAGTCATTCGGCTGTAGCTCTCGTTACTAGTGTATAAGCAGAATTATAGAATAAAATAAAAATATTTACAAAAATCATAATATATTTTATTAACCGACTTCAAAAAACGAGGAGGTTCTCAATTCGTCTGTGTTTTTTTTGGATGTATGTTGTGAACCAATTTTGATGATTCTTTTTTATTTATTTATTTATTAAGTACTACCACATCATATATGTATATTACAACATTTCAACATTCAACATACGGAATTACATCTGATATATATGACAATTACGGTGTACATAGCATTTATAATAGAAGGGTTACTAAAACAACTTATATTAACGTTATCAATACCTACTGCTCGAATTTGAATAATTTTGAAATTTTATTGACATCCTGTCGTGGTACACATCTAAGTCCTCGATTTTACTGTTAATCGTATTGTACTCGTTGAAAATCCTAGTCAAAGGGGATTGAAGGCCAAGATTGGTTTTACAAGAGGGGGTATAGAAAATTTTTGTTATTGCGTTTCTAGGATATTTATACGGGACACTCAGAGAAATGCATTCGTGTAAATCACTACATTGGACCAGCCCGTTAATGTGCTTTTTTTGTTCGAAAGAACCTCAGGTGTGGTCTCATTTGAATTTCAAGAAAATATTCCACCTCTAAGGGTGGCAAACTAGGGGATGAATGACTTTTGAGGTTCGGTTTTTTAACCGGAGGTTAGGTTATTTACCTATAGTAGCAGTAGAGCCTCTTATGAAAGACTTTGTCCAGGGAAGTACTGCACCTTATCTATTTCTGCCGCCTAGCAGTAATATGAGCATTATTGAGTTCCGGTTTCGATGGATGCTGGAGAAATTGCAGGCACATGGGGTTTATCAACTTATGTCTCAGGGTGTCGGGTGCAGTCGCAGTGCCCCGAAGATCGTTGTGGCTCTGAGTTCACTGCAACTGTTACAAACAAATAAAATAAAATTCATTTATTTCAGACAATATAGTCCATACAAGTTAGTAAGTTAGTAACTTGACACCTTATTAGTAGTATTAGCATTAGTACACAATCACAAAAATAATACCTAATAATTAGTTACGAATATAATAAACAGGACGAACCCAGCCACCCAGATGATTCACTGACTCACACGTAGAATATGCAACTCAGTGAACCTCCGGAACACAGCTGCATCCCTGTCTGCTATCATCTTCAGGATCTCGTTGTTGCTACCCCTCACCCTTCGTACTAACGAAGTCGACATTTTGCGTATGATGGCATAGAAATCATCCATGCCAGCACCCGTAAACATACCAGATGCGCTACAGAAACGGGGAAGCTTCAACAAGGCCCTGAAGGTATTATTATACTAGACTCGCAAGGCGCCGTATGATCTCCGCGTAAAGTTGGACCATAGAGCACATGTGTAGAAGCGCTGGCAGTATGCTCTAAAGAGTGTGAGCTTCACTGCAGTCGTTCACCTTGTGAATCTATGAGCCAACATATTGCCTCGAACCGACAACGCCCTGCGCTCCCTCTCTATGTCTCCCTCATCCTTTAGGTCCTCTGTCACAATATGATCCAAGTACCTAAACTGTGCAACACGCCTCAAAGGTACCCCATTTAATTTATTTTTTATTAATTATTGTTATGAACAGCCCCATATTTTTCTACATAAGTTTTGTTTTTAGTGACCCTCCCTATCAACCACTTGGTTGGAACCCAATTCAGAACTCTTCGATGTTAGAACCGAATGGTTCGATTGCTTAAGCGGCATGGTTCTTTTTAGCTATTAAAAAGTTTCTTATTTATGGTTGGTACCCTGGAGGACTTTTATTTTCCCCGTTTTGGCTTTTGTGAGCAGGTAAAGGACACGTCTGGTATTCTAATTAAATACATAACTCAACTTCACTCGAGGTGTGGGTTGGTCCTTGTTTGCATAACTATGTCCATTGATTGTCGATTATGGAAGATTTCATCGGTTTTTCCGTGGTCAGGTACATCTCTAAACGTTTGACATGGGGACTAAACTCGTGCCCGTTCGGTTTTTAGAGGGAGCGACATTGATTGACAATGACATCAGCTACGCCAAAGCTAAACTACTAATACGTTCAATGATTAAACCCATAGATATTTTCTATATCTATGTAAAATAGCGCGATTGCTGTTCGTATATTATGTGCAAAATTATCAATACACGTATTGCTTACTAATCGTGTTGGATGCCTTATATCTAGTTTGGAATTAAAATTTAAATGTATACGTTCAAATTCTAGAACAGTATTATCTTTTTTCATCAAGTCAATATTAAAATCTCCAGCTATTACAATTCTATACTTAGAGTTTTTTAAATCGTGTCAAACAATTTATATAATTGTGCAAAAAATATGTGGATACTGCTTCTATATGGTACTCTATAAATACATACAACAGTAACATGGTACTCCATGACCCAATCGCGTAACACTCAAAACCACCCGTCACACTTAGTTTCTTCACTTCACACAACTCTTTCCATCGCCGACCTTTTCGTACCAATACCCAAGAACCTCCTCTGCTTTGTTCTTTCCTGCAATAGCATGTTACGTTATAATAATTAGGGACATTTAATAAAACTTCAAGACCCATTTTGATAAAGTGTTCTGTAACACATATCACATCTATAGGTCTACCTTTCTGTGAAAACTCGTTTAAGCATATTGTCAATTCATTTGTTTTATTGATAAATCCGGCTATATTTTGATGAAGGATATAAATATGATTAAAGAAAAGACAAGTTTTCATCTGTAACTGATTGATCTTGCTTTTTATAAGATTCTCCTGGAATTGTAGAGCACATCATCTCGGAAATATGTTTAAAAATTAATATCTACGATATATTCTTCAATTTCTGTTTAATTTACTCATAGTTTTTATAATTGTATAAAAACGAAATGTTGTTGCCCTCTCTCAAGTCGTACGCCTGATGGCAAGCTACACGCCTGTCTATAACAGTTGCAGTGTCACTAAGAGTTTAAATCGCAAAGATCTGAGGGGCACTGCCACTGCGTCCGTCACCCTAAGACATAAGTTGACAAGTCCCTTGTGCCTGTAATTTCACCAACAACCTTACCCTTCAAAACCGGAACACAGTAATGCTGACATTACTGCTTGTGGGCAGAAATAGGTAAGGTGGCAGTACTTCCCTAGACGAACTCTTTTACAAGGAGCTCTAGGTACTGGTACTTCAGTTATACAACATATGAAAACGTGTTTCTGACACTTACTTAAGACTTATTTTGGAGACATTAGAAAAAACCCAATAACCGAGACCAAAAACCAAAAACTTTAAAACCGATTTTCAAAATCACTCGGTTTTTGCACGCCCTAGCACCGCACAGATGTGAAAGCCGACTACTTAGCTTACCATTATGAACGCGGCTTTAGTAGATTATCTCTCCCCAATCACGTGCGACTGTGTTCTTTCAGTATTAGGTCGTTAACTTAAATAGATTTGTGCTTTTCCACAGGCGAGGCGAGACGAGACGAGGCGAGACTTGAAATCTCGCCGAAGTATTTCCACCAAAAATTGCGATCGCGAGCTCGCGTGATATCGTACGAGACATTGTGAATCGTATTATCGTTGCCGAGTTAATAAAGAGTCTATGTGAGCAGCAATACGGTTCAATGTTACATCAACAAATATTTCAAATCTCGTCTCGCCCATCCTCGTCAATCCCAACCATTTCCACCGAATATGCTCTAGGAGAGAATTCATATTTTGCCATTCAAGTTTTAAAAATCGTCTCGCCTCGTCTCGTCTCGCTTTGCCGGTGAAAATACACCCGTACTCCGTGTTTGCTATAAAACTACAATACAACAATTCAAGAATTTCAGAGGATGGTATTTCCCACGGTCGTGTTATTGTACACATGTGTGATTTCCCTGTGGGTTAGGTAAATATTTTATAAATAATTCTGATATCTCATATCGTAATTTAGCAGTAGCGAGGCGTGAAAATTTTCCTCGGTAAAGCCGAAACTTTAACTTTTTGTAGAAACAAAAAACACTTATTTTACAGCTTCTACAGGCTGTACCTAATTAGCTTTTTTAATGTTTTGATAATTAATCACAAGTATTTATAGGTCTCTTTAATGCACGTTACCCTAAAACACGGGTCACAAAATACTTTTATATAATTATTGACATAAATTAACCGATAGGCTTAGAATAATAACGCATAGAATGATAGTTTCATATCAAACGAACTGTCACAAGTGAGGCAAAAATCAAATTCATGTAGGCTAGTTTTAGTAGTAGGTTAATTTTCGGTTTTAGTGAATATTTATATAAAAATACAATATGAAACGCGTTACTTCCTCGTGGAATGTGATGTTAGTATCTATTTTATGTTTGTCTGACGTATTTTTACACTCATTTACCGCACATTTCGTCATTTTTAACTAAAATTCTGGAGCTGTTCGCGGTGCAAGTTGACCTTGAGCACTGAAGGCCCGCCCGCTCGTGTAGGCCCTTTGGGAGCGCTTCAATTTGCCTCACTTAGCGTGGGCGGACTAGGTTTCTATGCGTTATTATTCTAAGCCGATAAAATAATATTTTAAATCTTTATTATATCGACCGCTACGACATAATATTGTGAAATTTTGCATGTCCGAAATGACGCAAGACCCTCGTACTTATGAAACCAAGTATTATGCAATTTTACCATCACCAATACCGTGTTACCTTGGAAATAAACTATTTTCACATAATTTTATTTAATCGATGAAATGTCATCAGGGAGATGCCTATCAATACCCGTTGCTGGTATAGGCTGTAGGGAAAACAGGTAAATCATTCAATGTAACTTGGAAACGATTGTAACAGGAAATAGCATTGACTAAACTATGTAATTAATTCATATCCTGTGCATTGACTCACTGATCTTCTCGGATTTTTGCCATGAACTCACTCGAAATTTCTCTCTGATGATGCAATAAGGCATGAATATTTTTTTTATAAATAATAGACACACGCTTGGCCACAATCTCATCATCTCATATTTGCCTAAAAATGCTTCAACCTGGCTTGAATAGCCCCAAATTGTATTTTTCGGGAAACACAGATACCGGAAGAGTACGCATCAGAAAGGAGGAAGCTAAGCGCTTAGTGCGATAAGGTGGTATATCAACGACATAAGGATTGAGTGTTCCCGATCTTCTAGTCTTCTAGAGGAACGGTGAAGGTGGAACTAAATGGAAAATCAAATTGTTTCATTGTATTGTGTTTTTTTCGATTTTGGTGTATAATTTTTTTTTTGTATTTATAGGTATTTCTATTATACAGTGTGTTGATTTGCAATCTCTCCATATTTAAGAAATTAATAATAGAAATAATGCTAAATCATCTAAAAATATTAACTAAATTATTCTGTTCAATATTCTGGCTAATTGTATCTAGTAAAGTTTTTCAAAATTGTCTCAAGTCGTATGCACCACGCAAGGGCAGTGACCCCGCCACCCGCTTCACCGGGCAATACGTAATCTTTCTCAATCGCTTATTTACCTATTTTTTTAATTACGATTATGTACTACTATTGTTATAATTTACTATTTACTTACATTAATTAGGAAAGTTGTGTGAAAAAAGTTTTTTGTAACTTAGATTTGGTACTTACCAGCTTTAGGTTACCAACTTTGAAAGCAGAAACTTCGACACTCGTATCCTCCGCGTAAACTAACGTGTAACGTTTCACATCATGCCTTAAGAATAGACACGCACTTGTACTACTAACTCTTTCTTTTTGCACTACTAACTCTTGTTTACATACTAAACCACATGGCATTATGACAGACTAGAATAGAATCTACCTATGCGGGATGTCAGCGTGACGTAGACGCAGTCAGTACGGGAAGCAAGGTCGACTGTCGTCGTTTTGGTCGACGACGTCGTCACAAAAATATGTGAATTTCGAGATTTTACCATTGCTGAACATAAAATTGGATTATCCACACATGAATAAATTTTAAGAGACAAGTAAATAATATCTAGTTAGCTCAAATTGAGACAAACTTCATGTGAGCTAGTTCTAGCCAAAACAGTCCTTACTTAAATATATGAAATTATTTTTTCACTTTTATTTTTAAGTATATTTGGCAAGTTTAGATGTCTGTAATAAACTTTAATCTATACATAAGACATAATGATCTTTCACGGGAAATTCGTTTTTCATCGATTCTGATAAAATATACTTTTTGAGTTACTACATTATTGTATAACAGTGCGATATACGTAATAGTTGGGTTCGTCAAAGAAAGAAATCGCCGTTAAATTCGCATCTTTGGTGTAATAATGTCATATTTGCAAAATGATAACTTTTCAAAGGAGAGGCTGAAAGATTTTATAGTCTGTGTGTGTCGGGGCGCCCCGTCGGACCTGCTTTTTAATTTCTTATACAGGTTAACAGCCAAGTTAATAATACATAACATAATATCATTCACAAAAGAGGCACTTTGACTTGAGCAGCGGCGCTAGACATAATCCCATGAGAGAAGGTTTTCAATTCGACTGTATGTTATTGTTTATGTATGTTACGCAATAACTCATTTGTGAACAGATTTTGATGATTCTTTTTTATTAGACAGAGGGTTCCTCAGGAGTGGTCCCATTTAAATTTGAAGATTCGTCGATAAATTTGAAGACGTCGTTTTGGTCGATTTTCGGATGTAGAATGATCTTTCTAAATATGGCGAGAATGTAAATCAACACATTGTATATATGGTTAAATCATAAAAACAGTATTTTAGTAAGCTTTTACTTATTTATCTAGGCATTTAAGAACAATCAAAGTTTTCCTTTTAGTTGATACATTTAATTTTGTTTGCGCCATCTCTAAGTTACATTACTGTTTTGCTTGAGTGCGTTCGTAAACCATTTAGAATTCATACGTTTTCAACGTGTTCATACAAGTCGAAAACTCGTACGCAAGTTTCACTGTATAAATAATCGCAGTAAATTTGTTTTTATAATACCAATTAGTGACAGGACGAAAAAGTCGTGGGCCTGAGGGTAAGCGACATGTCTGTACAGAACAGTTGCAGTTGCTACTCAGAGCTTTAAATCGTAAAGATCTTAGTCATCCTGAGACATAAGTCGACAATTCCCATGTGCCTGTAAATTCACCAGTACCCCTACCCTTGAAAACCGGAACGCAGTGCTCATATTCATGCGTGGCGACAGAAATAGGTAAGGCAGTACTTCCCTGGCCGAACTCTGGCGCAAGGAGCTCTAGTGCTACATATGACATATTTATAGGCTAGTTCTTGCATGTATGTAAAAATAGAAAAATGTCCTCGGTTTTGATTTTTTGTCACAAGCGCCCTTTGAGTTAACGGCGGCAGACCCAAGAACTCGACTTGTAGACGCTGTGGTGTATTTAGTTTAACTTTCGATGCTAAACTGCAATGAGCTCAGAAATTGTACTATGCTAAAGTGTGAATTAACTTCCTTAATTATTATGAAATAGTAATGGGATAAAAGTATGACGTTACACAGTCATCACATGGGGTATTTCGTGGAGGAAAACCAACCTTTATTCGTATATTTATGACGAACAGAAGAGTATTAAACCACTGCTTATTACACATCGATCACAGAAAGACGTCTATGGAACTAACTGAAACTTTTTACATTGTAAGTGTCATTGTATACACACGTCTAGAAGCTATTACGATTGTCCCATTGACTTAGTTCCATTAACTTTTAATTATATGAAATTACAAACAAGCAATAGAATTTTAATATTTACAAAATGTCATGTCTTAATTTTTATTTCTTACATACTTCACATTAGAGTTAAAGGTATTTTTATTAAAAATATACGTCTGCAATTTTTGATTATCATAAACAATTTTTTTTTGCAGAAATATACCTACAATGAAATACGGAAGCGTCTTTCTTCTGGCTTCAGCGGTCTCTGAGAACGCACGATCCGTCAACAAACCTTCTGCACTCGGCACGATGGCCTCCACTCTGTTATGGTCCATCATTCTTCTTCTTCTTCTTTGGCCCACCTTAACCTCTTCAGCAGAAGGGCGTGATTATCATATTTTTGTATCTAAAATGTGTCCAGGAAACCAATGTTATAATATGATGTCTAAAAGTTGTAATACATGTTACTCAGTGATTGGAATAACAAGTGATTAGTACTATGTACCACAACCTTAAAAAAGTGACATCATTCGAAAAATGACACTTTTGGCGAAGTGACAAACTAAACGTAATAATACTAAACCTTGCTAAAGACGTGAGGCTGTTGCATTTCCATGGCTTGTAGCAAAAATGCAGAAAGCTTCTTTGTTCTTGAGCCCGGGTTCGATTCCTGGAGGGACCAATTTGGAAAATGAACTTTTCTACAGTGGTTAAAGTCTGGGTGTTTTGAGTAGTATCCTGGAGTGTACTCCGATGCTTTGGTACATGTTAATAGCACAGGGAATACTCTAGTTTGAGACCAGGCAGTTGGTGTAATTGCCTGGCAAATTGTTATTATTATTTTAAGTATTTACTGATTATATGGAGTGTATGAACAGAGTTATAGAATAAAATAAAAGTATTTATAAAAATCATAATATATTTTATTTACCCTTAGTAGTAGTAGAGCGCATATAAAAGAGTTCGTTATAAGAGAGGCCACCTTACATATTTCTGCCGCCAAGCAGTAATATGAGCATTACTGCGATCCGGTTTCGAAGGGTAAAAGTACTGGTGAAATTACAGGCACATGGGACTTGTCAACTTATGTCTCAGGGTGACGGGGGCAGTGGCAGTGCCCCTCAGATCTTTGTGACTGAAAGCTCTTATATCTTATATATATATATTTCTACATAAGGTTTGTTTATCGTGACTCTCCCTATGAAACTCTTGGTTATTCGGGAAGGGCACTATAATCTGTGCAAGCAAGCCTCCACAGGAACCTTCTCAGTCAGATTCAGGACCCGGATTCAGAACTCTTCGATGTTTTAACCGAATCCTTCGATTGAATATCATTCTCGAACGGAAGGGCGCTTTTCGAGCTATTAAGAATATTCCGAGTTAAGAGTTCCAAGCTTTTACGGAGTTAGTCGGTGAAATAGATTATAAGAAAAATGATATACACATTTTTAAAAACCTAAAATATAGGAATGCATTAGTCTTGCATTAAAATAAATTAATTAAATTGAACAAAATCCAGACTTCATTTCAAATAATAATAGATTTCCATATTACATTCTTGCTTTGTAAACAATAGGACGTTCGATAACTTTCATTCGATAACTGTGTTCTGAAAAAACGTTAGTAGCCTTTGCCGGTCGAGAAGTTCCAGTAATCGAACGGGTGTGCCATCTTTTCGTGTCAGTTTCGAATACGACAGTTTGACGTTCGATTCAGTTATTGTGAATAAAAATGAAAAGAAATTGATCGACAACTGACCTATCGAAAGGTTCTGAATCGACCCCCTGATCAGCTATCAGCCTGTTTACATGGGCTTCATCCGGTTCCAAAAGGCGAGCGCTTTAGGTGAGCAGCCCCGGTTGCACGTACAGCACCCTCCCTGTTTTACAAATAGCTACCGGAGCTAAGTCAAAGTCAAAGTCAAATAATCATTTATTCCATAGGTAAAATAAATTTACACTTGAAACATTTAAGCTACTGCTCGTTCACTACGCTGACTTCCTCGAGAAAAACGAGCAAGAAACTCTAGGGATTGCTCGTTTCAAATATACTTAAATGCTATGGAATTCACTTTGAATCAAATTTGTGTGGAATCTAGAGCCATGTCGTCTTTCCATACATCTTTATCTAACACGTAGTCTTCAATTTTGTAATATGACTTTTAAATCAAAATATTTTTAATGTAGCTTTAAAACTTAGGAAATGATAAACTTAATATATGCTCCGGAATCTTATTGTAAAAACGTATACAGTACATCTATTACATCTATTTGTCAAGTTTTATTGTCAATCGTCTACCGGAAAGTGCGCAAAACTGGATTCATTCCCCAGTTTGCTACCATTAGAGGCTGAATATTTTCTTCAAATTTAAATGTGACCAATACTGAGGTGCCCTCTTTCTAACAAAAAATCATCCAAAACGGGGTTCACAAATGCCAAAGTAATCGCGTAAAGACTGAATCTGCAATACCAAGACCACGCAAGACCAAGACAGGGTTAGTCTCCTCTTGGTTTTTGCATATCTGCCGTCCACTAACTAAAAGGCCTTGTTGTAAAAACGCTTACAGTTGTTCGTAAAAGAGCCGTTTACCTTAGTTAAACGAAATCGTGGTACCATGAAATGTAAAAAAAATTTTTGGAACTTACATTAGGTACTTCCCAACTTTAGGTTACATAGCTTCACAGCTTCACAGTTATTCAGAGATTCGCACGTGAGTTTCGTTTCAACATTAGACTCTACAAGTTTGAAAGCAGAAACTTCGACACTCGTATCCTCCGCGTAAACTAAACGTTTCACATACTACTTACTTTTTTCAATACTAACTCTTGTTTACATACTAAACCACAAACACACAACAACACAAACAAAAAAAGTGCCTCTCGTAACTTAGGTTTCTTACTCAGAACCTGTAAAGCGTTTAAGAATCCAAAAACAAAGTTAATACTTTATAACACCTTAGTCCGTAGTATTCTAGAATATTGTAGCACTGTGTGGCGTCCTCATTTCGCTACTCACTCACTGAGATTGGAAAGGATACAGAAGAGGTTTGTGAATCATTTAGCGTTCTACACAGGACAAGCTAAAAAATTTCGATCGTATACATCAAGACTCACAAACTTCCAAATGCTGTCCTTGGAGAAGCGACGGGACATTTTAGATATGATGTTTTTATACAAAATGTTAAATAATCAAATTAAATGCAGTTCAGTTCTAAACCTCATATCATTTAATGTTCCCCGCAAACTGCCTAGATTTCCCATTAAGCCTCTTTACAAACCTCTTCGCAGGACTGTTTTGGGCGCGAATTCTCCCATCGCAAGACTTAGCAAGTTGTATAATGATCATAGCGCAACAATTGATTTACACTACTTCTCGGTAACAAAAACGAAGCGCGTAATGTCATCACCGTCTTGAAACTCTGTCACCTAACTTCTTTTTTTTATGTTTTCACTTAGTCTTAAGATATTTCACTATTTCTTTCTGTAAGCGATTTGCATTGTTGAATTAATGTTAGTACTTTTCCTCTTGCAAGTTTTTTTTTTTACTCTGTAATAATTTTATTGTGCATGTAGTGTCGGTCTATAACTGATTGTGCACTTAGTTTTAAGCTTTTGCATGTATATTTCTAACTTATTGGTGTAACAATTGTTGACTGACCAAATAAATTAAAAAAAAAAAAAAAAAAAAACCACAAGGCATTTCGTGACAGACTAGAATAGAATGTACCTATGCGGGATGTCAACGTGACGTAGACACAGTCAGTACGGGAAGCAAGGTCGACTGATCGCTCGTCACTACCCGCCCCCACCTCCAAATAGATCTAAAATGGTTTCTTTCTGCGCATATAAGGTCATTGTTCAAAATGTTTGCAAGTGCCGTGCAAGTCAAATGACCTTTGGATCACATTTGTTTACTGCAATTTAATAAAAAATAGGAATTTACGACATTCTTTTCGATTTATCTTTTTAGGGATTTGGGTTGGTTTGGGCGAGAATGCAAATCAACACATTGTACCAAGAGCTTTTTCAATTGGCTATAAAAAAAAAATTCTTCCGAATTTCTATTCCAGTATACATTGCATATTAACAATATTGTGTTTTCTCTAGTTAATTTAACTTCACACTATTTGAGTGAAAATTCTACAGATAATTCATTAATATACTTATTTATCTTCCGTTTAATGGATATGGTCACGGAGTAGAATGCAGAAGCCTCCGCCAAGTCGCGTAGCTCTAAAATATGATGCTGCTACAGTAGGTAATTAATTAGATTAATTCCTTTGTCAACCATGATCCAGATATGCATATTGGTTGAATTATTTGATTCTCGGGAACAAATGCCTCCAAAAACCGTTTATTAAAATTTTGAAACAAGGTTTTAAAGTGGCTACTATGAGAGACGAAAAAAAACCGATTCTTGAGAGTTGTTACCCATACATGATTTTGTTGTAGGATTGTCTAAATTAATAAGCAGAACATCATTTACCAACAGATTTAAATCAGTAATTTAAAGTTTAAAGTGCCCTTATAAACATATTATCTTTATCGTTGGTAAGATTTCTCTTCGAATCAACATCATACGCATATTTCAGGTTATCAAGGTATAGTCAGTTTCTGAAAGCATCCACATGCTGGTTAAATAATAGGTCGGTAAAATTAAGACGACATGAATTCGTAGCAGCGTCCAACAAAAACAAAATTTGAACATTACGAAACAATTATTGCTTTGCATATTTACGGTACCACCCATTGATATGCGATAATAAGATGAAGTCGCGTTTGACGGAAAAAAAATGTGTTGGGTTACATCGAAAATGTAGATTCGATCATAATTTTTAAAATCTTAAGTGTTGTCAGCTGCATTTGTGATATTTTCGGCTAAATTGTGTATATTTGGTGAATCCAATTATTTAACTGAAAATTAACAAATAGTGGCGCCATGCTTATCTGCCATTAATTGAGAGGTGAATTATATTAATAAATTTCAACGAGTTGATTTCACTTATAGGCTAATCGATATATTTTAACATCGATTCTCGATTTCACTGATCCATCATTAGTACATGAAGCTTGACAAATGTCATTTTAATCAGGCTAAATATTACTCAATAAAGTTACAAGTTTCTTACCGCGGTGTGACTATAAATATGAAACCTTGTCTGTGGCATCGTAACTCTCAAGCGCATGGACTGATATGTACGAACATATATCTCGTATGATGTGAATCAACCATCTCATTTGGTATTTACTCGAGGAAAAACCAATGACTTTATAATGTAATTAACAGTTTCAATGATCAAATTGTATTGTTATACTTTATTTAAACAAAAAATCATTATTTACTAAAAGAGAAGGATATTAATTGGCACTGTTTGTTGGGCATTGGTCCAGAATAGACGTGAAGGGAAATTATAGAAACTTTATACTTTGTAAGTGTTTCGTCTACTATATTCACGACTTTAATATATCGCACTGTTAATACAATAGTGTATTAACTCAAAAAGTGGACTTTCTCAGGATCGATGACAAAATGAATTACTCACTTCCCGCAAAAATCATTAAAATGTATGTACATGTTATAGTTTATTATAGACACCTAAACAATGTCCCAAGTATATTTAAAAAGAAAATAGAAAAACCATTTCATATTTTTGAATAAGGATTATTTTGGCCAGAACTAGCTCACATGAAGTGAGTCTCATTTTGAGTTAAGTAGATATCTTTTTGATTGTTTCTTACAATATTCTACCAACGGTTTTTTTGACGTGTAGAGAATCAAATTTTACGTTCAGTAATGATATAATATGAAATTTCACATATTTTGAGTCACAGCACTATTGTAATAGCAGTGCGATATATATAATTAATTTAATATATAATGATATATTCTGATGGTAAATGACACGCCTGTCCATAACAGTTGCAGTGCCATTCAGAGCTTTAAATCGCATAAATATGAGGTGCACTGCCTCTGAACCCATCACCATTAGACATAAGTAGAAAAGTCCCATGTGCCTCTAATTTCCACAGCACCCTTACCCTTCGAAACCGGGTCGCAGTAATGGTCACGTTACTGCTTGGCGGCAGAAATAGGTAAAGTACTATAGGTACTTCCCAGGATGACCTCTTTCACAAGGATCTCTATTACCACTGTTGACATTAATGCATATTTAATTTTCAAGTCTCAGAGCATTGCAATTTATACATTATTTCAATTGTATGGGTACGGTTGCAATTTTTGATTATCATAAACAATTTTTTTTACAGAAATGTACAATGAAATACGGAATCTTCGTTCTTCTGGCTATTGCAACAGTCTCCGCAAACGTACGAGCTATCGACAAACCCTTTGCACTCAACACGTTAACCTCTACGCTGAAATTGATAACTATCTCAACGTTTTGGTTCACCTCTTCCGAAGAGGTGGATGCATTATCACAGTTTAACGGCAAAGATAATGAAAAAATTTTTACGAGTCAACATTGTCCAGCAAATGAGTGTTTTGATATGATCGCTAAGCATTGCACTACAAAATGTGAAACATATGATTTAGAAGGTAATTAATTTTTGATGTGAGTTCTACATCCAACACTTCAATAATAAAGGGTCATAACTCGAAAAAAGTTTTGAGGAAATGAAAATATAAATCACGGTCCACCACGTTCTCTTCAGAAAAGGCGGACGCATTATAACTATTGTACGGTACAGCATTTGGACAGAATTATAGAATAAAATATTTTTTTATAAAAATCGTGAAATATTTTATTAATTATCATAATGCCTAAGGCTTAATTTGACATTGCCACAGAATGGATGCTAAATTGTACATACATAGAATAATGAACTGGACATTATGTCATTGTTTAATGTAAAAACACGATTTCATTTCATTTCATTTCATTTATTTATTGCTTTTCACATGTATGGTACAATTTAATAAACTTAAAACTATGACAGCATACATGTGATACCCTGTAAGGGCGTTGCAAATTAAAGTTAAGTGATAGTTACAATATAATTTAGGAACAATCCAAACTTAAAACGTAGGTAATTAATTGATATGGGTATTATTATTATATTTAAATTAAATTAAATTATATTTAAATTAAATTAATTATTATTTATACATGTTCATATACATGTTCAGCACTATATATAAGTCATACATTTAAGTCCCAAAACAATCCCAATCATGTAGAAGCATCAACCATGAGACATACAGTCAGTTAAAAGATGAGTTCTTTATCTTGGCCAACTTTCAAATACTTTTATCATCGAAAAACTCAGACATATTATAATAGGTTTTTAGGATGAGAAAATCCTTTAATTGTTTTTCAAAAACCTTATTCTTATCTAAATTTTTAATATAATTAGGGATATGATTATATATTTTAATTAACATAGAATGTGGAGCGCATGAAAATAGTTTTAAGCTAGAGAAAGGAACTTTTAGCTTATTTAGATAGCGATTATTACGCCTTATTAAATGTAGTGGAGAATATAAGTCTGCATGTTTTTTAACAAATTTACAGGCTTCAAAGATATATATACCTGTTAGGGTGAGAATTTTAAGTTTAGTAAAGTGCGGTTTACGATATGAGAATGTAGCTGCGGAATTTCCCGAAACTGCGTGAAAATTACGTGACGGTAAAGTTTATACGTTACACAATTAATATAAAGTCCATTATCCTATGATTACAAAAATAACAATGGCGAAATCATTGTTAACGAATTTTATCGTCTTCAAATGTCATAATATCAAGTTTGAATAAAATGAATTCGTTCAGTTTTTCAATTATTCTAAAGGCTTGTCTATCAAAGTCTGGAAATAAAATCATATTTAAAAGAAACTCAAATGGCTAATTAGCATAATAACCGAACTGACAGATATCAACAACCCTTTTAGAACTGTCAGTTTCTTAGATTCTTAACGTTACGCGAAATCTAGCCGCCAAAAAAAGATTTTCAGTACGTCAGAGCTCCGACATTCGCTCAAGTTTGTGCGAAAAGTGACGACAGATAGTCGTACAGTATAAAGTGTCGTACCTTGTATATTTAAATGAAATTGTTCACGTAGTACAACACGATTACCTGCCGTTCACGACTTTTTCGGCGTTACGACGACAGACTGTCGTCATAAGAGCTATTACAACAGTCGTCCGACTATAAATAAAACGTTACGATAAAAATGTAACGACAGTCTGTCGTGCAAACGACAAGGCGGCTGCCGCAATTCACGGCAGTTATTGGTTCACGGCCCGTGAACCAATAAATTATCATCAAGGTCTAGTCATGTCAATGTCAAGGACACAGTCACGATAGACAGTCATGATATGAGAACAGGCTAGATGCGACAGTCGTCCAACAATAAATAAAACGTTACGACGTAATTCTAATGGGAATGCGCCCTAATGCTGAGTTAGACGACGCGACGTCGGCGCAAGCGCTCATACAATACTTTCTTTTATGAGCATTCGACTCCGCACGACTGCACACGGCAGGCAACGTTATTTTCACCTCTCTGAGCGCATGCTTAGGTTTCTTTTTCCTCGTAGAGAGCGCCTGGTGTCATTAGTCAGATTTAGTAGGCTATTACAGCGTACGTATTTTCGATTTTGTTTGAGAGTGACGTATCTGTTACGTAGTAACTATTAAGTAATCTGTGCCTAATAGGCGACATTAAGTTAGTTCACGTAATATCAAATATACTGATTCGACCGATTTGCAATAAAAGATCACCTACTTTCTTCATTCTCGAAATACTTCGCAAGAAAATGGTAAAACCGACAAAAAGTTCCCTATGTCACGGATAGATGGCTTTCTCAAAAAATAATTTGTGTTCAAGTTACCAGTATGTATTAATTTTTTTATTATTATTAAGGCTTAATTTCAGGGTTTTAGACCATACCATTATATAAAATAATTTCCTCTGAACTTTTAAACCCGCGGCACCATTCAGCATTTAACTTTAATGTTTGTGGCTTCTGTAGTTTATTTTGATATAATAATATACTGAATATATTTAATTCAATTATGTAAAACATAACCTTCAAAATTTAAAACCGGAATATCTTTAAATCCAGACTTCTCAGAATAGTAAACCCAAAACCAAATTATTTTTCTTACACAGACGCATACAAATTACGTCAACAAAAATTTATATAAGAGTTCGCCATTGTTCTTTTTGTTATTTAATTTTTTTAAGATATAAAGTGACCGGACGAACAAGTCGTGCGCCTGCTGGTAAGCGACACACCTGTGGTACTGCATCTATTATAGACAGACGAATCGCGAACGCCGTCACTTGCTTATTAAAAAAAAAAGTTTCATGTAGTTAACAATAATAATAACAACGGATACATCTTATAATCCCGCACTAGGGAAAACCTGTAACGCGGTTGGTATGGTTGGTAACACACATATGGAGAACCACAAATTACACCCAAACTCACGAGAGAAATGAATGTAAACCATACAACTATTTCTCCCGGTACGAGTATCGAACCTGGGATCTCTGCGTGGCAGGCCAGCATTGTAACTGTTCGGCCACGGAGGCAGCTCCTAATTTTTATCCCTTTCATGAGACAAATGATCTTCTTATCTTTGCCTCTACCTCTTCAAACCTCGACAGGCGTGTCGCTTACTAGTAGGTTTTGCAATCCAGATACCCGGATAGCCGAAATATCCGGATATCCGGCAAATATGTTATCCGGAAACGACATCTTTGCGTATCCCAAAGGCAAAGTCTCTCCTCTAAGACAGTGGTTCAATATCGTCTGTAAACAGGACTTTGAACCGCGTCAAAGGGCCCAAGCTGGCATCCAGGAGCTCCCGCCCAAAGATGGCAGCAGTATTCCATGTGGGGACGGACTTGTGACTTATAAAGTGGCAGTCTCTGCTCCGAAGTGATTACATATATATAGATGTATTAGAATTATTAATTATGAGACATTAAGAATAATAATTTTACATTAATATTTTTAAGTGTTATAATTTGCATCAATGCAACAATGTTCATTTTGTTAATACAATTATAGGAGTTGGTTATTATCGTATTTAGGTAAACATTCAAATGCTTTATTTTATTACAGTAACGAGACCTTTTTGTTTTTTATTTGTTATGCTATTTTTATTTATTTATTTATTTATTTAAACACTTTATTGTACCACAAAGTAACTTACAAATTTTCAGAAACAATTTAAATATTTGTGTACAAAGGCGAGCTTATCCCATAAAGAGATTTCTTCCAACTAACCTTTGAAAATCTGAGAGGAAAGTTGGTTTTTGGGGTGGCACTAAAAATAGATAAGTAAAGAAATGAAATATACTATACTCAATAAATACACAGATAAATTTAATAAATCAAATGTACATACGAATATATATATATTAAGTAATGTTGATACATTAATACATACAAAGTCTATAATAAATTGAATGTACAAAATAAAACTATAAATAAATATATCAAAAAAAAAAAATATTTCAAAAGCACTAACATGTGGAGTCTGAACAATTCCAAAACTTCAAAAGAGCACCCTTGAAAATCCGAACCGAAGGCGACTGTCTCACCTCGACCGGGAGAAGGTTCCACATACGGGCAGCATTTACTGTGAACGAGTTCGAATATTTTTGGGAACTGTGTTGTGGAAGGACGAGGTTCAAATTGGTGCCAGAACGCAGGCGGTCACCCATAGCCTGACGGTATTGAAAACGCTCACGTAGATAGCTAGGTGAAGTGGGATGGAACAGGATTTTATAGAGGAAGCATAAAATGTGAGCATTTCTACGTAAACGAATAGGCAACAACTTCAACTCATCTCTAAACTTGGAAATGTGGTCGTACTTTTTTAATCCAAACACAAATCTGATACATTGATTTTGCAGCCGCTCCAATTTATTAAGAAGGTCCTCCGAAAGATCAAGATAGGAGACGTCACCATAGTCCAGAATAGGAAAAAGAAGAGTGCGTATTAGCATAAATTTGGTAGACAGAGGAAGAAAGTACTGCATCCGCTTGAGGGAATAAAGTGATGCAAAGATTTTACGACTTACATCGGCGACATGCTCCGACCAAGAAAGTGTCTGATCCATTATGATGCCCAAATTTTTAACGGTAGTGGAAAAAGGAATAATAGTGTCATTCAGAACTAAATTGGGCATCACCATAGACTCAAACTTGGAGATGGAATGGCGACTGCCAATAATTATGGCTTGGGACTTTTGTGCATTTAAAAGAAGTCCGTAGTTCTTAGCCCATACCGAAACCTTTTGTAGGTCGGAATTCAATGTGCCGATAGCAGTAACTACATCTTCAAGACGGGCTGCAGTATAGATTTGAAGGTCATCGGCATAGAGATGGAAAGAAGACGTGAGTAATGATGTAATTCCACCGATAAAGACCGAAAAAAGTATAGGTGATAAAACCCCACCCTGCGGAACGCCAGCCGTAAGGCTACACCAGTCCGAGTGCATGTCACCGGTCTTTACGAGCTGGGAACGATCAAATAAATACGAACGAAACCAGGATTCGGCTAAGGGAGGTAGATTTAAAGTTCTAAGCACAGCAAGAAGCAAATTAAAATCAACAGTACTGAAGGCACTGCTAAAATCCAATAAAGTGAGGACAGTAACTTTTTTATTTTCTATATTAAGACGAATGTCGTCAGTGATTTTCACCAGAGCAGAAACTGTGCTATGGCCCGCTCGAAAACCAGACTGCAGATGGTTGAAAATATCGTAACGTAGGAGGTGGTTAGTGAGTCGATTATGGACATAGTGCTCAAGGATTTTGGACAATACAGGAAGTATGGAGATAGGGCGGTAATGGGAGAAAGAAGAAGGATTTGATTTTTTGATTGATAAACAACAGAAAATATGGACTAAATTCTTTATTTTTATGTTTCTGCATAAATATTTCATGTTATATAATGATTAAAAGATATTATAATATGTTTGATTCTTTTTTATCCGTAATATCCGGATATGCGGATTTTAAAAACATTGATATTCGACTTATCCGGATCCAGGAAATGGACGGATAATGCAAGCCCTGCTTACCAGCAAGTGCACGACATGTTCGTTCCGTAATTTTGTTAGTTTGTTTGAAAAAACAAATATAGGTAAGCGAATTAGATCCGAAACCATATTAGAAGAATAGCTTCATTTCCTATGTGTAACAACTCGACTTGTAGACACTATTATGTTTTTGGTATAACATTAGATGCTAAATTGCATCGAGCTCAAAAATGTCCCTGTAATTATGTAATGTAATGTCCTTAATAATTAATAAATAACCTTAGAATAAAAATATGACGTCAAATAACCATCTGATTTGGTATATAATGGGGGAAAACCGGCACTTTTTTAAGGTAATTAACCATTTTAACAATGAAATTGTATTATTGTAAGTCATCTAAATAGAAAACCATAATTTGTTTATATGACACAATAAGAAGGAAATTAATTAGCACAGTTTGTTGGTCAGTGGTCCACAAAAGACGTTAGTGGAAATAACTGAAACTTTATACCTTGTAAGTGTTTAATTAACTATACTATCCCTTTTAGGTCCATTTAAAAACGAAGTCAAAATTAAAAATCACATTTTATTGAGTACACACGTCTAGAAGAGTCCCGGGTTCATTTCCGGGCCGGGAGAAATATTTGTATGGCATACATTGACTTACAAATAAATGGACGACGGGTCTAATACAAAAACCACGAAAAAAATGTCCCAAGTCAACCTATTCGAAATTTAAATTGTAATGTCATCGCAGTATCGCGCTGTCAGTAGAACAAATGAAGACTAAATGGAGTTTGGCGCTCAGTATACGATTTTAGCGCCTTACAAGTGCGGACACTTTTTATTATTGACATAATGGCACATAATGGCATACATTTATTTTTTCTCTCGTAAGTTTGGGTGTAACTTGTGTTTGTCTATGTCGGGTGCAGTTCGTAACATATAACAATAAATGACATACTTTTGGTCGATATAACGCTCAATATATATAAATAATTTGTAGTATACAGACATATGACATATTCTTGCATGATATAAAGGTCATTAGGTATAATACACGATAGATATAACAACTTTCAATCTAAAATACCAATAGCATAATGTACATAGAGCGCACTATAAGTTTCCGGAACTGGCCACTCACATAAACAATGTTTAAAAAGTAATTAGAACATTTAAAAATGGAATTCTTTGGCTGTAGAATACAGTTTGTTTCATCTGACTGTCACTTGTTTTTACATTGCGGCGTCATTTTAGAAATTGGTTGTCTACATCGCCATGGATTTAATTCATGAAAATTTTCGTAGTATGATTTTTTACTACTTTAAGTGTAATTTAACAGCTCAGCGGAGCTTCGCTCGGCTTCAACTGCTTTTGGCGATGAAGCACCATGCAAGACGACTATTTATAGATAGTTTGCAGAATTCAAACGCGGCCGTGTGAATCTCAGTGACAACTTTCGTGATGGTCGACCGGCCACTGCTGTGAACAACAAAAACATCGATCCTATGCGCCGTATGATCAAAATAGACAGGCATGTGACATACCATAAGATTCGGGCATCTTTAGGCATAGGTATGAGTCAAATACAATCAATACTACACAAACATTTGGGTGTAAAAAGCTGTGCTCTCGGTGGATCCCACACAATTTGACTGAGGCTTAAAAAACGGATCGTCACTTCGGTCGTCACTTGGTGCAATGCCATGCTTACCAGATTCAACGACGGGGCGTCAAATTTGGTGTGGAACATAGTAACAGGTGACGAAACATGGATTTATAGTTACGATCCCAAAACAAAGCAGCAAACGGGCGTATGGGTCTTTCGAGATGAGCCGAAACCAACCAAAGTGGCGCGCGTGAAAAGCGCCCCTAAGTGGATGATTGCTTCTTTTTTTAATAAAACTGGACACGATCATTTGTTTGCCGGAAGTTATTGACAAACTCCGTAAAAATAACCGTAAATGCCGTATCATCTTGCACCACGATAATGCCAGTTTTCACGCGGCCAGATAGACAAATGAATTTTTGAAGGTGAACAACGTTGACCTTATGAGCCATCCCGCGTACAGTCTCGACCTGGCACCTTGTGACTTTTATTTATTTCCAAAAATTATGAACCAGATACGCGGTTTACGATTTTCATCACCTGAAGAGGCTGTCGAAGAGTACGAAAAATATGTTTCAGATACTCTCACGGAGGAATGGCTAAATGTTTTCAAAATTGGTGTTTTCAAAAGTGCATTAATGCTAACGGATAATATTTTGCGAAACAATAAATTCATTTCTGACCATTTATAATATTTTTTCTTATTAATTCCGGAAACTTATACTGCGCCCCACGTACATTTTATACAAACATTTCAAGATCTAACATTCACTGAGTGTAATGTAAAATAAATACAGTGATTTGCATTCTCGCCATATTTAAGAAATTAATAATTGAAATCATCTAAATCATCTAAACATATAAAAAAATATTCTCTTCAATATTCTGTCCAATTGTCTCTATTAAAGTTTTACAAAATTGTCCCTAAATCGCGCGTTTGAGAAAGAAAGAGATAGCAATACTTTCTCGGTTCCCCCGGCTGCGCTATAACCTTTGGTAGAACGTGCCGTGCATTACGATGACCTTTGGATCAAGCAGGATTAGGTGATTGATTGCAAATCGAAGTTTATCGCAATTAAATGAAAAATAAGATTTTAGGAATTGTTATTTCGATTAATTTTTTTAGAGAGTTGGGTTCCTTATTCCTAATTTTCGAAATCCTAATTTTGGTAAGAAAACGTTGTTTTTTTCATTGTATTACTTTATATCAACACAAACTAGTTAAAAATATACCCACCCACATGTAATATATATTAGCAAATATACCTGTTATAGAAACATTTGTATAACAGGTATATTTGCTTATTTATTCACTTAGGCGCTTCAGCTATTTGTAAAACGAAATAATGTGTTAAGTATATTATTTAATACATTATACTTGTAATACTTATACCATTAGTTCATTATGTTACCTAATGTTTGTTTTAAAAGGTTTATAATACACATTGAAATTATTCCTTTTGCTGTTATTCTTTCATTACACACCCGTGTATGGCATCTGCGAATTGGGTACGTTAAAAAAGCTTCTGAAGCTGATATTTCATTAAAATAACATGAAACGGAAAGTGACGGGGCGAACAAGTCGTAACGTTTGGTAATAAGCGACACGCGTATCCATAAAAGTTTCAGTGCCAATCAGAGCTTTAAGTCACAAAAATCTGAGGGGCACTGCCACTGCGCCCGTTACCCAGGGACATAAGTTGACAATTCCTATGTGCCTGTAATTTCACCACCACCCTTCTAAGCTGGAATTTGGAAAACTCGCATTATTGCTTGGCGGCATAAATAGGTAAGTGGCAGTACTTCCCGAATTCTTCCGCGATGGCACTAAAACTGTACAAGAAACTGCTGACGTGTGTTATTTATATTGACCTAATAAATTAAAAAGATTAAGAAGTAAAAATTTGGATTTGACATTTTGTAATTATTAAAATGCAGTGCCAAGTCGTGTGGCCTATGGTCTCAAACAGAGCCATGGGTCGGATCTGGGCTAGCACCTATGAGTTTTTCGGAATTTATGTTTGACGATAAATCATGAGGATTTCGGTGAAGGAAAACGTCGCTATGAAACCTACACATCAAAGAAGGTTCACAACAACGCAAAAAAGGTGCCAATATGGTGTCAATAGCATTGGTCGTGTCAATTACCTCGTACAAAACCTCGAAAATCATAGAAAAATGCCTTACGTGGACGAATCTTTCACTGGTGTTTTTCGCTTGCTTGCGTTGGTTGGGTCACGGCGTAGAAATCTGCCTTCCGCGCAAAGACGTTCACGAGTCTTCCGCTTTGCGTTGCGAAGAGACTTGCGCGCATGAGCGACGCTTTGTCTTTGTTTTGGTTTTATTGGACGCGTGGACGCTGCTGCGCTGTGATTGGCCAGTGGTGCTGTCCTCCGCAAACGTTCCCTGTTGCTTGCGTGGAAATATCAAACTTGTTAGATATCACACACACGCAACGCAAAAAAATCCTACTCAAAGTAAGCGGCCGGGGCGCAAGCGAGCGACTCGTGAACAGTCCTACCTGCGTGCACAAGAAAGATCTTTGCGTATGCGCAAAACGAGTCACGCAAACAAGCGAAAAACGCAAGTAAAAAGTATATTTTTAATATGTATAAATAAATATATACAACATTATGGTCATTTATTATTTCATAATATGATAGTGTACATTTTTAATCACGCATTAAAATTTTTATCACTGGCACACTACGTCTCCCTCTCTATTCAGTTCTCATCTGCCTCAAAGGTTGTCTGGAAGAGATCGCTCTCACACTCTTTCTTTCTCACATTAATTCTAAGTTATATAGTCTATATACTGTTTTTGTTTTTTGTGTGTGAGCTATATAGTGTATTATCTATCTATCTATCCATAAACCTAATATAAGTAGCTACAATTGTGGTCGCTTCTTTTTTGGACACCAAACAGCTAAGCATCTCGAATTCGTCGTCGTTCTGCTATTAACCGCTAGATGGCAGCACATTGATTGGAATTTCGATATAAAATCATAACGTCGTAACTTGCAATAATAGGTATTGATTATATTGAACTTTTACGATATGCCAACAGAATAAAGTTTAAATTATAATATCAATCCAGAATGTTTCTTTCTGAATTTGAAACTACTACCAATAATTATCAAGATTTCATAGTGTTACAAGTTATTAATGTGTGTTATGAAATAATCTTTTTTTTTTACAGAACTGTACAATGAAATACGGAATCATCGTTCTTCTGGCTATTGCAACAGTCTCTGCCAACGCCCGAGCAATCGACAAACCCTTTGTACTCGGCACGTTGACCTCTACGCTGAAATTGATAACAACCTCGACGTTTTGGTCCACCATGACCTTTTCAAAAGACGTGGATGCATTATTACTGTTTCAAGGCACAGCATTAGCAACCTTCCAAGATTTAAAAATTCTTACGGATCAAATTTGCCCAGCAAACGAGTGCTATGACATAACGGCTAAAATGTGCAATACGTGTTTTACGCATTGACCACATACTTCATAATTTTTTATTAGTGCTACTTCCAAAGATTTCAATAATAAAAGGACAAGAATTAGAGCAAAAATGCACAAAGCTTTTTTGTTCTTGAACCCGGACTCGATTTCCGCAGGGATCAATGTGGGAAATGATTTTTTCCACAATTGTTCTAGGATACTACACTGTACTGTACTACAGTACACAATACAATCGACGAGCGTGTATGAAAGCATAGATGGGCTGATGAGACGAAAGATAATGTGTCGGGATCGTAGCAATCTCTACCTATCCCGGTGGGAAAAGAATGTAAAGGGGATGTAGATAATTATAATTATAGAGTTATACAAAAAATTCCTTCGACCAGGCTAGATTCGAACAAACGTCTTACGAATTATTCCATAAGTCTGCTGGAGATCTTTATTTTTGGTTTTTAACAATTCTTCACTCACTTTAACTTTAACTGCCTCCTTAGCCGAACGGTTACCTTGCCGGGCTGCCACGCAGAGGTCCCAGGTTCGTTTGTCGCCAGGTTGTATGGCCTACAATTATTTCTCTCGTGAGTTTGGGTGTAATTTGTGGAACACACACATAGACAACCACAAATTACACCCAAACTCACGAGATAAATAAATGTAGGTCATACAAATATTTCTCCCGGCCCGGGAATTGAACCTGGGATCTCTGCAGGAGGCAGTTAAAAATAAAAGTTATGTATTTAAGTAGCTTAGTAGGTAGCAAGCTTCTTCGACTCGACTATTGTGTCTCAAGGTGACGGACGCAGTGGCAGTGCTCATCAGATCTTTGCAATTTAAAGCTCTGAGTGGCCCTGCAACTGTCATGGATAGACGTGTCGCTTACCACCAAGTGCAGGACTTGTTCGTCGCTTGATACCATAAAATAGTAGCTGTCAGTTTTTGCTGTCTTTAATTAAAAATTCGAAAATCCTCAACTAAGAAAGTCTCATTAATTCTGACTGCCAGCAAAGGGCGCTGGCGACTGCAATGACAATGTTTTATTTTTCCTCTTGTAGTTAATATGTATTTGAATTCTTCTTCTCGTATTTAATCTGTATCTGTGTCATATTAGTAAACGACGTGTTTAATGTATTTATCTATCTAAATAGTAGTATAGGCTTTGTAATTCTTCCAGTGTGGGCATTCCCATTATGTCGTGACGACAGATAGTCGTGCCGTTTAAAGTGGTTGACACATAGAACCACAACGATTTATTATCGTTCACGACTTTTTTGGCGTTACGACGACTGACAGTCAAAACAATGGAAAGAACTAGGAAACGACAATCTTCAGACGATAAATAACACGTTAAAAACGTGACAACAGATAACCTTGTCAGCAGCTACTATTGTCGTCACGGCTTATTTATTGTTGTTTGTGCGTGTTCTGCTCCCTGTGCGGGCTTAGAGTGCCCTTCCTGTATAACCAAGAGGTTGACAGGGAGAGGGCACCATAATCAAAGCTTAAGTAGAAAGATATTGGACTGTCAGATGACAATGAAATGATAAATTTACCTAATTTTAATCGACTTCAAAAAAGGAGGAGGATCTCAATTCGACTGTATGTTCCTTTTTTTTGTTTTTTTTTTTGTTTTTTGTATGTGTGTTACGCGATAACTCCGGTATTTGTGAACCGATTTTCATGATTCTTTCTTTGTTGGAAAGGGGGTATTTCCATAGTGGTCCCATTTCATTTTGAAGAAAATCATCCACCTCAAAGGGTGGCTGTTCACGCATGAAGATTCATTTTTATAAATAGCGCGTAACTTTAATTTAGGAGCAATTACTTTTAGCAATTATTTAGTTGATTTTGCTATTTCTCCAATTCAAGGCGTTTTTCTCTCGATGTACTTTGAGTAGTGTCGTAGTGAGAACCTATTTTTATTATCTCCAGTATAGGGGAACTAGGGGATATTTCAATGAAACTTAGCAAATAGACGTAATTCCACGTACTTTTGAGGTCGGTTTTTTTAGTACTCTGTACTGAGATTATTTTTATTATTAAGTTATAGTGCATATCCTCAAATGAAGTTGGTAAATGAAATACTGTTTATTTTGTTAATTATGCAAAAGGAATTAAGTTATTTTATTATTTCTAAAGCTCACATCTAAGTGAAATGACTATAATAACATTTATTTTAACCGAGACTATACAAATCTAAAAAACTCGGACCCACTTTGAATGTCGCTTGTGCACTAAGTCCGGTTCAAATCGAGAAAACCCGAATATCGCTTGTACGCCTAGAGATAAAATGATCCCTCGACATTTCGGATCCTCATTTCTCGGTTTCGGAACCGATACGAGTCCAACGTAGCGTGCAAACGCTCTAATAATTAAGCAAGACGATTGTCAACAGCTTAGCTATCTAACGGCGGCAGTAAAAAAGTACAATTGTTGTCTCAGTTCATTTAATGTATATCTGTTGTTGTATTAAGTTAAAGTCTGTCTTTTTTGAAGACAGAGTAAAATGATATATACGCAAAAGTGTTGCCCGCTTGCGAGCAGCTAGTGATTGCAGTCGATAAATATTCTATCGACTATCGACTGAATATTGGTCACGCTTATGGAATAAATAGCCGAACTTGTTTCATTCGAATCATCCTCGACCAATTATTCATCCAATTACTGAGTCCAATTTAATTTTAATTGTCAATTTCACACATACATATACTGCATTTGGAACTATGTTTATGAAAAATATTATATAGTCACGGTTGACTGACCATGACATGATCATGGGACCTGTAAAGGGCCCGAAACCTCGGTTTGTTTGAAAAAACAAATATACGCGATTTAAATCCGGAAAAATAGTTTCATTTCCTATGTGTAACAATCGCGAAAACCTAAGAACTCGATAAATATAAAGTAGATATATATTTTAAAGTTTTTCATTTTAATTCAACATAGATAATCATATCCGCTTGTTCTTGTTAAAATGTATGTGAACAAAAATTGATCTCCACACTAGGAGGCAAACTGTCAAAAAGTAATAAAGAAGGCAATAACGCAATTAGTAATAATTAGAACGTTGTAACATTCACAAATCAGTCATTTTTAGCAAAATTTTGTCTTCTTTCACAATCTATCGATAAAACTATCGACAATAACTACATAGCTATTTAACTTTTTTTTGAAATCTGGCAACCCTGCAAATATCAGACAGACTATATAAGATGCCAACAACATTACATGGAACAACAAGAACATGAAAAAAACATTTTTTTTCAAATTTGCTTATGATAAATATACTACATTATTACTATTGCAATCGTTTGGAAAATGAGAGTTTCAAAATCGAGTGCCGTGTTTAGACTGTACTACTTGACAAAGTCTGGAAGCCTAAGTAATAGGTAAGAGATGTTAAGATCTAATTTATAATGATTGCATACAATACCTTTTCCTTAGAATAATAACGCATAGAAACCTAGTCCGCACACGCTAAGTGAGGCAAATTGAAGCGCGCCAAAAGGGCCTACACGAGCGGGCGGGCCTTCAGTGCTCAAGGTCAACTTGCACCGCGAACAGCTCCAGAATTTTAGCTAAAAATGACGAAATGTGCGGTAAATAAGTGTAACAATACGTCAGACAAACATAAAATAGATATTAACATCACATTCCAGAAGGAAGTAACGCGTTTCATGTTGTATTTTTATATAAATACCACTAAAACCGAAAATTAACCTACTACTAAAACTAGCCTACATGAATT
>NW_020653732.1:1172682-1185618 GCF_003589595.1 Hyposmocoma kahamanoa | reverse complement strand
TGAAAATTCAAAGAACCTATTGCAATAAAACGGCAATTTCATACTTGTTAAAGTAGGAAATTGCCGTTGCCCTAATATATATATATATATATATTGTTGTTATTTATAGATTTTAAGACTTTCGTGGTTATTCACTAAATGATTATCACTAATATCAGGTTTCTTACCACGGTATATATTGAAAGGGTTGTATCCCTAACTAGCCGTGAACAGGTTCACGGCAACGAAATGGGAAACTTCCGGTCCACAAAATTTATTAAAGAAGTAAAGTTTAAAGAAAGGGCTGTAACAATAAAAAGGTAAATGTAAAAAAACAGGTACAACAGTATAAAACACTCCCTACACTTTATTATTAAGGCACTTACCCCTGAATGGGCCGAGTAACTGAATTACAGATTTAGGTACACGAAGGCTGTAGACTTATAAATTATTACACATGATTTAACTTATTAAATGATTACTAACGTAGTAAAGAACCAGAATTAGCGATTATTCGCGATGGAATTTGGAACAGCTCCGACTGTTGTGGCGGTCGAGCTGGGAGTGACCGTGGTACGAAAACAAAATGAGAAAGTGAAGGAAGATGGAACAATTTAAATTTAAAATTTAAATACATGTAAAATAAAAAGTGATAGGATACAAGCGGAGAGAGGCGATACAAAGAGGTGACGGTGTAAGGAGGTCACACCGTCACAATATAATAAAAAGAAGTCATACCGTGGTAAGAAACCTGATATTAGTGATAATCATTGTTGTTATTGTTTTGTTTCATAAGTAAGTCTGACCTACATGAGAAGTACCTTCTCACTGCTAGGTACTTACTTAATCATTAGGTAGATGTATAATTATGTAAGAGCGTGCTCACCAACATACCGTTTCCAGTTTAGCGGGATATAGATTTCTGTAAAATGTATACTGCATACATTTTATGAATAATAAATAAATTAAAAAAAAAAGTAATTAAATCATCGAAATCAGATGGGCAATACCCGACGTGTACGCCGACTGGAAAATCTTTTCACCACTATGGCAAGCATTAGTGTGAGGCCAGACGAGCGTAATTTTGTGAGTTGTGAGTTGGATGCATTACTTTAAGAATAGATAAATGCCAGTGTGTGAATATGAAGGAAATGTGATATGAAATCAGTCTGCAAGATTTGTATATACAATCCATTTTTAGCATTTCAGTAACTTTGTCCTTTAAGATACGAGTTTGAGAAAGTTAGGCGACAATATTCGATTTATATATTTTATATATTATATTCGATTATTCGAGTGATTGCTTTAGAATTTTAACCAAACAGTTTTGTTTATTTTTTGTTCAAAATGGATTGAAACGGACTTTAGCTGCGATAGCCTGTCGTCACATTTTTATCGTGACGTTATATTTATCGTCTTCCCATTGTCTCAACAGTATGTCGTCATAACGCAAATAAGTCGTAAACGACAGTTAGTCGTGTTATATTTTTTGTGAACAACTTCATTTAAATATGCAAGCCACGACTCTTTAAACATCACGACATAATGGAATACGCCCTCACTAAAGTTTTAAACCTTGTAAATGACAAAAGTTGATTATTGTACTTTGGTTGTCACGATTTTTTTCTGTTATTCATTTCTATGAACTCCTTGTTGTCCATATCCATTGACTATAAATAAAAATAAAAAATAAGTCTCTTCTCTTTATTGCCTCCAATATAAACAAAACAAATTATAAAAACCTTAAAAAAGAAATACACTTATTATACTAGACAAATATTAACAGGAGGCAAAAGGAGGTGTCTCAACTGGTGCTTCTCCTGTTCAAGACGGTCGCAGCGTTGGTTTTCAGTCACCCCCTTCTCCCTTAGATGGAATGCGGGACAGGAGTATCGAGGGCAGGTCTCTAATATATGTCTATGTCAAATTTGTTTTCACAAAAAGATATAACAAAAAAAATTATGATACTTAGTAACGGAACGAACAAGTCGTGCGCCTGGTGGTAACCGACACGCCTGTTCATAACAGTTGCAACGCCACTCAGAGCTTTAAACCACCACCCAAAAACATAAATTGGCAAGTCAAAATGCCAGCACCCATACACTTCCCTATATCTTCCATAGTTTCGGATTTCCCCATACGGTTCCAGTTAAAAACATCACTTTGTATATCCTTTACAATTTGTCGTACAAGTTTCAGCGTTTACGTCAAAACATTTGTTTGCTGGACATATTTGAGACGTAAAAACGGTTGAACCAAAGTCATTACCATCTTCAACTATGAAGGATTCAAATGATGCTCTGAATAATAGTAATAATGCATCCGTCTCTTCTGAAGAGGTCATGGTGGATCGAAATGTCGAGCTAGTTGTCAATGTTGGCGAGGCCATTGTGCCGGGTGTAGAAGGTTTGTTGATCACATGTGCGTTTGTATAGACTGTTGCAATAGCCAGAAGAATGACGACTTCGTATCGCATTGTATATTTCTGTAAAAAAAAAATGTTTATGATTATCTCATAACGCACAGTTGTAACATTATGAAATCTTAATAATTATTGGTGGTAGTTTCAAATTCAAAAATAAATTAATTCAGTCATATCGTGAATAGTTTAATGCCATCAATACATTGACTTACAAATAAATGGACGACGGGTCTAATACAAAAACCACGAAAAAAATGTCCCAAGTCAACCTATTTAAACGTAGTGACATGTAAAGGAATATGAAAAAGCTAAAACGTTGAATTTAAATTGTAATGTCATCGCAGTACTGTCTAATTTTACTTGCTTCGCTGTCAGTCGAACAAACGAAGACTAAAGCGTGACGCTCAGTATTCGATTTTAACGCCCTATAAGTTCGGACACTTTTTAGCGCGGACCCGACGTCCATATAATTGTAAGTCAATGCATCAATACGTATTATTGCTAGTTATGAAGTTTTGATTTTATATTGAAATTTCAATCAGTGTGCTGTTTTTTTAGTTCATTGCTGGACGACGACGAATTGGAGTTATTAATTTAGTTCTCCAAACAAGAAGCGACCTTATATTATGAATTTTTCTAGGATTTTGGAGAATTTGCACAAAATAATGACACTACCATACCCTACCAAGCGAAAATGGCGGCCTGAGCTCTAGATATAGTGGTTAATAGCCGAACTATGCCGAACTCGAGATGTTTGACTCTTTGACTCTAGTTGTCCAAAAAAGAAGCCTGAAAAAGAAGCTGTTTATTTATTTATAGTAGAGCGTTTGCGCATTACATTCGATTCGTATCAGGTCTACTCCGTTTTCCGACCGACATCCGAAACAATTACCATGAAATAAATAATTCTTGACCAAATTAAAACACGCATGATGCGAATTTAGCTTCATACTTGACACTGTTATTTATTTTGTGGGATGAGGAAAGGTGAGAGAGAAATATTGAAAAGTTCCTGCGGACACTACCCGAAATGTACCCGATAGAAAACCGACAAGCAAGCTACTTTTCTGCGGCTGTCGATATTTTCGCCCCGACTTCAAAAGAGAGTTGTTGTTAATAAGTCTCTTTGCGTTCCAAGGCAGCTAACTAATAATGGGCAGAGCCCACGCCTCGACTCGGAAAAGACGCAGTTTCCGATCGGGAGATGCAATCAAAATCAAGCTGCAGGTCCTTGGCCAATCGTTTGCTTAGTAGGGTTTGTTTGGTTTTCGCGGATTGTTAACGAATAATTTTAAATATTGGTTGTGCCACATTATTTTTAGTAACTCTTAATAATCTCAGTACAGAGTACTAAAAAACCGACCTCAAAAGTACGTAGAATTACGTCTATTTGCTAAGTTTTATTGAAATATCCGCTAGTTCGCCACTATACAGGACTTGATACTGGAGATAATAATAATCGGTTCTCACTATTGAGAGAAAAACGCCTTGAATTGGAGAAATAGAAAAATCAACCATTAAAATAATTGCTCAAAAATTAAAGGTAGGCGCTATTTATAAAAATGAATCTTCATGCGTGAACATCCACCCTTAAAGGTGGATGATTTTCTTCAAAATGAAATGGGACCACTATGGAAACCCCTTTCCAACAAAAAAAAGGAATCATAAAAATCGTTTCACAAATACCGGAGTTATCGCGTAACATACATACAAAAAAAGAACATACAGTCGAATTGAGAACCTTCTCCTTTTTTGAAGTCGGTTAAAAAAGTATTGTTTGCACTTATTACATAATCAGGTCTTAAAACCTATTTATCATAGTACACATGGTACTCGACTTTGAAAACCCTTATTGCAAAATGATTGCATAAAATACTGTTGTTTAATTGTGATTTCCTTACATTGTTTGAAAAAGTACATAATATGCCTCGACGGAAACGCGGATTGCTTGACTCGTATTAGTACAAAGTCATTTCGAATTGCCCCAAATTAAAGTACTTAATAAACTTAATAAAACACTTACAATGTATAAACTTTCAGTTCCTCCCACTCACGTCTTCCGTTACCCAAAGAATAGGAAACTGAACATCATTTCCTTCTGTTTGTCTTAAATAGGCATACAATTATTTTTTTAAACTTATGACGTAAAACAACAAACACTTTGTAAAACTGTTAATTACATTGAAAAGGTTATAAGTGTTGGTTTTTCCCGCACTAAATAAATGTGAAGGTTGTTTGACATCATATTAAAATTACAAGCACATGGGACTTGTAAACTTATATAGATTTTAAGACTTTCGTGGTTATTCACTAAATGATTATCACTAGTATCAGGTTTCTTACCACGGTATGACTTCTTTTTATGATGAACGCAGTAATGCTCATGTTACTGCCACAAAAGCAGATAAAGTGGCAGTATTTCCATGGGCGAACTCTTCCATAAGGACCTCTTCTGTTGCTAAAGCTCACTTATTTTCTAATCACGTGCGACCAATAACAATAATTTAAAACCGGGCGGAAGCGCGGTATAATCATAAGCGGAAAAACATGCGGAAAAGCGAACACAAGTTCCTATGTTTTCTCGATTTTTGCATACAGGAAATAATAATTATTTGTTATGCAAGTGTTGCAGTGCTCTCCGTGGACGTGAAATAATACCAAGTTGATAGAAAATATTACTCTATTTTCCGTAACTGATCACAATATGTTCCTTAACAATGTAATACATCCACTTTATGTACGTAATTTACTCGTCTTTAGCCTTTCGGACTCCTACACACCACTCGACTGAGCACCGGCCGATTCCGCCACCCTGTCCCTCCACTCAACCCTACTTTTTAGTAGCAAGGTGGGATGTGGCGGAAACGGCCGCCGATTGGCTGACGAGAAAATTAAGTAAAAATGAATACTCTTTATATTCAAATACTTAAAATTATAAGTATGAATAATTATTTTAACGATCTACAATAAAACTATTCTACACAAGGGTGCAAAGTTGTTATTTCACGCGAGGGCTTGTATTGATAGCTGAGCAAGCGAAGGAAGCGAAGATTGAACCACGAGCGAAGCGAGTTTTTAGTAGCAATGGAACTTCTTCTGAAAGAGTTCATACAGGTTAGTACTGCCACCTTACCTATTTCTGCCGCCAAGCAGTAATGTCAGCGTTACTGTGCCCCGGTTTTGAAGGGTAAGGGTGCTGGTGAAATGGCACATGGGACTTGTGAAATTATGTCTCAGTTTGACGGGCGCCCGTTCGCTCTGAGTGGCATTGCAACTGTTATGGGTAGGCGTGTACCTTACCATCAGGCGTACGACTTGTTCATACCGTCGCGTCACTTAAATTAATAAAAAAAGAGTGATTTAAAAATAGATTCCTGAGCGTAGTGAGGGTTTCAAGCCACGAGACGAAAAACAACTTTGCTGTCGAGCGACACACACAACTTTTCACCTCACTATAGCGAAGGAAATGGAAAATGATGAAAGGAAAACAATTCAACTATAAAACACCAGTTTTTTATTCAAAAGAAAAAGTTTATCTTCGGATGCGTTCTGAATTTGCACCTCATCAGTTTTTATTCTTGCTTGTACTTATAATTTTGTGTGATTAAGTCATTATTGAAATTATTTTAGTTCTTCGACGAATTAAAATAATTTAATAAACGCAGTTAGTTGTCATTGTCAATTTAATGTCAACAATAATAAGAATAAAATATACGACAAATCGCGTAGTTGAATGGGTCAGCATCTTTATTATTTTCATCGAAAAAAAGTAAGACACACCACAGTCCATCGTCAAGTTCGTATTTTTGCTACATTAGGTTTATTTCTACTGATACAAGTGTCATTCAAGATTTTTTGAAATAAATTTAAAGTAGGTTTCTTAATATTGGGTTAGTGATAATGATTAAAAATGACTCCAATTCTTTCTTATGATTAAGCACAGTTGTTGCAAGAACAGTGTAATAATTTACATTTTAATTATTTCTGCCGATAAAAAATCTTAAAAGTTTAAAAAAATGTTTATATCGATTTAATTCGTTAAAAAAAATGAAGAAAATTAAAATCAAAGTTTATGTATAAGTTGTTAGTGGTTCTTTACAAGTTTTGGTTTTATGTTTACTTAATAATGTTTGAACTTTAGCCACGTAGCCACGAATACGGTAATTAGATCTAAATAATTAACTAATTAGATCGTATTTTCACACCGTGCATTAACCGCTTACGCGATACATGCAGCCGTAGACGCATACCACACCTAGAGGTGCCGGTGATGATTTTATACCGATTTATCGGATATCGAAGTTATAACAGGTAAAAGAACTAATATTAATTGCTATTTCGGTAACTACTTTAGCAAACCATGATGTTTTTAATGCCTGGGTCTGTCATTTAAAAAAAATAAACAACTTCAAAAATACGTCACGACAATCGTGTGTGTTATTGTTTGGGCTGGTGATTTCGGTGTTTAGTTATCAAAAACATACCGTAAGTAGCGTTTTTTAAGTTTACCCTGAATATAAATGCTTATATATAAACTATACTTTAAGGAGTAATTTCATGGTAAACGTTAAAACCACTCAAACGGAATATTATCATATTTATCCAAGTACACCAAAAATTTAATTAGTGCTTTTTAAGTGCAGGATTTGCAATACACCATTACTGCATTTTATTTGAGATGTTTTTGTTGGTAGTACGGAGGGTATTTATTTAACAATGCAGAATAATAATTTTTATTTATAAAAACTTGTATTTAAACTGAATCCTTTTCTATTTTGCGAAACCAAATAGCCGCCATTTTGGGGTAGGAGGAGCGCATCGCGTGAGCGGTTATGCTCAATTTTGCTATATGTTATTCCAAAGTGAAATTCAACTCTCATTGTTATGCGGAATGATCCAAAGCCATTTGAGTTTGTATCGACACTTAAGGTGAGGTAAGTATATCAACGAGCCTAGATTTTAGGAGGTGAGGTGTGGCGGGGCGCTGTATCTATAAATAAAATAAGAACAGGCGAAGGAAATTTTACATTCGACAAGAGCCCGAAAGCAACTGACTAGGCAGCGGGCTCTGGTCAATTTGCAAATTTTGGGGTAAATGTGAATGTAAAAATTAATAGATCTTCATTCGAAAACCAAAATGTAGCAGGTTCTCTGTAGTACGTTTACGCGGCATACTTCGCTTTTTGCCACTCCTTTCCACCGTACCAACTATGGTGAGAACGCGGTTTTTACACGATTGGTTAAATTATTTAATGAGAGATTTGCAGATGTGGATTTGTTTTTTGTTTCCAAACACATTCTAAAGTCGCAGTTAAAAAATGGTTTACGTGGCAGCTAGGCATATTATATGTATGATTATATGGGTATATAGGTGTATGTATGTATTTAGGTAGGTATGTATATGTAGGTTTGTGTATAAATATGTAGTTATATGTACAATATATATTAGTTTGTATTTATTGTATTATTATATCACGCAAGCACTCTTGATCTAAATTTAATTTAATTTTAATTTGTAAGAAAGTACCTATTTGTAATATGTGGTTAGCTATTATTGGTATCTCAAAAATTGTATTTTTATAAATTGTTAATCTATACTAAATATGTACTGTTGTTAACCCAAATACAATAAATAAATAAATAAATAAGTACTTAAAAAAAATATGTCCATGTAAAAATTGTGCACAAACTTAGATGTTTTATTCTTAAATAACACGTTTTAGACATTCTTTAGATAATATCGTTAGGTGTGTGACGATGATGTGACCTCCTTACAACGTCATTCCACCTTTTTATCGCCTTTTTTCCGGTTTGAATCGTTCTTTAATTCCTTTGCCTCGCCCTTAGAGCATATAGGACTGAAGGCGTCATTGATAGGCAATCCCTCTGTCGAGGTACAATCACAAAACAACAGTCGCACAATAAACACTACTTTCAAATCGATGTTTTTTCATTGGCATTATCGAATTCACCGCGTCACGTGCTCCATGAAATAATGTCGTCTTGCAACATACAAACTTGCAAAAAAATCTAAGCTACATCGTCTAGCCAAGGATAGAATTACATTCCATTTATACGTCTATTTTTTAAATTAATTACTAGTTTTATAATTTAACACATTTTTTCCATAATTATCACATTAATTAAATTTATCGATTACATAAAAAATATTTGAAAACATTTGACATAAGCATGCCTATGAAGTTTCTTAATTACTGGCAGGCAACCACCTTTTTTCCCTTATCTATGGCAACCACAGACAAAAAATGCAATACTTCATGAACGCTGTTTTTTCGTTCTAGAGAAGCGAACGTGCTTTTTAGCTACGATTTTTATCGATAGATTATGTAACGTAATTTACTCAAATTGATTTCTCCGTCGTGTTATATATTAAATAATACCTAATGTAATAAATTATAAACAACGAAAATAAATTGTAATTGTTTTAATATAAATCAACGTAAATCATGCCGTACTGTAAGAAAAAAAGAAAAATAAAACAGCACATATACGAGTACATACTTACATACAATACCCATCATCACAAAAGCTATCAAAATAACCAAATAGCTAACTGTCCTTATCCTACTCAAAACATGCGTAAAAGACAGAAAGAGACCAGTTACGTTAATTTCAATTTGTGAACCACAAGCGATTGAAATATTTAGATTTAGAACAAAGAAACTATGGAGTTGATTTAATGTTAATCTTATTTTTAAAATGACTTTTTATTAAAAATTACTAATAAATAATATAAAAGTAATAAATAACTAAGAAAATATTGTTGTATTCGTTTTACTGTTTGGAGTTATCAATCAGAAGTCCGAAAATACATTTGCCCGAAATAATATTTTCTCGAATTTTTGTAATCCCAAATGTATTTTTTAGATTATTTTAGGAAAATTACAAAACAAACTAACTTAATCCTTTCTTTGTAATAAGCAATCAAAATCCCCTGAAGGTATAACAGTTTTATTATAAATCGGTTTTTGAGATTATGAAACATTGAGTTTACGTTTATTTGGAATCTAGAAATTGAAACATCGTGCATCGATGTCGATGATTTCTTACAGCACGTCAGAACTACCAACAGAGAGACACAGCTATTTTCACATTTATAATATTTGTATGTATTTATAATATCTACACAACTCTTATTACTTGAAGTGAATTCGTATAAAATTCAACATAATACTATAAAATTAATTATTATTTTGTATTTCCAGTATAAGCCTGATCTGGATAATTTTTGGGCGTTTAAATTGTAACCAACAAAATAAAGCAATACTGCTATGACTTTACAATTTAAATTAAATGTTTTATGTAGTTTTTTTTATTTCTCTATTTGTAACGTTAACTCCAGTCATGCTTGTTATTGGCTCCAACGCCGACCGCGAAAAGCCATAAACTGAAAAAGAAAAATTTCGGACATTTTTTCGCAGTTTTTTGAATAAGACTTTGGATTGTATATATTGTCATCCATTTATTGGTAAGTCAATGGGCAATCTCTAAACAATACCACTGTTACACTACACATAACATTGCAAAAAGAAATCCTCTATATTTTACATATACGTTATTAACCAGTAAATAATACACATCATTTGTTGAATGTGTACGTTATTATCGACACTGTCACGTCGATAACTTTCCGTTTATTCTGTGTAAGGAGATGACATGAGTTGTTTTAATTTATTATAGTACAGTTTAGTTTGTACTATAAACACACAATTCAATATTGCATTGTAGTGCACCTGTTTGCTTGTAGTACTAACACCCCCTCCCCCCGCCCCGCCCCTCAAAAAGTGGCAGAAAGTTTTGTTAGAGAAATAACGCTAATAGCGCCTCCCATCCTATATGCTTTAATACCACTTACCAAACATTTCTTGTGCGATAAACATTTTAAAGATCACAAATATTAATAAAACGGGAATAATATTTATAAAACTGGATTTATTACCACTATTTCTTTACCCTTTCGAATTTTACTTTAGTTACTTCCATAGTATAATGTCCTACGGTATTCTCATGTGGAGTAAAGCGGCAGATATATAAACCATATTTTTGTGTTGCAAAAACGAGCGATTCGTTCTGTTTACCGTTTAGGTTGTCGGGTTTCTCTGAGAGAAAAGTTTAAGGACACTGGTATCATGACTGTGGCATCACAGTACATTTACTCAAATATTTTGTATGCCCGTAAAAATATACATAAGTTCATTAAGAAAGAACATATGCATAATATTAACCTTAGAACTAAGTCCAAATTCATGGTATCACGATTTCGTTTAGCTAAGGTATACGATTATTTTATAGGGAACTGTATACGTTTTTAGAATAAGATTCCGGAGAATATATTAAGATTATCATTTCCTAAGTTTAAAACTTACAATAAAAATATTTTAATTGAAAAGTCATATTACAAAATTGAAGAGTATACGTTTTAGATAAAGAAGTATGGAAAGACAACAATATTCTAGATTCCACACAATTATGATTCAAAGTGTATTCCATAACATTTAATTTATTTGAAAAGAGCAATCCCTATATAGAGTTTCTTGCTCGTTCTTCTCAAGGAGGTCAAGTGAACGAGCAGTAGTTTAAAAAGTAGCTTAAAAAATGACGTTTTCAAGTGTAAAAATTTTTACCTACGGAATAATTGATTATTGGACTTTGACTTTGACTTTGATCGCGGCAGCGAACACGTCTTCACGTTAATTTTTTGAACCGTTTACCACTTACCAAAAGTCTTTTGTGTGATAAACATTTTAAAGATCACAAATTTTAATAAAACGGTAACTATTACATTTGTAAAAGTACACAACATTCCAGGCGGTATCAACAGCGGTACGAGCGTTTCAGGTGTATCGTATATTTTAGTGAGACCGTTGTTTAATACCTAAAACCATTCCAGCAAAACAGTTTTTCCCGTTTCACCGCTGGTGACTCCCCTTACGGTGACGAATGCAGCGGCAGTGCCCCTCTGATCTTTCTCTCTGACGTGCACTGCAACTGTTGTGGTAATAACAGGGTAAACGTTGTGTTTTGCTGGCACATTGTTTCTATCAATACGTACGCGTGCCGTCAGAAAGGAATTTTGCGTGACATAAGAGCAAAAACCCAACAAGTAAAGTTAAAGTGTGAAACTGCACAGGACGCGTGTTATTTGTTCATTATTTCCTGTTCATTGTAGTCTTTTTCAAGTGACTTGGGTGGTAACTTGGAACATCGGCTGCTTTCCATTTGCCATTTTGAATCATTTCATTCAATGAAATTATTTATTAAAAATTCGACGTGTCTGCTACAGAAAAGATGACGGTCACGACAAGAACTTTGTCGGATCTCGCCACGAAAACATGTCGTGTCTATTGCAGACGAGAAAATGATGAGTAATGTATACGATACGAATGCTTTGGGACAGATGTGTATAGTGCATTACGAGTCTTCCAGGTAGCTGTCGTTTTACTACTGACTGTACAATAGTGGCAGAGCGCGTCGTGTCTAGGGTAGACAAGACTTTTTTCTTGTCCGACGCGACGCCGAGGCAGTGTATCGTGTGTAGAAACGACACGAATTCTTACATAGACCCGGCTACTTTAAACGGCGACTTTCTTAGCTTTCCACGCTAAGAAATTCGACATGTCTGCTACAGAAAATATAAGAATGGTCTACACGACAAGAACTTTGTCAGATCTAGCCACGAAGATATGTCGTATCTGTTGCAGACAAGAAAATGATGAGTATGTACACGATACGAATGTTTTCGGGCAGACGTGTGTAGGGTAAACGTGTCAGTACATTAACCAGTCTTCCAGGTAGCTGTCGTTTTACTACGTCGTTTGTCGTTTTGCTAATAAGCAAACCATTTTACTATTTTTTTAAATATTATTTTGTATAGAAAAATTTATAAGAAAAAAAGATACAAGATAATTTACTAGATTCTCTATCTTACACTGCGACAACATGAGTAAAAGTTTATCAAATATTTTTTTTCTGTATTTGTCATTTCTTGAAACTCTTCCATAAGAATAATAAACATTTCTCTCCATGCCTCAAAAGTACGTTGTTTATCTTTATAAATCTCTAAGGTTTGGTCCCACAATACGGGTCGTTCCTCTACTAAACTTATAAGTAAATCATGCATTTTATTTGTTGCAATAAAATTAGTGGCGGAACAGAGGTACTAAACAACACCAGTCCACGCGCATAAACGTTCGAGGCAGTGTACACAGTTCGTGTGTACGAAAGGACACGAATTCTTGCATAGACCCGGCGACTTTTCTTAGCGTGTACACGCGCCCTTACACATTCGAAAGTTATTATCATTCAACATTTTGAAAAACGAACATTAATTACGCCACATTACATTTCACGTCAGTGTTTATGTTATTCAAATTGATTTAGAAAAAAAAATACAATAACAAATAATCAAAGATAAATCATGGTATGGCATTGACTTACAAATAAATGGACGACGGGTCTAATACAAAAACCACGAAAAAAATGTCCCAAGTCAACCTATTTAAACGTAGTGACAT
>NW_020653732.1:1099346-1142682 GCF_003589595.1 Hyposmocoma kahamanoa | reverse complement strand
TCATGTGGGGTAAAGCGGCAGACATACAAACCATATTTGTGTTGCAAATTAAGTTCTCGGGTTTCTCAGATGGAAATGTTTTAGGAGACTGGTATCATGACATCATCATTTATTCAAATAATTTGTATGCCCGTAAAAATATACATAATTTCATTAAAAAAGAATATATCCGTAACATTAACCTTAGAATTAAGTCCAAACTCATGGTACCACGATTTCGTTTAAAACTAAATTAAATGATTCATTTATGAGGAACTGTATACCTTTTTTATATTAACATTCCAGAGCATACTATATTAAGATTGCTGTTTCCTAAGTTTAAAAGGGTGAATAACTCATGCGTAAATTTTGCGAGTCCAGGCTAAGAAACCAGGTGTAAAGTGAAGAAATATTAATGATTTATTTTTTGTAGTTTAATTAGACGTAAAATGAGTTTAGGGCAAGAATTTCAGAAAATTCATTGTACAATAATAATTAATAAAAAATATTAATGTCCCGATTTTCAGTTTTGCTTGTGTGTCCGCTTTCTGTTTCATTGTATAAAATAGTCGTTCTGGTAAAATGTGTACGCTTTTAAGAAAAACAATTCCATGTATGTTATTCACTACTAAAAGTACTAACTAAAATCATTTAAAGTATTCAGCTTTCCTGGCTCCATTTGGGCTCTATTTTTGTTTTATCCTAAGGTCGTATTCTGAAACCAAATTAAGAGGCTAATTTTGTCATTATTTTATCACAATTTAATCGTCTCGGTTTTATTTTTAAGCTTTTACTTTTTTTCCCGTAATTTATTTTTTGAGATTTCATCTTACGTGACTCAAATTTGGTGGTATTGGTGGCGTTTGTGTTACCACCTTAACTTAAAATCGCCACCAAATTTTAAATTGTTATGATATTTTTTAAAATAACGTTCACTTTCGAAAATTGTTTTAAAGTATTGTGGTTTATTTGTCCCAATAAACTTAAGAAAGATAGTGTTATTCATAATTTTTCAGATAACCAAAAATTACTTAATTTATTTTGATCTATGTATTTGCAGATCTTTGCTTATTTAAAACTCTGAGTGGCACTGCCACTGTTATGGACAGAAAATTCCAACTGTGCGTCGTTTTAAAGGGGCAAACAAATTTTTATCACAATTTAATTTACTTAATAGTCTTTGTTTTTATATATATTCCAACTTTGGTGGCAATATTCAATTCTGGTGCAACCGATAAGCGTTTTGGTGGCGTTTTAGAAACGTATCGTATTGGTGGTGAAAAAAATTTTTAATTGCTTATATCTCTGAAATTAATGGAAATGGTTATGTCCCGGTCACGTACATATAAATGAAATGTTTCATTTTATTGCAAACGAGTCTCGGATACTGGAAAATCTAAAAAAAAAATTGCGCCACCAAAATTTACAATAATATGCATTTGTTGATATTCACCCAAAATTTACATTAAAAGTATTTTAATTGAAAAGTCATATGACAAAATTGAAGAGATATGAAAAGACAACGTTTGAATGTAACTTGGAAGAACTGGGTTTCTAACACAAGTAATTTTTACTTACAAGTAGCCCCAACACCGGATACTGTAATTATTTTATCCTGTAAATAAATGCTTCTTAATTTTATTTTTGTTTAAAAACACGTGAGACTAGATTCCACACCGTCATGATTCAAAGGTCAATCTATTTTCATAATATACAGTAAGGTACAATAAAAGCTTAAATACTAGAAACTAAAGGTAGGATTAAATTATATGAATAAAATTGGGTCCCCGTCCCCGCGGCCAGCTGCCCAAGACGCTGGCAGCGTCCCCCTTTGAATGGCTATGCTAATAGGTAGCTGCCGGCTCTTGGGTTTCCCAGGCAGTCTTTAATTTTTTGGATAAAATTTTGTACAGATGACTCCAAAGGCTGTATTCAGGTAGTCGGAACCGAGGTCCTGGTACTTATTGCTAACTTATTACTTGTAACTAATTATCACACTCTTTAGACGATATCCTTAGGTCTGCCGTATATTTTTTAAAATATCGTTATTTAAGAGTGAATATCTAAACCATTTCATCTAGCAAAACAGTTTTTCCCGCTTCTACTCCAGTAACCCGCCTTAATGGTGTGTTCATTTGTAAAAAGAAACAATTATTTATTAAAAATAATTTATTTGGCAAAATAAATAATATCGACATTGAAACTTATAAGAGTAAAAGTTAGTGTCGACAACAGTAGAAATTAATTTATATTCCGTAATACGTAAATTGTAAAGTAGACAGGACGCGTCGTGTTTTACATTTTCAGTTTAGGACCGCCTTAGTGCATCATCAACATTATAATTACAACCGAACCTCCGCCAAGAATCGCCAACATAGACCAGTCTAGTGCTGCTTGCATTCAGCGGTTCATGGGTCTACTTAAATCCAGCCGCGACGTGAGAACTCTTTGGCCCTATTGGCTATCTGTTCTGCGAGCAATGTGCCCCGCCTTTTGCAAGCCATTGGATTGTGTTACTCTGGTTCTTTTGCAGATATTCTCATTTCTGATTCTGAAACTATGAGCATAGCGTTCTCCATTCCCCTTTCACCTGGTGACCTTGAGCCTTCTTTGAAGGTAGACATGCAGAAAGTCCGTATTAAATGTTCTTCTCGCTGGCTTGGATACGTGGATAGAATGGGAGAAGATCGTGCTGCGAGGAGGGCTTATTTGAGACAACCGAAAGGACGCCGATCGGTCGGACGTCACAGGTACCGCTGGAGCGATGAAGTCCAAAAAGATTTCAAGGACCTCGGTGCTAGTGGCTGGAAGGAGCAGTCTTTGAGGCGTGGCAGAATCTGGTATCGGAGGTCAAGACCCACTTTGTGTCACTGCGCCACCGAAATAAGTAAGTAAATGTTCTTCTGGCTGACTGCTGTATTGACAGTTTTGTCATGACGGAATGAGACATACGAATTTACTCAGCTTTCAAAAGCGAACACCAGCCACTAATAGTCGTGTAGATGACGAGAATGATACGAGCTGTAGCTTAAGATACAGTGCTAAACCATAAATGCATTGCCCTGAAATTATCCCTCAAAAATATCACCTTTATAAAATATCAGTCATTGAAAATAAATCACTATCAAACCCTGAATAGGGTTCAAAATCAGAGTAGGGCGAGTTGAACTCTGATCTCCCATAACTTGAAGCGTAAGGTGACGACAATATAGGATCAGAAAAGGGAGAATTCGGTCCTAACGCCTCGTAAGGGGACATTAATGTAAATCCAGTTCGAGGATTTGAGATCTTCTTGGAAGAGCCCTGTAAAACAGGGTTGCCACCAAAGTTGTGAAGCATCATTGAATTTTCAGCGAAATTTGAATTTCCCAAGAAATTTGCGTTCAGTAGATTAATTATATCTTCATCTTTTTGAGTTGGTACATTTGTATGTGGATTTTCATTGTCGTTTACTGGCATGTAGGATACTGATTTAGGTTTTGTCAGATTAGGCAAAGATTCTGTATTGCTACTAGATGAATTCAGCTCACTGACTTCAGGTGACGAATTCAGGATATTGCTTAAAATCAACAACTGTAATGCTATAGCTAAGTTATTTAGTACAGAAACGTCTACCCCTGTAGTTTGACCGTTAGGCGAAGCAATTGGAAAATTTGATAATGCAGGTGGTAAATTCGGTGTAAAGGCAGGTAAACTTGAAGCCATTTGAGACAAACTTGATGAACTAGGTAAAACAGATGATAATGGAGGTAAATTTTGTCTTAAAGTAGGTAAATTTGTTGCCATTTGGCCCAAACTTGGTCGCCCAGTAGGTAAATTTGAAGCCATTTGAGACAAATTTGGTCCCACAGCAGGTATATTTGATGCCATTTGAGGTAAACTTGGTCCCATACTAGGTAAATAAGACGAAATTTGACTTAAATTTGGTCTCACAGCAGGTAAACTTGATGGCACTTGAGGCAAATTTGGTCCCAGAGAAATTAAATTAACAGATACAGGTGCTGGTAACATATTTGATGTTGGTAAAGGTATATTTGATGTCATTTTTGCAGTTTGTAAGCCGTTAGAAATAGCTGCTAAAGCTAAAGAAGGTAATGAAGGAGATAACGCTGAACTCGGAGATAATAATGATTGCATGTCTAGTGCTCTTATTTGTCGAGAAGGATTAGTTACGACGTATTGTTTTATTGCAGATTGGGATGATATCACCTGGAATTATAAAAGAAGTTTTATACAAAACGAGTTTAAAGCTACTTTCAAACAAGATTATGCAGGTTTTAGTATTTCCATTTAACGTCTATTCTCGTCCAAAGAAAATCATAGTTTTTTTTTAAGTTTTTATAGTTTTTTTTATACATGGTGGTATAAGTTAGTGAAAACTGAAAGACATGCACTAGGACACCTTATCATTTTTAAATAGCGTTAAAATTTAGAGTTAAAAAACATGATAGTTTATACTAACTTCTGGTGAATTGTACAAGACAATAGTAATTATTAATGTTAAATATCACATACCTTAACTAAAAACAGCTGACAAACAATAATTTTATAAAACTTGAAAGCCATGTTAACTTCGAACGTTAATACACGAATGGCACAACATCGTCACAGCACATACTGATATACTTTGTAATCTTTTTTCGATAATACAAGTGTTACAATGTTTTTGTAACGTAGCAAACTATTACGCCTTATGTAATAACGAAATCTTTCCTATGTACAACATACGACAACATCGTCAACCCATTTTTTTGGCTCAGAGGTTTCCTAGGTGTTCTGTAAATGTAAAAATAACTCGTTTCACTGTGAAAAAACTTCACACAGCAATCATACAACGCCTTGCGTGTAATGCACAACATCTTTAGGGTTTTGTTGAGGCTTCCTCGCGTTTGCAGCGCCTCTGGCATGGTATCCTGAGTAATGTTTGTGTGCAATTTTAAGTATTTTTTTGTTGTTCTTATTGTTTTGGCCAAATTGTATAATCAAACCATTATGTCAAATAATATGTTGTTTTATTACGACAGACTGATGTACCTTTTGGTCAAATAGGTAGGTATGTTTTTTCTCATAAATTTGTGTTCGTGCGTTTGTTGTATGCCAGAAATATATAATAAAATATCAAATAAACATAATCAAATATATATAATAATAATAATAGATCTTCATTCTTTCGACACCGTTAAGCGACATCTGTGAGAGATTTATAAACCTTCTCATTCAGCCGGTAAGTTTCCAGTTACCACAAGCTGACGTTAATGACGCTTTTATGAAAATGTATTATTCATATAGTAATTATGTGATGGTACACCTTTATTACACGGTATAAGGTCAAAATTATTTAAAAACGAGAGTGGTTCAGTATAACTTTAATAATCTGCCATACACCATTATGATATTTTTACTATACTTCGGCGAACAAGTCCGGTGCACAAGTAGTAAATGACACAAGTAAAATTCTCTTTATTGTTCCATTTATTAACTGGCATACTTAGGATCCGCCTTTTTTCCGCGTTTCAGAGACCCGTCTGAAAATAAAAATCTCTCATAGCAAAAGTTGTTTGGTTTCATTCTTTTAAGTAATATTAAAATTAAAGATTCACTCTCATAAAAGGATGTTTGTATACATTACAAATTGAAAACGACACGCAAAGTGTTAAGAGGGAGCATGCCAAAAAAGGTTTGACGTTGGCTCCGCCCACATTTGTGAGACAAATATATGCCTGAAGTTCGCGTGACATGCGACAGGAGATGTTGAATTTTGCGCATTAAAAGTACCAAATTCGTTTTAGCGGAATAACTCTAAAACTAAAGTGACAGTTCGCGATCATGCATAAATATAATTAATTATCTAATTTTTGTCATAATAACCTGTAGCATTTCGAGGATGAATCGAAATAATGTGAAAATTAGAGGTCATTTCGTGATTTTTATCTATCGAGGAAACTTTATTGTTTTATGTTTCTGATTAGTGTCTATGCTTGAATATATCGTGTAGTTACTCATACAATATTTTATTTTTAACTTTATAGTGGATACCCCTCTAAAATCAAATCGAAGATTAGGAATTTTTCCTCTGCTCCCTCTTAAGCAAAATGTTAGGTCGGGTTTCTTTTTCTTTTATTTGATATTTGATTATTATTATTTGGTTAGATATGCATTGCGATGAAATGTTATGCATTAATTTTAGATCATAATGGTAAATTAATTTTCTTTTGATGTAGGTACATATTTTTATGTGCAATTAGTACTTTTGTTGGGTAAATGGCATATTTGGTTATAAAAACTTGCTTTTTTGGTGAGCGGTTATATGCTACCCTTTTTCAATACGGACATAACAGTTTTGAATTGCAATAAAACACGGAATAATTTAAAATATCCAGCTGAAATTTATTCCAACTACAATACACATGTTACATTAAAAAATGGAATTCGGTCTCGTTCATATGATCACAGCGAACACGTTTGCAGTTAGTCAAACGATCGATCTATTCAAGAGGAAGTTCGATAATCCGGTCGGATGGCCACCTCGCTCATGCAACGACCGAGTTCGACTTCCATTCTTAAATGTAACATGTGTGCGGCACACATGTTACATACCTGGAATAAATTTCACCTCGATATCTCACGTATTCTGTGTTTTATTGAAATACTAAATTGTTATGTTTCCAATTAATTCTACACGAGTATTGCAAAATATTTTATTTTAACGTCATTAATTTTTACTAAATTAAATTTAAAATTAACAGGAAATTGGAAATAAAATAAAACATTATTATTAAGCTGTTGCTGCCGTATTACGTCTGCTTGGAATGTTTTATCAGAGGAAATACCAACTTGTGGTACGGAGAAAATATCTCTCCAATTGAAATTAGAATGTTTTTTTTTAATTTCGATGACGACGATTGAATTTTGCTTTGGGGTAAAGTTGCCTTTATATATAGAATAATTGTCCTGCAGAAACGTGTTGTTGGGGCAATTTACAATGTGGGCCCCAAAATGTCTTTGAGATAATAATTTTAAAGAGATTAACATTGTTACATTGTCACAGTACATTTATGAAAATATTATTTATGTTAAGTAAAATATATTTTTTTATGAAAAATGGTGACAGACATAACATTAATACGAGGAATAAAAATAAACTAGCTATTCTTGATAGTCGTCTTCAAAGGGCAATGTACACGCTTCTATAATGATATTCCGAATGATATTCAAAATTTGCCATTTACGAAGTTTAAAACTATAGGAAAACAATAACTTTATACTAGTTATTATTAAACCTTCTGCGCACTTAGACGACAAAAATCCGTAGTAGTGGCCCGTTTAGCTCTAACAGATAGTCTCGATCTAAGATGTTTAAATTAAATATTGCAATGATAAATGTTTTTTCATATACATTTATGTAGAAGAAGGTATATTTACAAAGAGCAACTCTTAGGGTCGTATTCTAGAACTCTACTAATACTCAAGTCAGAATTTGAGTATAGTTTAAAGCACTCGAAATCATACTCAAGTCCCTGCCATTAGGGTCGTATTTCCAGTGCTTGTGTTTCCAGTGCAATCCTGACTTGAGCATTGAGTAGAGTTCTAGAATACGACCCTTAGAGTTTCCTGCTCATTCTTCTCAGGGGAATCTGTCTTAGGGTTGGGCAGTAGAGTTTAATCAATAAGACGATTTCAAGTGTAATTTTTTTACATATGATATAAAGATTATTTGAATTTAATTTTGAATTAGAAAACGGACTTCTTTTGCAAGAGCCTGGGGTTTATCGAACTTAATTAAATATGTTTTATTCATAACGTCTTTGCAGACTTATTGACGGTGCTTAACAACTTCCCTGTCCAACGAGTCATATGACTCATGGGTACGTTCTGAAATAAGTCCATCAATCAATATGACTCGTTTCTTCATGCAACTTCAAGCACCTTTTTCTCTATGAACGTGATACGGTATCTGTTATAGAATCTTGATTTTTTGGTAAAAAATTTGATTTCTAACCTGAAAGCAACCGAATATACCATTTTTTTTTATATCGTCTAATATTGATTTATGAAGAAGAAGGTATTAAAAAAAATCTCTTTGTAGATATCAGTGGACTTGAGGTGACATATAATTGCCTTGTATGGAGACAGGGAAGTTGTTAACATCAGTTAGGTCATAAAGATATTCCACTGCTTATGTTACGAAAACCCAGCTGTGGAATGTCATTTATTCATATAGAACATTAGGTAATAGAGTAACTTCAAGATGATTTGTAATACTTTTGAAATTCATTTAAAAAGTTGCTAAAGAAACATTTCTTTTATCTTTAAAAGATAACATTATATTATGTAAAAGATTACTGTGATAATTAACGATTTTTATATAAAAAGATTCCGATTTTACTCATAACATCATTATTTAATATATACAAATATCAACTACATATTTCGTTGTTCAAATATAAATAAGTAGATAATTGTTCACGACAAAGAAGGAAGGAAAAATTTTGCTTACAATGCATTTGTTGAAAACTGCTCTGTTTGCGATATTCATTTTCGAGGTAACTAATTTTATTTATAAATATATAACTTTTTATGGTATCATATGATGGAACCAACAAGTCGTGCGCCTGGTGGTAAGCGACACACCTGTCCATAACAGTTTATAACATGTAATAAGACAGATACGTAATAATGCAGATAACACCATAATAAAGCTCTTTGTGAAAGAGTCTGTCCAGGGAAATACTGCCATCATATCCATTTCTGCCGCTAAACAATGATGGTAGCATTGCCATCCGGTTTTACAGAGAAAGGGGGCTGATGAAACTATACAGGCATGGGACTTGTTAACTTATGGCTCAGGGTGACGGGCGTGACAGGGCGATTTAAGCAAGGCAGATTTAAAGCTCTAAGTGGCACAGCAGTTATTATGGACAGACGTGTCGCTTACCAACAGGTGCACTTGTTCGTCCCGTCATTTAGTATTATAAAAAAAAGTCCCACTGTGACGAATGCAGTCACAGTGCCCCTCAGATCTTGTGACTTAAAGCTCTGATTGACACTGCAAATGTAATGGACAGGCAGTTCATGACATGTAACATAAAAAAAGTATATCTTTAAATGTGAATTTTTAAATTTAATTTTTTTTATTTCTTCACAGACTCTATCCGCTCAAAGTTTACCAAGCAACTTCCGACAACCGATAATTACAGAAACTATTATCGAAACAATATCCAGTGAAAATGGCAACACTCAAGCCTTTTGCAAAGAGCTTGCATCCGCCATTCAAAGTGTTGTCATATCAAAATTACAAAAAGGAACACTTCCCACCGAAATAAGTAACATATGTTCGTGCAATTTTTGTACCAAAAATAACCCATCTATTACTGAAATAGGGAACATTTGTACCCGTCCTTTGTGTTCTAAAAATTCCTGCCCATATTCCAAAACCAACTTATGTTCTTGTCCGTTCTGTACCTCGCAAAATTTAAATAAAGGCCAGTTGATGTTTTCACCTTTGATACAAGGTTCTAATGCTGCTCCTTGTGCCTTAGTACGTCAGAATTCACCCATGAGTGCAGTATACTTACAAAAAAGCTCTGAAATGCAAAATGATGGTACAAAAGGAATAAATGCATTATTTTCTCTAAATAACATTCAAAATCCTTGTAAATGTTTAGGACCTTGTTGTTGTCCGAAAGATCTAGGCAATTTATCTGGCAACAGAGTGCCTAGATCCAGCAATAAGTTTTCTGAAATTTTTCTTTTGAACTCTCCTAATTTATATAGAAATAATTTTGCCTAAGTTCTTTATTGGGGATTAAGTATTTATTGTAAATTATTATTAAAATAAAAATACCAACGGAATACAAAAGAGTTTTTTTTATATCCTTTAAACTTGTTATAACTCCGTTTAACCGTTTATTTAACTTTTGACAGCTCTAATTTTTTTTTCATAACATCAAGTGACGGAACATAGGTTGACAAGTCCCATGTGCCTGTAATTTCACCCGCACCCTTACCCTTCAAAACCGGAACACAGTAATGTTGACATTACTTCTTGGCAGCAGAAATAGGTGAGGTGGCAGTACTACCCTGGACGAACTCTTTCACAAGGAGCTTTATTGCTACAATTAGTGATGTCCTAATGCGTTTACGATTCGTTTTTTTTTTATAACAATCAATATTGTTTATGAAGAAGTTTAACTCGTGAATGTGAGCGGGTTCTAAAAAGAAGATATTCCGATACCCGACGATTCATTATAATGAACAATAAAAAATTATTATAATTAATTTAATTTCATTATAATTTATTAAACAGGTACCAACATTTATCAACTTGAATTATTTCGTTACGTAATCGGTTGACTCGATATTTATAGGAGCTAAAGAGCATGTCGCATCACTAAAATTAAAATATAAAAGAGTCCGGGAAGTGTTGCATAGATTGGTTGTATGCACTGACTTACAAATAAATGGACGACGACGGGTCTAATACAAAAACCACGAAAAAAATGTCCCAAGTCAACCTATTTAAACGTAGTGACATGTAAAGGAATATGAAAAAGCTAAAACGTTGAATTTAAATTGTAATGTCATCGCTGTCTAATTTTGCTTGCTTCGCTGTCAGTCGAACAAACGAAGACTAAAGCGTGAATGGCGCTCTGTATACGATTTTAACGCCCTATAAGTTCGGACACTTTTTAGCGCGGACCCGACGTCCATATAATTGTAAGTCAATGGTTGTATGTCAATAATTACGGAAATTCTTTAAAAGTTAAATAAATCATTGGACGGAGTATACTTATTCAGACAATGTAATTTGTGTCTCATCTTTCACTAATAATGCATCTAACTAAAAATCCACCATCATCATCAGTTTTCATGCATCCACTGCTAGACATAAGCCTCGCCCTGAGAACGCCAACTCTCCCAGTATTGTGCTGCCCGTATCTAGCCGCTGCCGACCATCTTTCTCAGGTCAGCTTTCCACCTTGCTACAAGGCATCCTTCACTACGTTTGCTCTTACATGGTTGGCACAAACTACATGTTACTTTCGTAAAATTAAATTTTTATTCAATCTAACTGCCAATTAACAATATATACATAAATGACTTATCGTCGGCGATAGTGCAATTACGCGGAACTAACTGATTTTAAGTCTCCATTTAGGTAATTTAGGCGCGAAATCAAATTCGCGTAAGTGTCGTAACAACCAAATTAGCGTGATTTACGGAAATCAGTTCGTAGAAAACATAAATTAATGCTTACTGTGCAAAAATGAAATTCGTAGCCATTGAAATAACAAAGTAATAACCATTGACTTACAATTATATGGACGTCGGGTCCGCGCTAAAAAGTGTCCGAACTTATAGGGCGTTAAAGTCGTATACAGAGCGTCATTCACGCTTTAGTCTTCGTTTGTTCGACTGACAGCGAAGCAAGCAAAATTAGACAGTACTGCGATGACATTACAATTTAAATTCAACGTTTTAGCTTTTTCATATTCCTTTACATGTCACTACGTTTAAACAGGTTGACTTGGGACATTTTTTTCGTGGTTTTTGTATTAGACCCGTCGTCCATTTATTTGTAAGTCTATGGTAATAACGTTAAACCCATCTCCTGTGAAATTTGGTTTGGTGCCGATACGCGTTTTTTACCAATACCACATATGCGAATTTACACTATCCCCGACGTTATGTTTATTTTTTTATGACTATCAAGTGTAGGACGAACGAGTCGTGCGCCTGGAGGCAGGCATCAACGCATTGCTGTCCCAATCAGAGCTTTAAATCGCAAAGATCTGAGGGGCACTGCCGCTGCGTCTCATGTGTCTGTAGTTTCGTCTGCAACCTTTTCCTCTAACACTGAAGGTAATGATGCTCACATTACTGCATGGCAACAGAATCAGTACTTCCTTGAACGAACTCATTCAAAAGCGATGTACTGTTACTAAAATTTTCCAACTACTAACTTTGTTCATTGCCACAGTTTTTGCGACATCAATGTTGTAATTTCGTAACAATATCACGAATACTATAAAACGAGTTACTATTTCAGTAACTATTTCAAGTCTGTCCAAGATGGCCGCTTTTATTTTGATATTAGTGTTTTGTGTCTTATTAAATAAGGTAAGGAAATTATTTTCTTGTGTTCAACTCATGACATTATTAAACAGACTTTTAATGTCATAATTAGAAATAATTTGAACTGGTGCCACCGTAAAGCAAAGGAGTAAAGCCAATCCTCGTATCGTGGATGCCTGGTATTGTAAGACCACGCGGGCGTCACGTTCGTTCCTTCCTGCAAGATGTGGCATTGTCTCCTGAAGTACTGCCTTTGTGCTATGACATGGGGTTCTTCAAAAAGCGTGTCAACAAGGCTCCCTAAGGCTGACGACGCAAAGGATCTGATGTCTATGGACGACGATGACTACCTCCCATCAAGTGGCCCATCTGCTCGTTTGCCTCCTATATTATATAAAAAAACTACCATAGATAGCATATTTATGATTTGCAACATTAACTTATTTTTCCAGACACTATCGCAACCCTGCTACACAACAGAGCTGCCATCAGCGCTAAAATTACCATTAGATAAACCGTACGCTACTTCCAAGAACGATTTCATTGTAACCTTCAACTCTTCACCAATAGAACCAAAGTTAACTGTCACTGTTCCTCACAATTATGTTCCTGAATGTGCACCTTCAAAGGTTACTTGTACACCTATAATTAAGTCTCTAGTTCCAAATCAAGATATACCAAATCTAACTTCATTTATACCTTCTTCAGAATGTTCAGCTCCAAAAGTCGCTGCAACTCCAGAAATTGCCTTAAATCCTTTTGTAGATTCTAGTTGTACTTCTACGGTACCTGTTTCTGAATCCATTCCTTCTAAAAATACATATACTACAATTTTTACAGACTCCAGTTTGCCCTCTATACAACCTGAATATACTACAAATATAACACCTTCAGTTGCATATATGCCCACATCAGCTCCCATTTCTGAACCTTTATCGTCAGAAGCAAAGATATCGTCTTTATATAATGTACCACCAGTAATATACCAGAAGACAATCCAAGATAACAGCCTAGCTATGTCTTTATCCAATGTATTACAACTATTTGTACTCGACAAAATATTACAGAGATTATCTCCTACACCTTGTCAAAATTCTAAATCATTTGATTCGAATATTTATTCTTCTTACTCTGATAATGTTCCTGTAACTTTTAATAATAATTTTAATCCATATTTTGTACCGCAAATTGAAAATGGCGTAATCAATACTAATTCATATAAATATATAGAAGAACCAACTAATTTTATACCATGGAATATCGATACACCTTTGCCTTGTTCTTATATTGAGGATACACCAAGTTATTATGATCATAATTTGATATCTACAAACGTTTATGATATTTCTGAAGAAATCTCTAATCCTTACAACAATATACAAATGATTCATAATCCAATTGACCCTTATAGCGATTCAAACGTATATGCGTACCCTATTGTGTATGAAAATATTGCCATCCTTCCAAATACACACGTAGATACATATACTAGTGAATTAACTGATTGCATCAATACAGATTTACCTATAGAATACGAAATAGTAGAAGGTATAATTTCGAAATCAGTAACTTACGATAATTCTAATGGTATGTACACGCATTTAGATCCTATTTACGAGTATGTTTCACCACAAAGTGTTGAAACTATAGAAGCATTACCTTTACCTTTTGCGGAGTCATCTTATAACTTTGTTAACACAAATCCTATAATATATGATTTTGTCAGTCCTATTTTGACAAATCCTTATAACAGTCCACAATTGTCTCCTGTTTCATCACAATATCCTTCATCAACGTATAATGAAATCAATTCAATGCCATTGTGTTTGGAATTGTTAATGCCTTCGTCAATACCATTGCAACTAGCTTGTATCTGTGACATACCAAAATCTGTACCTGAACTAACTTTAGGCATTGAACCTTTATTCTATTGTTCCTATTGTGAATATATGTAAAAATAATTTGAGGATGGATCCACCAAGTACCTGTTCGATACCTTGAACAGATTGCAATGTCACGCCGCATGAGTTGATACCTCGAGTTGATACCACTTAGCGTTTTTTTAAAAGACCTTAAGTCCATGTTTTGGAATTTAAATGTTTTTACAAACATTGTTTTAGATGCCAAAAATTAATGAAAGTCATGAAGTCTTTCGTCGTTTGTTATTTGTTGAAAATATTTTATTTAGCCTTAAGATTGATTTTAAATGCCTAATTAATAACTCATTCTTTTTAATCGCTCTGCACTAGTGTTTTAAAGAGAATGACCCCCTTTACACAGTCACTCTACCGCGCGGGGTTAACCTATCACAAACTCGAATTTCTTTTTTCCGGAATATACGTTTGTTCAAATTTTCATTGCCCCGAAAACCGATCGAATTATTAACAAAACCGTTGGTCTTTCAGGATATGTTGGATGTTTATCGCACAGACACTATTAGATTCGGTTAGGTTATGTTAAGTTAGATTTAAAAGAAAATAACATTTACCTCTCAAAATTACTTTCGATGTTAAGAAAATTCGAGCAAACGCTGTTTCGGTCTTATGGCAGGTAACCTACCGTTCGTGATCAGGAGTTGTTTAAATTTTTTTACACTAACATTGCTAGTGTACGTTTTTATTACAAAGGAAAGAGCGTCCGTGTAAAGGCTAATAGCGCAAGATAGACCGCCTGAAACTGGCGTGTGTCGGAGTGTACACTGATGAACACAACCGCGCGGTCTTTCCCTTATCCTTCTAACGTCTTTACACGCATTCTGAAGTGAAGAATGCTGTATCACGCGCGATAGGGTGTGTAAAGCACGCTAATGATGTTCTAGAAGTACCTCCGTAATCAAGTTGTTGTATTCCATCGCAAACAAAAAGGTTTGGTGGCATCTTTTAATTTGACACAAGGTGTATATATTTATATGTCTGTATATGTTTCGTATTTATGTAATAAGTATATATTTATTTTAAAGACATCAACCTACTCTGTATAAATATGTAACCCAATCACTGTTTCAAAATAATAAAACTAATATAACTGCTCTAATTACCTGTACTGTACAATTTAGAAATTTGTAAATTAGATGTAGTAAACAGATATGGATGTAGAAGAGCGGAGTCTCCTAACACAGGCATTGCTATGCTTAAAAGGAGATTCCAGTGACTAATACTGTAAATCTAAACTTGAAATGAAATAAATGATTATTATTATTATTATTATCTTTCTCTGTCGCATAATCGACAAATCGAACTCACTTCAGGCACATGTATCCCCATGATGTCACACCGTTAATACAATAGTGTATTTTTTTTTAAACGACTTAGGTACTCACTCCCCGTGAAAGATTATTAAAATTTATGTAAGTAAAGGTTAAAAATTAATACAGACATCTAAACAAATTCCAAACATATTTAAAAATTAAAGGGAAATAACAGTTTTATATTTCTGAATAAGGACTATTTTATCCAGATCTAGCTCGCAGAAAATATGTCTCAGTTTGAGATTGACTTACAATTATATGGACGTCGGGTCCGCGCTAAAAAGTGTCCGCACTTGTAAGGCGCTAAAATCGTATACAGAGCGCCAAACTCCGCTTTAGTCTTCATTTGTTCTACTGACAGCGCGATACTGCGATGACATTACAATTTAAATTTCGAATAGGTTGACTTGGGACATTTTTTTCGTGGTTTTTGTATTAGACCCGTCGTCCATTTATTTGTAAGTCAATGCAGTTTGAGTTAAGTTGTTACATTTTAATTGTTTCTTACAACATTCTAACGGCGGTTTTATTGACGGGTGGAGAATATTTTTTTGCTTTCGGCTGTAATATAATCTTGAACTTCACGTATTTTGAGTTACAAGACTATTCTAATAGCAGTGCGATATGATGTCTATCAAACGAGGCGTGAATATCTTGAAGGCATGTCGGTAATTACATCATTCCCGTTTGGATATCAGTTTCCTTTTAACATCCAGTAGATTGGAAACATCTGTCATGTATAAAAATATAATCACTACCTACCCTTTAATGTTTCCTCTAAAAAAAGTATTTAGTAGATACTGTGATTGCAAAGTATAATGAAGAACTTGTTCCTCTCGGGTAGTTATTATCTATTAAGGATCGAATTGTTATTGAAAAGTACATTTTATTACAATTGGTTTAAATGATGTTTTATTATAGGAACTATTATTGGATACATAATTGTATCCTCGTATGTTTCATATATTAAAATACATTAGTTTTATGTTTTTAATTACATAAATACAATATATGAATGGTTTTTTATTTATTTTCCACAAATAATAGTTTTTTTTTTAATAAGAATGTATCATTTCCGGTTCTAAGGTTTTCACGATTGTTATCAATTGAAAATGAAAGCAGTTTTTATTAATACAAAATTCCTTCGATCCGGTTGGATTCGAATCAACGTCTTCCAGCAAACGGTGCCAGACGCTATGCTAACTAAGCCACGGAAGAAACTAGCGGATGAAAGAGCGACGAATTACTCTATGTGTTTCTTGCAGAAGTTTGTTTGTGGTTTTTAACGACTTTTTTCCCATTTCGCCATCTGTGAGAAATGTATTTCTTCACTCAGCCAACCTTTACAGCTACCAGCAGTTGACTGGGGATGTCGCTTTAATAAACGTAATTTTTTAGTTTACTGAATGTCGCGATGCTTGACCACCATGATTTTTTTATAATTATTATTCAAGGTTTCCCTTGAATAATAATCATGTCAATAACAATCAAAGAGTCATGAAACAGGTAAATGATACAAAAACATCGATTAGAACAAATGGAACTGGAGTTCCACAATCATAAACAAGACTTTAGCAAGTAAGTTAGTTACGGTTCAACTACATTCAAATACAACAACATAATAAACTAGATAACCAAGTAACATCCCGAAAATTAGGTACAGTTCACTGTTACACGCAAATTAGATTTAAAAATTAAAAAATTGCTTCTCTTACTCTCTTCTTAAAACTATGTAAGGATACCCCAAAGATATCTATATTATTTAAGTGTTTATTATAGAAATTCAAAGAGCGCTTAAAGAAACCATTTTTGGAGTAGTTTGTTCTACTAAATTTACATGAGAAGGTAGCTTTAGAACGCAAGGAGGTGCAAGCCGGGAACTCTTAAGTTAATTTATTGATTTTTTTATGATATTCACATACCTATATAAAGATACGAAGATCTGCAACAAGCACGTAGAAAAATTCGTAAGACCGTCGCTACTTCGTCCCGTGGCTTAGTTGGCATAGCGTCTGGCACGGTTTTCTGGAAGACGTTGGTTCGAATCCAGCCGGATCAAAGGAATTTTTTCTAAGTGTTCAATCTTTGCATTAATAATTATAACAAACTAGTGGAGTAATTTCACAAAAATAATTGAATGTCATATTATAATTAGCATCAAAAATTATATATTATATTAATTTTTCAAACAAGTCAGTCGTGACCATAGAGCCTGCAAGTGATTTAGAACCAAAAAGGGATACTTTCTTTTTCAATAATGTTCTAGCTAAATCTATTGGAATAATAAGGGTATGAACAATAATATTTCATAATCTCAGCACAGAGTACTAAAAACAGTGACCTCAAAAGTACGTGGAATTACATATAATTACCAAGTTTTATTGAAATCGGTTACCGGAAAGTGCGCAAACCCGGATTCATCCCCTAGTTCGCCTCTATACGGGACTTGACACAGGAGATAATAAAAATTATCTCACTACTTTTCTCACTACTCAAAGTATATTGAAAGAGAAAAACGCCTTGAATTGGAGAATAGCAAAATCAACCATTATAATAATTGCTCCTTATAATAAAATTTAGACTTTATTTATAAAAATGAATCTTCATGCGTGAACAGCCAACCTTAGAGGTGAATGATTTTCTTCAAAATTAAATGGGACCACTATGGAGGTACCCGCTTTCCAACAAAAAAAGAATCATGAAAATCAGTTTACAAATACCGGAGTTATCGCGTAACATACATACAAAAAAAACATACGAATTGAGAACCCCTACTTTTTAAAAGTCGGTTAAAAATAAAAACAAATCATAAAACGCTTCAATTAAATTTATTGATAAGAAATAAATATTCGTAGTACATAATTCGATGCTTATCAAGAATAGCGTCACAATCCAAAATAATTCCTTTTTTAAACTTGCCTATTACTGAGATTTGTTTAGAAAACGCTGAATTTTACTGCGAATGGGACACCGAGCTTTTCATTGGTTAAAATGATCACATGACAACGTTGTGATAGTATACAATATGTCAATTTTGCGCGGCAGACACGTCTTAGGGTTTTAAACCATCTCCCTGATGAATTAGTATTTTTGAAATATGCCACTATTCTAGAAAGCCACTGTCGATAACTATATCGTAATAAAGCAAAATAAACCTTATCGACATAATGTAGTAAGAATGTACAACCAACCACACTTAGCGTTCTCAAACAGCGAATCAATATAGGACTTGATCAGTTCTTACACACTACATGTAATTTAAATAGCTTAAGTACGAACACGACGAATCACATGGCGTGATGAAATTAGAATTAGAAATAAGGTTGGGTAAAATACCGCTGGCAAAAATTGGGTTGGAACAACCACATGATAATACTGGAGACGACAGTAAATCATTTATGACCGGAGTAGCCATTTGTATACCTATCTCTTTCGCACCTAAATTGTTCTGTAACATGTTACATACAATCATTAATTGTAATGTTTCAGCTAAATTCTGACAAGCTTCTGGTGAACTGTCTGTTATAATGATTGTAGATCCAACTTCAACGGGGGTTATTATTTGAGGCGCGCAAGGAACATTTGGATTAGGAGATGAAATAAATTCAATATTAGGACATAGTTGATTTGGTTGCGGTGAAAAAGGAATTAATAATTCTTGTACTGAAATAGGTGAATTAGGAATTGTCGGAGGTGAATGGGGATTATTGGGACATGGTTGTGTTTCTTGTTGTGGAAAAGGTATTAATAATTGTTGTGTTGAAACATGTGAATTGGGAATTATTGGAGGTGAGTTGGGATTATTGGGACATGGTTTTATTTGTTGGCGCAAAAAAGGGATTAACAATTGCTGCGTTGAAATAGGTAGGTTAGGAATTATCGGAGGTGAATTAGAATTATCGGGACACGGTTGCATATGTTGTTGTGAACAAGGAACAAATAATTGTTGTGTTGCAATAGGAGCATTTGGAATTACCGGAGGCGAATTGGGATTATTCGGGCACGGCTGTGTTCGTTGTGTCGAAAAGGGAGCAAATAATTGTTGTGTTGATAGAGGTGGGTTAGGAATTAGCGGAGGTGAACAGGGATTATTGGGACATGGTTCCATATTTTGTGGTGGAAAGTGACCTATGGACAATTGTTGTGGTGAAATAGGCATCCCTTGTTGTTTACATTGTTGACTAGGTTGATTGATGAGTGGCTGCTCCATTAATTGTTGTAGATGTTTAAGACACTGCGAATTAGCTGCCTGCAAATAAATAAAATACAATTTGAATGACTAAACACAGCTATTTATAATTGAAACAAACTCGAAGAAAAAAGACAATAAAACACGAAGCAGCAAATCACAGGTAAATTTCATAGTTTTGCTCCCATACCGTGTCATTGGAAAATCAATCTGAAGTACAAATGTCTATTATTACGATGGTCACCAACATACCAACAGCTATATCTAATATTAATGCAAACCAATATTAATGTTAGACATAACTGGTTGATAACTTTACCCTCTCAGTCAGCTATAAGCAAAGAGCCCAAAATGTTAGTTTGTTTAAAAAACAAATACACGAGATTTAAACCCGATAAAGAAGTTTCAATTTCCACGAAATGTACAGAATTTCTCAGTAATAATAATAATAAATATTAAACAACGTCAGATACGTTGCTCCTATCCCAAAGTAAAGCAGCTTGTGTTATGGAAATTGGAAACAACGACGATACCACAAACACCCAGACAGAGACAATATAGAAAATTTAGTTTTTGGCATTTCTATTTTAGTTCAACTCCTCGTATTTCCGCCGCTAAACAGTAATGTGAGAAGGGTAAGGGTGCTGGTGAAATTGCAGGCACATGGCAATTGTCAACTTACATCTCAGGGTGACAGGCGCGGTAGCAGTGACCCTCAGATCTTTGCGATTTAAAGCTCTGAGTGGCACTGCAACTGGCCAACCAGGCGCACGACTTGTTAGTCCCGTCACTTAATATTATTTAAAAAATAAAAACATTAACCCGACCGGGGATAAAACCAGAGTAAGCGAAACATCGAAAGCTCGTGTGCAAGCCACTCAACCACAGATGTCGTCATGAACATCAGGCTGAGTTTAAAGTTAACATGGTAATTTATATGATAAAACAGATTGTTAAACTGTCTAGACGAATAAATATTTAATAAAATGAAAACTTTATTGAGTTTGTTAGGTTAAAATTGTTTGGTTTAAAAAAAAAAGAACAAAAACAACGAACAGGACCGCGGCTCCGACTACCTGTTTACACCCTTTGGTCCGTGGAGGCCCAATGCCCTCAGTTTTTTCAAAATTTATAAAAAAGCTTTTTGGGAAACCTAAGTGCTACCTTGCCCAATGTATCAGCATAGCTATACAAAGAGGGAACGCTGCCAGCATCTTGGGCACCTTGCCGCGACGACCCAATTTTATTAATTTAAGTCTAGTTTTAATTTATGTAAGCTTTTATTGTAATGTATGCCTTAGCTCGTTTCAATTGAAATAAATAATATATACATTTAAATCACAACGACCAAAAAGAAAACCGAAAATAAATATACCTTCCAATATATTGCGATAAAACAGAAAAGAAAAAATAATTTCTTCATTTTCCTCAACCAATTGAACTTTTTACCACCAACGTAAAGCACTTATTGAAAATAACTAATTCATAATATGTTGACAACTAATATTTAACCTTTAATGTTATCTAAACAATCAAAAGTTACCGCAAAATTATAATTAAGTTGGTTAATATGTTAACTAATGGTTTTTATCGGCTGTAATTAAATTACTTACGAAATTTTTTGTTTTGTTTCTTGAATTGTTACGATGTGTCACATATTTCAAATGAAATAGATAATTATTGTCTATCTTTTTTTAAGACCGAGTAAAATGACACTTCATTGCGAAAAAGTGTTGCCCGCTTGCGAGCAGCTAGTGATTGCAGTTGATAAATATTCTATCGACTATCGACTGAATATTGGCCAAGCCGAACTTGTTTCATTTGAATCTTCCTCGACCTATTATTCATCCAATTACTGAGCATAGGTTCACTTGAATTGTTAATTTTGTAAGTTCGTACATACATACACTGCATTTACTTTGTTTGTGAAAAGTAAAAAAAGGATATACGTTTTAAAGTTTTTCATTTTAATTCAATATAGATAACGAAATCCGGCTATTCTTGTAAAATCAGTACAGCTTCTTGTGAAAGAGTTCGTCAAGGAAAGTACTGCCACCTTATCTATTTCTGCCGCCAAGCAGAAACGTCATCATTACTGCGTTCCGTTTTTGAAGGGTGCTGGTGAAATTACAGGCACATGGGACTTGTCAACTTATTCTCAGGGTAACAGTGGCAGTGCCCTTCAGATCTTTCCTATTTAAAGTTCAGAGTGGCACTGCAACTGTTACGGACAGGCGTGTAGCTTACCTTGTTTGTTCGTCCCGTCATTTGATATTATAAAAAAAGTCATCCAACTGTCAAAATAAGAATAAAGAAAGCAATAATGCAATTACTATCTAATCATTACAATGTCGTAACATACACAATTCAGTATTTTTTGGCAATATGTTATCTTTTTCACAATCTATCGATAAGACTATTGACAACAAATACATAACTATTTAAAATTTTATGAAAACTGTACCACCTTATAACCTTATAATCATAAAAACACTGCGTGCTCTTGCACGTAGAACATAAATTAGTAATTACACATCAATCTAAACACATATTTGCAGAGAAAAATAAAATTTTATTCGTGTCTACCTATTAGCAACGACCACGGAACAATAAATACAATAGAAGTGCTTAGTTTGCATGCGTTTGCACGTGTGTCAACAAAACGCAGAGATCCACAAACTTGAGCTTTGTCCGCCATTTTTGCTTTATGCTCGTACGTTATGATTGTATCAATTATCAAACCACAACTTCGAAAATTGTAGAATAATTGCTTATTTCGCTTCTTTGGAGTGCAAAAATGTAAGTCACAAATGTGATATTGTCTATGGTGGTGTTTCGTATCATCATTAAGTCTTATTTTATATAATTGTAATAATTTTTCAATTTTCTATTCATGGTAATCATTTTCTTGTTGCAAGAAATGAAAATGAACCTTATGCCACTGCAATATGGTCGCTTCTTTTTTGGAAATCACAAATTCGTCGCCGTTTAGCTATTAACAACTAGACGGCAGCACATCTAACTCTATATATGATTATTATGTGGAGATATTTCTACATAATGTAGGTACAACAGAGAGCCTACTTAATTTTGATTTTTCAAATTAGATAGAATTTGATTTGACAAATTAGAAAGATATAGGTACATAGGGAGCGCTACAAGTTTCCGGAACTGGCCACTTAATTAATTAATTAAAAGTAATTACAACATTTAAAAATGGAACTCTTTGGCTGTAGAAAACAGTTTGTTTCATCTGACTGTCACTTGTTTTTATATTGTGGCGTCATTTTAGAAATTGGTTGTCTACATCACTATGGATTTAACTAGTGAAAATTTTCGTAGTAAGATTTTCTACGACTTTAAGTGTAATGTAACAGCTCAACGGAGCTTCGCTCGGCTTCAAACTGCTTTTAGCGATATAAGCACCATGCAAGATGACTATTTATAGCTGGTTTGCAGAATTCAAAGCGGTCGTGTGAACCTCTGTGACATATTTCGTGATGGTCGCCCGTCCACTGCTGTGAACAACAAAAACATCGATGCTGTGCACCGTATGATCAAAACAGACAGGCATGTGGCATACCATGAGATTCGGGCATCTTCAGGAATAGGCATGAGTCAAATACAATCAGTACTACACAAACATTTGGGTGTGAAAAGCTGTACTCTCGGTGGATCCCACACAGTTTGAATAAGGCTCAAAAAACGGATCGCGTCACTTTGCACCAAGTGATGTGCCATGCTTACCAGATTCAACGACGGGGCGTCAAATTTGGTGTGGGACATAGTAACAGGTGACGAAACATGGATTTATAGTTACGATCCCTAAACAAAGCAGCAATCGAGCGTATGGGTATTTAGAAATGAGCCGAAACCAACCAAAGTGGCGCGCGTGCAAAGTGCCCCTAAGCGGATGATTGCTCCTTTTTTTAATAAAACTGGACACGATCATTTGTTTGCTGGAAGTTATTGACAAACTCCGTAAAAATAACCGTAAACGCCGTATCATCTTGCACCACGATAATGCCAGTTCTCACACGGCCAAACAGACAAATGAATTTTTGAAGGTGAACAACGTTGACCTTATGAGCCATCCCGCGTACAGTCCCGACTTGGCACCTTGTAACTTTTATTTATTTCCAAAAATTAAGTTAAAGTTAACCAGTTACGCGGTCAACAATTTTCATCACCGGAAGAGGCTGTCGAAGAATATGCAAAATATGTTTCAGAGATTGTCACAGAGGAGTGGCATAAATGGTTTCAGAATTGGTTCATAAAAGTGCATTAACGCTAACGGAGAATATTTTGAGAAACAATAAATTCATTTCTGACCATTTATAGTATTTTTTCTTATTCATTCCGGAAACTTATAGTACGGCCCATGTAGTAGGAATCAGGTTCATCTTCTCGCTCAGAAACCCATCTGATTTCGAGACTACCCGATCGGAACGATTCCAATTTTAACCAAAATCAGGACGCTGCCGCTGTAGTGTGTCTTCTCAGCAGTGTGTCAATCCAAACAACTGTTAAGTCGCTTACAGTGTTTTGATTTAACAGCGCTCATATGATTTCTCTAGGCCTAATCTATACCCTGATATTTCAACTTTAGAGGGTATTAGTGTTTTTAAATAAAGTATTAATAATCTCAGTACAGAGTACCTACTAAAAAAACCGACCTCAAAATTACGTGGAATTACGTCTATTTGCTAAGTTTTATTGAAATATCCTTAAATTCGCCACTATACAGGACTTGACACTGGAGATAATAAAAATCGGTTCTCACTACTCAAAGTATATTGAGAGAAAAACGCCTTGATTTGGAGAAATAGCAAAATCGACCATTAAAGTAATTGCTCCTTACGTAAAATTTAGGCGCTGTTTATAAAAATGAATCTTCATGCATGAACAGCCACCCTTAGAGGTGGATGATTGTCTTCAAAATGAAATGGGACCACTATGGAAGTACCCCCTTTCCAACAAAAAAAAAATCATGAAAATCGGTTCACAAATACCGGAGTTATCGCGTAACATACATACAAAAAAAAGTACAGTCGAATTGAGAACCTCCTCCTTTTTTGAAGTCAGTTAAAAACTAAGATACCCTGTAAGTTTTTAAAATTTAGAAATTATTTTCACGTAACACAGTACGCAGCAATACCTATAGTTTTTTGGTTTGACAATAACGCGCGCAAAATGCAATACAGTGTTGCAGTGAACATTTTAACAATAAAATACGACATTCTATCGTGTCAAATCAAAACACCCCAAGGTTCAATACAGTATTTTGTAATTTTATAACAACAAGAATCTTTCGACGATATTTATATTCGTTTTTCGAGAGAAATAATTTGCTTTCCAAAGTAAAATTATAATGGCTAAATAGATTTCTTTAATATACCTAAGAACAACGCAATGACAACAAATTGCAACTAGGTTTTAACAAAACAACAAATATTAAAATAATTGTAGTGATGCAACGTAAGTGTCATAAAGAAAACAAAAACGGAAACGGAAGAGGAAGTGTAAATACTATAAAGATCTCAACGAAATAGAGTCAAACAGTAATAATAACGGACACACTCAACATAGCCCCGCACTAGGGAAACTCTGTGTCGCGGGTTCCATGGACACACATAGACAACCACAAATTACACCCCACTCACGAGAGAAATAAATGTAGGCCATACAAATATTTCTCCCGGCCCGGGAATTGAACCTGGGACCTCTGCGTGGCAGTTCGGCATGATAACCGTTCGGCCACGGAGGCAATCTAATCTAATATCTAATGTACATATTAAGTTAAATGTAGCTTTTTATGTTATTAACCTCAAGACGTACATACTTATATGACCGAAAAATCCTATAATAATAATGCAGCTTTTTCTCAAAATGCTGTTTTTGATAATAATAGTTTTTTTGTTTGACACGGTACAGTTGTGTGGACATATTATAGTAATAAGTAGCATAAGCCCTGAAACGTGCCCGTAGCATGATTACATTATGTGTGACATTGATAATCAAGTAACACTTTCTCAACTATTTCATAAAAGCGTTTCGAAATTAATTCTAATTAATAGAAATTTATTTTATTCAATTATAATAAGTTTTTTTTAATAAAAAATAGAGATAGAATGCGTACAACAGGATAATGAAACTATTTAAATCAAATTTATTAAGAAATGCTTCTAGTGAAATTGAGTCAGTAGGGCAAAGATGTGTTTTTTTAAAATAATTTGGGCGCTGTTTATTGTTGGTGTAAGTTTTGTTTTTCTTTTTAACCGACTTCATTAACCGACTTCAAAAAAAATGAGGTTCTCAATTCAAACGTATTTTTTCTTTGTGTGTAATGTTACACCATTACTCCTCTATTTGTGAATCGATTCAGATGATTCTTTTATTTTTGGAAAGGGGGTACTTCAGTTCGTAGTTCCATTCTTCCAATTCCAATCTTAAATTCTTTAATTTCTTTTATGTGGACTGGTATGTGATTGTAGATTCTAGTTATCATAATTTGCGGTCCTGAACAAACTAATTTTAATTTAGATAATTGTACTTTCAATTGATGTAGGTTTCTATTGTTACGTTTAAATCCAGTTTTTGGTGAAAATAAAGTAGGAAAGTGGTTTCTTACAAATTTGCACGACTCAAGTATGTATATACCTGTTAAGGTTAATATTATTTATATATAACTTAATTTTTGAAAAAGAGGTCTGCATGATTCTCTCTGTTCTATATTTGTCAATATCCTGATACACTCCTTTTGTAATATAAATATATCATTACATTAGTAGAATTTCCCCACATAATGACACCGTAAGACAATCTCGAATGACAGTACGCATAGTATGCCGTAAGAGCAGATTTAAAATCAGTTACACGTTTTAGATGACGTAGGGCGTATATAAATGATGATAACTTGTTGGTCAGATTTCGAATGAACGGTTTCCAGTTCATGTGTGAGTCCAGATCTAATCCCAGTAGGGTAGCAGTGTCTACAGTAGTTAGTGTGTGATTATTATTATTATAGTTAAGAGGCAGGGGAGCTTTTTGGAAGGGTTTAAATTGAATTAATTTAGTTTTATTTAGATTTAATTTTAATTTATAGTATTCTAGCCAATCGAGAATTTTGTCCAATATAAAGTCCAAATTATTTTTTTATTCGTTATTGTTGGAACATGGTACTACAGTAGATATGTCATCCGCGAAAAGAGTGCATTGGTCAACTAGTTGGTAAACCAAAAACAAGATACAACCCAATACGCTACCCTGTGGGATAGAACCCTTCATGAATACCTCTTCAGATCTGATACTCTCGATTTTTCCCGAGTTAAAGTCAGTTGCCTTTATTTCAACATATTGCCTACGATTTTCGAGGTAAGGTTTAAACCATCTGTGCGCAGTACCCCTAATACCAGTTCCATACAATTTATCTAATAGTGTGTTGTAGCAAACTCTATCATACGCCTTGCTCATGTCCAACAAAAGACCTATTGCGTACTTACTATCATTTATCGCGTCAAGAATTTTTTGGACATATTCATAAATGGCCAACGACGTCGAATGTTTTTGTCTAAAACCGTGTTGGGTTTTATGCAATGCGTTGTACTTTTCCAGAAATGAATAAAGGCGATTTGCCATAGCAGTTTCGAATATTTTTGCCGATGTAGGTAGCAATGCAATCGGGCGATAATTATTTCGATCTGTGGGGTCTCCTTTTTTGTGTATCGGTTTAATCAATGATATTTTTAGGATATCTGGGAATCTACCCTCCGCGAAGGATTGGCCAACGAGTTTCGTATATGGTGTTACCAGTTCGTGTATACATTTTTTTATTAATATAGGAGGGATTTCATCTATTCCCATTGATGATTTGTTTTTTAATTTGTTTATAATATGTTTTACTTGCTTTTCATCTGGTTGTCCAAGAAAAAAATGTGTTCTCAAGCACGTTTATAAGGGGTTGTTTTTGTTGGCTGGTACTATTTATTTTTCCAACTGAAGCAAAAAATTTATTAAAAGAATTAGCGATTAATTTAGGCTCTTTAATTATCTGTAAAGTATCGATTTTAAGTTCTATATTTTTATAAGGGATTTTATTTGTTGCTTTATTTATAATTGTCCATGTAGATTTAATTTTATTGCGAGATTTATTAAAATGTCTAATATTATTTATTTTTCTAGATTTGAATACTGCTTTTTTAAGTATTTTGCAGTATGTTTTATAATATTTTCTTATTATTGTATTTTTAGAGATCGTTTGTTACGACAAGATATTTTTAGTCCTGGTGTGATATAGTTTTTCTTTTGGTATGCATTTATTTAGTATTTTTTGGAGTATATCATTAAATTTTTTATAGTTTTTGTTTATGTCACTACCAGCATCAAAGGTTTCATTCCAGTTTATTGGTTGCAATGCACATTTAAATTTCATCATATTTCCTTCAGTAAAATTTCGTTTTGAAATTAAGAAATTTATTTTTGGTGTAAAAAGAGAAGTTGATATAAATACTCCTCGGTGATCTGAGAAACCCAGTTCTTGTACTTTAACTAAAGTTTTTTTATTGGAAAAATTAGTAAATATCAGGTCTAAACAAGTAGAACTATTAGTTGTAACTCTTGTAGGTTCTTTTACTAGTTGAAGAAAATTATACATTAACAATAGGTCTGAAAGGGTATTTTTAGCTTTATAATTTACATTAAAATCACCACCAAAAATTATAAACAATTACAATTACAGTATACACAAACAATTTACCATTTCTTATTACAGCAAAGTGACCGATTTTCCTGGCATCATATAGAGCCCGTTTCAACTTTTTCCTCTCTTGTAGAGCTTATTTACTTAGGCATTCTGTTACGCTTAGACCCGCTTCTTAAAAATATATACTATTTTCTAAAATATACTTTCTCATCTTTTTACTAATTAGCTCTATCTTAATTGGTCTTCCATAGGTTTTTTTTGTTTCCAATATATGTAAACTCTTCTATGTAACCTGTAAGATTTATATTTAGAATACATTAAATTCTATTTTCTAATCCTTCTTCTCTTTCTCTTGTAATCCATGCAGGACGAGAGTTTTTTCGTTAGCTTCATGTATTTCAGGGGTGGCTTGAGATGCTAATAGTTTATTCAATTCTCTTTGCATATTTTCATTTTCAGCCTTTAGTTCAGAGCACTTTTCAGATAGTGATGTTATTCTGTTATTGAGGACAGCTATATTATCTTTAATTTTTGACTGCTCTATAGATATTGTTTGTGTATATTTTTTGAAGTCTTCTTCCCATTTTGTTACCACAGAGTTTATTTGCTCTTGTAATAAGTTTTTCATTTTTTTGATAATATCATCATTGTTGTGCTGTAATATAACAATAAATTTTTCAAGGGTTATTTTCTCATCAGCTTTTCCCTTTTGGCTTTGAGGTACATTGTTGTTGTGGCTCACATAGTGTGCAGTTTGTATTTGTGGAGAGTCAGGTAATAAGGTACCTGGATCACTACCCCTACGTGTTTCAGAACGTTCTATCTGGTCGATGTACCCTGAGAATTCACCATTTTGACTGTAAAATTCTTGTACTGGAATGGAGCCTGTGTGTGGCCCCAGATCGTAAACGGGCTCATCAACTGGGCTAGTCTCGTCCTTGGTTCTAAAACCTATAGCTACATCAGGATGGTCTTTCTTCTCCTTGGGAGGTGCTGCTATTATGCTCCTCCACTGAGTACTGCGCTTAGTAGGTTTCCGAGGCCTCTTGTATTTACGCGCTTTAAAGCAGTTTTCTTCAGCTGCCTTCCGCTGCTGGAATTCGTACGCTCTACGTTGGTTCCTATCTCCCCTAGCCGGCTTTCCAGGCTGGATGGGAGTTTCGCCAGTTGGGCGAGAACCTCTTCCGTTAAAACGGGTATTAACATTCGACATCCTGTCTCACAGACTATTAGATGCTGTACACAAAATAATTGAAAGTCAAAATAAAAACGACACTTTTTCCTCCAAAAGGTCCAGAGCGAATCTGTCTGTCACTTATGATTTTTTTTTTTTTTTTTAAATTTATTAAGGCGTTGGCAAAGCCATCAGCCTAAACATGAAGTTTAATTATGTTTCTGTAAATATGGCCGCCACAAAGAAGATAGGCAATTTGCGGCGGCGTGCTTGGATTGACTCGGGATTCCTTAAAACGGGCCGATACGGGTATTTTAGTTCGAGATTCGTATAATTTCGCGCTTTAATCTTCGATTAAGGCACAATAGCACTATCCTATTCCACTTTAAACTAGAATTTACAAAATAATTGAAAGTCAAAATAAAAACGACGCTTTTCCCTCCAAAAGGTCCAGAGCGAATCCTGTCACTTATGATATGTGAACCACAGATAAAATCATAGACTTGAAGTTCAGATTTTTTGTTTGAAGATTACATTCCGTGGACTATTAGATGCTAACGCATCTACAATTATGTAAAAGTTACGGTTTATTGTCATGAAAAACGACACATTACATTGTATGACTTGCTGAGTGAGTAAATGGAGTAGATCTTTTACCCGATAAATAATGCGTTAAGATTCTTATGACGAATTAGGCGCCATGTTAAAAATGACAAACCTTTTATATTTTGCTGTTGTAATCATGCGACATCATAGTTAAATTACGTATGTGATGTTGTGATAATGCAGAAATTGCATTATCTACGAAATAAGAAAGGCCAAGTACGTTCTGATATGCATGAAATTTTGAACTATCATATAAAATACAATTCTACAAGTCGTGACGAAGCAAAAATTTTGAAGTCTGACTTCGTAACGACCTGTAGAATTTATTTTGTATGCTAGTTCAAATTTTCAATTTTATGTCTGTGGCAAAAAAGCAGTAACGCTGTAAAAAAAATGAAAAAAAGAATGACTAATGGGCTGCGGTAGGGAGTCATTAATCAGACTATAGCGTGAACTAGTTTCTAGAGGTCAACACTATTTCAAAACATGATTTCAAAAATGTAGGTGATGAAAAGAGAGCATTTAGAAAATTATTCGCCGGGTTGGCCCAATGGAATTCAGAAACTTGACAAATCTTAGAGTTGTATGAATCTTCACATTTACATGATTTTTTCTCGATATAGTAATTTTTATATTCAAACATTTATTCAGCAAGATAACACAGTACGATTGACAATAATAAATGAATGAAAGAATGATATCCTCGTCATAAAATTGAACATAGATTTTAGTAAGAATCTATAAAATTGTTGACACTGTAAAAAGCATGATTTTCTATTGCTTGAATGTAGTCATTGGCAGGTCAAATTTACTAACCAGCAGTTTAGTTGGAGCTTATGTTACAAATTAATAGAAAAACTGCACTCAATTCGAAAAAAAAATTAAGAATATCGTATCCACAGGGAATAGAACCCGGACCAGCAGTTTGGGAGGCAAGCTCCCCACTGTGATATACACTGTACTTTATATTCTCCATACCTTATCAATATTTTTTTTTTCAGATGGCAACATCATACCCAATCATTCTGCCTACAATAACTCCATATATATCTCTACCTCCATATATTCCCCCATGCAATAAAGAACTGATTCTTCCGCCTCTATCAATTGAATTACCTACGGGCTTAGGATTTCATATGGCAGCTCTACCCATAGTATCTGCAGCATATGGTTGCCCATGTGGTCTAACAGATCCGTGTACTTGTGTACCTGCTACTCGTAAATGTTCCTGCGGTGCGAGGATACCAATTACTACAGCCTGTAGTTGCTCCGCCCTAGCTACGCCTGTTTGTCCGAATTTGGCGCCATTGGTGAAACCGGTTATTTTGTAAGGAACATTATTGTATTTTAAAGGTGTGTTGTAAGAAAAGTAAATGTTTGTTTACCTACTTACAAATGTTATTAAATAAAAGAGAATTTATAACTGTTAATACTGTTGTTTCATTTAGAATTACAATAAACTAATATTTTTGTGATAATTCACCACTCGAGTCCCCACTCTATTGATTGAATGAAAGATTGAATCTTTGTATGACATAAAAAGAATCAGTGAATGACTTCTTTAGCGGGATTCGCTCTGGACCTTTTGGAGGGAAAAGTGTCGTTTTTATTTTGACTTTCAATTATTTTGTGAATTCTAGTTTAAAGTGGAATAGGATAGTGCTATTGTGCCTTAATCGAAGATTAAACGATTAATAACGAAATTATACGAATCTCGAACTAAAATACCCGTATCGGTCCGTTTTAAGGAATCCCGAGTCAATCCAAGCACGCCGCCTCAAATTGCCTATCCTCTTTGTGGCGGCCATGTTTACAGAAACATAATTAAACTTCATGTTTAGGTTGATGGCTTTGGCCAAAGCCTTAATAAAAAAAAAATAAAAAAATAAAAAAACTTCTTTAGCGTAAACAAATGACAGCCATTATAATTTATTGTGATTATTCTAAATAATTTGTTAGGAATTTACGTTATAGTAAACAAAGCAAAATGGATAGCAATGCAATGTGGTGTCCTGATAAATTTTGCAGGATTTGCTTGTGTGAATCAACTAATATGAGGTCTTTAAGTAGTACTATTGACGGTGAATGCAGGACGCTGTTTGAAATGCTATGTTTTGTTTCAAATTTGAATATAAACACAGAGGAAAAGCTTCCAAGACAGATCTGTAACGTATGCGAAGTTATTATGTGTAAAGCTGACGTGTTTAAACGACGCTGCATTAATTCTGAGACATTTTTAAATCGGTATATCGAGAATGGTGACTTTGATCAATACCAGTTGGATTTATTCAGAAAAACGCTTGTAAAAGACGAAATTGTGCGTGAAACTGATAAATTAATTAATAAAATACCTTCCCAAATTTCTGTTGTAAATAAAAAGTCTTCCCATTATACAGAAAAAGATGTTTTTGATTCTATGTTAAAAAGGGACGCTAAAGCTGAAGTTTCAAACGAAATTTCTTTAAGTTCTTGTTCTAAAGAGAACATAAACTTTGTTAATGAACAAACTAGTCCTAAAAGAAGTAAAAACCCAGAAGAATTAGTTAAAATTGAAGAATCAACTGAATTTGAGCCTCAAAATGATTTTGACAATGATTTTGAGCCACCAGTAGAATACAATGAAAGCAGTTCTTCTTCAGTCAATGAGTTAAAGGTCTTCACGTGCAGTTGCGGCAATATTTATAACAAAAAAGATGAATATAAAACACATTTAAGAGAAAATTACTGTAATGGATATAAAAAAGCAACAAAAATTAAAGTTGAGAAGAAAAATGTTATGTGCGGACGTAACATTACAATAAAACAGCAAATAATATGTCCAGAATGTAACTTAGAATTCGACACAATGAAAGCATGTAAGCTTCATAGAAGAAAGCATAAAAACGAGTCCGCAGATGACATAGAAAAGTTTCACTGCACACTTTGCATGCGTAAATTCAACCGTAAATCATCTTACACAAATCACATGAAAAACCATGACATAAAATCTAGTGTGAAATTCACTTGTGATACTTGCAAACGTGAATTTCAACATAAAGCACATTTAGACAATCATATTCTGTCCGTACACACTCGAGAGAAAGGGTATCCATGTGAGCTATGCAACACAAATTTTAGTACGCAGGAAAGTTTAGATCTACATAAGGAAAGTCATAAGATTGAAAAGAAACATCAATGTAAACTTTGTAACAAGGCATTTTATATGCTGTCGACGTTGAATGATCATATGCGAACTCATACAGGGGAGAAACCGTTCTTATGTTCGGTTTGTGGCCGCGGTTTTAGTCAGAAGACCAATTTGGCTCAACACATGAGACGACATCAAGGTTTGAAGCCTTTTAAATGTGATGATTGCGATAGAAGGTATGTTTTTATATGATTGTTAATTATGCATGGAGTCACTGCGTTGAATCTTAAAGGGTTAATTCAGAGAGCAGGCGCAGGCGCGGCAGCGGGTGCGGGTCTTGGCGTCTTCCCTTTCGCAGTGCTGAAGCAGCTACGAGTGGGTAGATCCACACGTCGAAATCGCAAACAGACGCTAGAACAAGTACTGTGAAAGGTACGGTACGGTGAGCGCAACGAGCAATTACGTACGTTTGATTTACACGACCCGCGCCCACTGCCTCTCTGAATAAGGCCATACACTGATTGTGCAATAATAGTGGTGTTTCTTGCACCTTATTCTGATTACATCAAATTTGGTATATTATGGTCGAAACAAAAATAAAAAGCACTTAAAAAGTTAAAATCATTATTGCTTGGTTTTGGAATTAAAACAGTCTTATTATCTGATTCAATTTAGGTATGTAACTATTACAACATATAGGTAATAAACTTGGACATAAATAATGTATATGTTGGAAACGGTCATGAGCACTGACAAAAAACTGCAAGACAGCGGTGCCACCTCCAGGTTAGAGAGTGTATCACGCGCTCCCTCTGCCAGTGGACCTCGACGGACTCTGGGTAGTAGACGAGAGAGGACACAGTATTGGTTGGATTCTCGGGCTGCACACACACTACCTAGAAACTGTCCTTCATTTCGCCTAGTGCCTATTTTGATCATTAAAATTAATAGAAAGTACAAGTTGTTATTTGATTTCATAGTGATTAAACAGTGTTACCGTTAAACATAATCTCATTGCACTATCCCTAAATCTGCGATGTCTGAAGTTCTAAACCTTGACAGTTCCAATATATAAATAATTATTTTCTTGTAACCTATCACTAACTTCCATTATAGACAAGTTATCATTATTGTTGTAATAGTTTCATAGTGCATTTATAGCCAAGCTTTTATATTTAATAAAAATGGAGCAAAAATAGTCATGAATTGGTATCCACATGATAAGAAGTGCAATATGGTCGCAAGTCCCTATTGGAGAAGAGTAGCTCTTGGTAGTTGTTCACTTGAAAAATTTGTAGAAACCTTATGCAAAGAGAAAAATGCGACTATAGATAGGAAATGAAAATTGTGGCCCGGCTAAAAAGGCTTAATATATAAAATTAAACCAGATATATTTCTCTTTATAATCTACCAAAAACCTAATGATTCCTTTTGAAACCTTTTGAAACCTGAATGAAACCTATTGAACCTTTATTCATTTGTGATTGTGGTGTCCAAAAATGTGAAAAGGTGAAAATAATTCATTATAAAAAGGAAACTGTATCTTAGAGATTACTGAACTAAACAGTTATAAGTTATGCTGTAAGACACGGAAGAAAAAGACGACCATAACGTATAAAGCAAAAAAAATGGCGGACCGAGCTCAATTTTGCGGAACTCCGCGTACTGTTGGCTCGCGTACTTATTGTTCTATGCTGTAGGGCTATTATATGTATTTCTGGCTTATCCATCCATTATGTTTTCCAGCTTCGTTTCCAAAGGTGAGCTCGTGGCCCATAAACGCAAACACAGTGGCGCACATCCCTTTGTCTGCGACGAATGTGGCAGTGGGTTCACAACTAGCAGCTCGTTGGTGAAGCATCGGAGAACTCACACTGGAGAAAGACCTTATAGCTGTGATTTGTGCCCGGCTAGGTTTGCAGCTTCAGGTAAATTGTTCGTAATTGAAATTGGCTTTAATTAATACTTGATAGTATTGTTGTTGTGTGAAACCGTAACTAATGATTTGACCTACTGCCTCTCGAGCAATTTACCATCGTGACGATAGCTGCACCACACCCCAGACACTCCAAACAACGGTCAAAAGTATTTACCTACTACTACATACAGCATGGCGCTATCTGCACACGCGCAAATGTGTGCATGATGTGGCGGGGGTCACCCTTCACTTTCTCGTAAGTGGTCAGAGCGGCAACATAGCGAAAACTTTTGACACGAATCTGTTATCTATAATTCTAATAATAGAATCGTAATAATTACACATGTTCATTAGGCATTTATATCTATTTAATATTATATTTTTCATTAATTCACTAACTAAAATAATCCTGAAGGTTTATTTAAAAAAAAAAATTATAAGCATCTAAAATGTTATATTTTGGACATGTATTTTGAAATAAGGTAACCAAGGTATTTGAAATTGCGTGTTCAACTTATTATATTCTCTACATATTTATCGGCAATACAAATTGAAAATCCAAGAACCCGTGTGTACTATACTGCCCTCAGAACGAAAAAAGGCTCAACTGCTTTATAAAGTACTCGTAGTTGTGCCTTTTTTCGTTACGAGGGCAGTATATTACATCTCATTATAAATAGTAACATACAATGATGTTATATATTAACGTACAAGTTTCGTTATGAATAAATGAAAACTATATTCAAATAGCAAAGCCGTCTTAGCGCGAAAACGACTCGCCGCCAGCCTTGTTGTCGTTCAGTCAATGTGACCGGCAATGTGCGGGGCGTGGTGCGTTATTTAAAGCTAGGGAGGGACGGAGAGTGTCCATTCTCGTTACGTATAGTTCAGAATTTGGGTGTCATTATGGACAGTCGACTGCGCTTTGAGCAGCACGTAGCCAAAGTAGTACAGAACTGTCTTTTTAGGTTAAAGATCATTTATAACATTCGTAACTTCTTAAGTCTGGACTTACGCATTCACTCATGCGAATCTCTTATACTCTCCAAACTTAATTACTGTGTCACTGCCGTTGGTCCGTGTCTTTTGGCAAGAACGCATAGACTACTGCAACGAGTGCAAAATGCATGTGCCCGTTTCTGTTTTTCAATACCACTTCGGAGTCATGTGATACCTTTTCTAAATAAGTCTGACATGGTTGCGATGGGTGGGGCGCCTTAAATTGCATCTGCCTAGATTGTTGTTTGATGTTGTTCAGTCTCAGGTACCTTATTATTTGTATGAGTAACTCACTTGGTCATCTACGGTAAACTCTTGCTTTGGAGCAAGGTCGACAAGGGTGTTTCTGCTTGTAACCCCCCGGCATAGTACCGCGGCATTTAAAGAGAATTTCCGATACTTAGCCACTCGTTGTTGGAACAATAATCCCTATCCGTAACAGCGTAACTTTCAAGCAGAAGCTGCAAGAGTATCTTTTAAATATGCAGAAATTGGAAATATGAGTGGCTAAGGTGTTTAAGAAAAAATAAATAAATAAAAGATAAAAATAAAAAAATAAATTGGATGAAATTAAATTGGATTGAATTGAACTAAATTGAATTATAAATAAAATAAAATAGAATACCAGCGTCGCGGGCAGCCGAGTCATTTATGCTGAGTAAGCGCTTTTTTATTCCCATGGCTTCCAAGAGAGATCTTAGAACATATTACTGTCTTACGTCTAAGTTAATGTCCGCATCTTGTGTCTGTGTATGTATTTGTCATGGTGGTGAATAAAGATTCTATCTATCTATCTATTTATTTACAGGTACTTTAAAAAACCACCGACGCACCCATACTGGCGAGAAACCCTTCCAATGTTCCTATTGCGAGAAAGCGTTCGTGCAACGTCACGACCTCATCTCTCACATCCGGTGCCATACGGGAGAAAGACCATTCGTCTGCGGATGTGGTCAGGCTTTCAGAAAGGCATCTGCATTAAAGGCCCATGTAAGAATGCACGCTAAAGAGTCAGGGAGTGTTATTCAAGGGTTAACTCCATGTTAAGTGGTTTCGGCAGCGACGGGGTTACTAGAAATCTGGTTTCGAAGTATCACGATTATTATTTGATATTTATATTGATAAATTTAATAACGTTGATAATTATTTTGATGTCTATGATTTTAATTGAGACAACAAAATGCTACAGCTAGCAATGTCATGCCATAATATGTTTGTATCAGAGAGGTGTTTAAAGGTCAAACGTTTTTTCGTGCATATTTAGCTTTCTCACAGTTTATAATTATTAATACAAAGATCGAGCACAGAATATTCTTCGACCCAATGGGACTTGAACCCACGATCATACTGTACCGTAGTATTGCTGTTACCAACAGAGCTGCGGGTCAAGTTGTCGAAATTCTCCTATGTGTTTTTGTTAAAGATCTTTGTGTTTCGGCATTCAGCATCGCTAAATTTTAGAAACCTTTGTCACCGCAACCGGTACCTTTACAGGTGCCTCAACAGACGTAGATGTCGTTTTTTGATCAAATGCAAATACTTACAAAGAACTTTCTACGTGTTCGATCTTTGTATTAATAATTATAATAAACATTTGTGGAGTTATATCACAAAGAAATTCAATAATACATTTTCGCATTTTTAGTCAAAAATTAAAGAGGCAAAACTATGAATCGGGATAGATAATTTTATCCGATATGTATTGTTGATAACCCTGTCCCAAACCGCCTCAACCGGACCAGAAACTGCCTTCGGTATCCTTCTTTTCTTCAATAAAACTCCTTTGAGACTTAAATCTTCTGGTTTATTGATTTAGAAAGTGGACTGTACATATCCATAAAACTTATTTCGACTTATCGAATATCGAACACGACTGAACACGATTACAAATGAATTACGAATGAGGGAATTATAAATTTCACTTATATTTATACCTATACGGTGTCTCCCACACCGTACCGGCCCTATTAATTCGCCGAGGACGCCACTCGACTAATCGGAGCTCTTGAATTACGCATTATTGTTCTGACTGGCCAGTCGCGTGCGGCCGTCCGTAACATGTATTGAATCATTATTCATTATAATTATCAAATCAAATAAATAGAAGTCATGTGCAAATTTAAAATCATAGAATAATAAGACAAGACATGTAACTAATTAAGACAACACTATTTTTATTTCATCAAGAACTGGCAACCTACTAACTAGAAATAGAGACGAAATGTCATTTAATTTGTTTGAAAATTATTCTGCCAAATCATTACGGTGACAACTGCGCTTCGATTGGTCAATGAAATCGAAACAACTGACGGGTGTCGTCAATTGTTTCACTTCAAATTTACCAGTTTAACTTGAGCTTTGCTATGTGAACGAAAATTTAAAACTCACAAGTTTAATTACCAATGAAATGTGGTTAAGTTTGTTTTGTAATTAGATGTTTTGCTGTTTTCCCCACACCACCGAACGGAACAACCCCCCATAGTTAGAGATATTATCTTTATTACAATAAATACAGAATATTTTTGGAATATACAAAGGCGTACACACAGGTCAGTTGTTGGCTCTGTACTATTTCAGTTTTCTAATTTGTGATTTCAGTGCAAACGAGAGTTGATATTTATAATCTCAGTACAGAGGACTAAAAAAACCGACCTCAAAAGTACGTGGAATTACGTCTATTTGCTAAGTTTTATTGAAATATCCCCTAGTTCGCCACAATACAGGACTTGACACAGGAGATAATAATAATCGGTTCTCACTACGCAAAGTATATTGAGAGAAAAACGCCTTGAATTGGAGAAATAGCAAAATCAACCACTTGAATAATTGCTCCTAAATTAAAGTTAGGCGCTATTTATAAAAATGAATCTTCATGCGTGAACAGCCACCCTTAGAGGTGGATAATTTTCTTCAAAATGAAATGGGACTACTATGGAAGTATCCCCGTTCCAACAAAAATAGAATCATGAAATTCGGTTCACAAATACCGGAGGTATCGCGTAACATATATACAAAAAAAAAAACAAACAGTCGAATTGTGAACCTCCTCCTTTTTTGAAGTCGATTAAAAAGTGATATAAGGCCCATTTGCCTGTTTAGTTGCCAGGGATGAATGGCACTTATTTCGTCTCTATTTCTGCTTATATACTCGATGCCTTAAAACGTCAGTTTACTATTATCTAATTAGAAATGTAACTAGTGCCCAGTTACTGGGTTCCAGTCGTGAGCATACTAGTTCACTGGCAATTTAATTATGTAATGAAAATTTATATACAGGGAAAGAGTGTTTGCATACTAAGTTCTATTCGTATCAGGGGGTCAACTCTCGATTTCCGTCCGACATCCGTCTGAAACAATTACTGTCTTTTAATTTGGTCAAGTATTGCTTATTGACAGTAATTGTTTCGGACCATTGACTTACAAATAAATGGACGACGGGTCTAATACAAAAACCACGAAAAAAATGTCCCAAGTCAACCTATTTAAACGTAGTGACATGTAAAGGAATATGAAAAAGCTAAAACGTTGAATTTAAATTGTAATGTCATCGCAGTACTGTCTCATTTTGCTTGCTTCGCTGTCAGTCGAACAAACGAAGACTAAAGCGTGAATGACGCTCTGTATACGATTTTAACGCCCTATAAGTTCGGACACTTTTTAGCGCGGACCCGACGTCCATATAATTGTAAGTCAATGTTTCGGACGGATGTCGGACGGAGATCAAGAGTAACCCCTCTGTTCCAAATCCGAAAAATAACGGTCCGAAATGTCACAGGGACCATTTTATCTCTAGGTGTACAAGCGATATTCGTATTTTTAACCGACTAAACCTAATTCAATTGTAGATTTTTTTTGTACGTGTGCTATGCGGTAACTCTTTGTGAACCGATTTTGTTGATTCTTTTTTGTTGGAAAGAGGGAGTGATCCCATTTCAATTTGAAGAAAATATTCCACCTCTAAGGGTGGCAAACTAGGGGATGAATCCGGTTTCGTGCACTTTCTAGTAAAAGGTTTCAAGAAAACTCAAAAAAAATATTTTAGTACTCTGTACTTAGATTATCTCGGGTTCGTATCGGACTTAGTGCATAGGCGACATCCGAAGTAGGTCAGCGTTTTTTATTTTATTAAATTGTACTGTATTTTAAATATATTCCTTCTTTCTATTTATTAATTTAAGGTGACATATTTGATTTAATAAAATTGTAGAAGCTATTGTGGAGCGAATGGGGATGGATGGGAATGGTCACTCTGCGTACACATCTTAAGACACGGAAGAAAAAAAATGGAAGTACCTTAGGCCTCGGTTACTAAGAGAACTAATGTCGAACAGATTTTAAGACTTTCGTGGTTATTCACTAAATGATTATCACTAGTATCAGGTTTCTTACCACGGTATGACTTCTTTTTATTTTCCCGATATTTCGGAACGGTTGCACGCTCCATGGTCACGGGTTGACTGGACGGCGGCAGACAGAAGTCGGCTATAGCACAACATCTCACACAGACTGACACTAACCACTGGATCGAGTTGCATAGCCCCCAGGTACTCTCGACAGAACGTCACTACATACCACGGTTGGTACGAGAAGCCATCGAGATCACGAAGTACAAAACATTTAACCGTGATGATGGTTTTAAACTGTCCAGTGCATGGAATCCGGTCATTAGTGCGTGCAGTAATAAAAACAAAAACACCTCGAGTTCTGTTTCGCGTGTGGATACAGTGAGTGTGGTTTGTGTGAAAAAAGTGAGTGACAATGGTAACGCCACAACAAATCGCGATGAAGGTAGTCGTCGACAGCGCAAGAGGGTAGACAGATATGTCTGCTCATAAAGCTGTCACCTGCCGCCGTCCAGTCAACCCGTGACCATGGAGCGTGAAACCGTTCCGAAATATCGGGAAAATAAAAAGAAGTCATACCGTGGTAAGAAACCTGATACTAGTGATAATCATTTAATGTCGAACACTACCAAATCATGATAATAATTGGTCGTAGATTCAAACTTTAAAAGAAATAACAATTACCGGATTGTTAATATAATTTAAACTTTACCCTGTTGGCATATCGTTGAAAGTTCAATACCGTCAATACCTATTATTGCAAGTTCGACGTTTTGGTATTATAGGTATTGAAATTTCTGTCAATGTGCTGCTATCTATCGGTTACTTGCTGAACGACGACGAATTGGAGTTATTTATTTAGTTCTCCAAAATAGTAGCGACCATATTGCAAGGGTATAAGCTTTACTTTCGTTTCTTGTAACAAAAAAAACAAAAACAATTTATAAAAATAAGACTTTTCTACGATTTTAGGGAATTTAAGCGAAAGAACTGACACAACAGACCGTACAAAGCCAAAATGGTGGACTGTGCTCAAGTAAGTCTAATGAGGCCCGCTGTTGCCACGCGTGAGACACTAACTAAATTGTTCTGTGTCTCAAGCAGAGGTTGACCTTCCCCAGGTTCTTTAAAAAGGCAAGCCAAATGTAGGTACCTAACAAGAACGCAATGGCGTGTACGTCACGAACGGAAGCAAGTTATGTATGCGTGTGTGAAAGTAATTTGTTTGATCTCAATACGAAAACGTTGTAATTATTATTTTTAAATCTTAATCCCAACTAATTGGGTACTTATTTCATCGCGGTTTATTTATCGAATTATTGGAAATGGTTTTTTTTCGAGTCCAAATCATGTTGATAGGCTGCCGTGACCATCGAAACTGACGATCACAAAACCATACTATAAGACAAGATTCCTGATAATTGACAATGATAACTATAGGTGTAACTAGAATGTGATGGCACTTAGACAAATTTAAATTTGTAGTGGGCAACAGCAATATAGTAGGAAAAATCATCGAGTATATAACCAGAAATAGAGACGAAATAAGGGTAAATCATCAGTGATACATCACTTATAAATATCAACTCTCGTTTGCATTGAAATATAGACATCGCCAACAACTGACCTGTGTACAGACAGAATATTTATTGTAATAAAGATAATATCTTTAACAATGGCGTGCTGTTCCATTCGGTGGTGTGGGATAAAACAGCAAAACGTCTAATTACAAAATAAAGAGAATCAAATTTCATCTAGTAGTAATTTTGCAATTTTCGTCCATTATAGCAAAGCTCAAGTTAACTGGTCGATTTGAAGTGAAACAGTTGACGACACCCGTCAATTGTTTCGAACTCTGGCTAGCCAATCGGAGCGCAGTTGTCACAGTAATGATATGGTAGAATAATTTTCAAACAAATTAACTGATTCTGGTTATATACTCGATGGAAAAAATGTACGCTGTGATCCACGCTGCGGATATTACTTAGTGCAACAAATTTCGAAGGCCATTCAGCGCGGTAATGCTACCAGTGTTATGGGGACGTTTGAACCAGCTAAGATTCAGAGTGGTCCATTTTCATTGTATTTAGTTTGGATAAAAATGTCTAAGTCTGGCGAATTGCATTATTAATTTTTATGTGACGAAGCCTACGCTGCGGATTGGCATCAATTATATAATTAATTAGTTTTTTAATTAATGAATTAGTTTTATAAAATTTTTATTGAATTGATATTCAATTATTTTTTGTGAAATTACTCCACTAGTTTGTTGTAATTATTAATACAAAGAACACTCAGAAAAAATTCCTTCGATCCGGTCGGATTCGAACCGACGTCTTCTTGCATACCGTGCCAGACGCTATACCAACTAAGCCACGGAACGAACCAACGGGCCTCGTGTCTTTGAACTTGGTCTTTCAACGACTTTTTAGTCGTAGCGCCATCTATGAGAAATCTATTACAGGTTTATCACCCAGTTAGTACCTTTACAGCTACCAGTCCTGGCGATTAGTTTTATTTTCAAAAATGTACTAGATGCTTCATATCGCACTTGACAACTAACATAGCGATGCTTTACTTTCTGAAACTCGTATCTTATAAAGGGTGATATTTTGGAGGTGGTAAAACTTTCTATTTATTTTAAATTTCTTATCAAGGGTGTGTTAATTTCGATGCATTACTTAAATAATAGGGCAGTGCATTGACTTTCAATTATATGGACGTCGGGTCCGCCCTAAAAAGTGTCCGAACTTATAGGGCTTTAAAATCGTATACAGAGCGTCATTCACGCTTTAGTCTTCGTTTGTTCGACTGACAGCGAAGCAAGCAAAATCAGACAGTACTGCGATGACATTACAATTTAAATTCAACGTTTTAGATTTGTCATATTCCTTGACATGTCACTACGTTTAAATAGGTTGACTTGGGACATTTTTTCGTGGTTTTTGTATTAGACCCGTCGTCCATTTATTTGTAAG